>NC_045957.1:64892730-65230343 GCF_010909765.2 Amblyraja radiata | reverse complement strand
GTGGGACTTCCAGAATGAGCGTGACATTCAGTTCAAGCACCACAGTTTACAGAGCAACCGTTCAATTCAGTTCAAGCACCAACACTCGTGCACACGCGCACACACACCCCAACACTCGCACACACACACCTCAACACTCGCACACACACACCCCAACACGCGCGCGCACACACACACACACACCCCAACACTCGCACACACACCAACACTCGCACACAAGCACACCCACCCCAACACACACACACACACACCCCAACACTCACGCACACACCCCAACACTCGCTCGCGCACACACACCCCAACACTCACACACACACCAACCCCAACACTCGCGCACACGCACCCTAACACTCGCGCGCACACGCACACACACCCCAACACTCGCACACCCACCCCAATACACGCACACCCACCCCAACACTCGTGTGTGCGCACGCACACACACACACCATCACTCGCGCGCACACACACCCCAATACTCGCACACACACCCCTACACTCGCGCGCACACCCCAACACTCGCACACACGCACACACACCCCAATACTCGCACACGCACACCCACCCCAACACGCGTGTGCACGCACGTACACACACCATCACGCGCGCACACACACCCCAATACTCGCACACACGCACACACACCCCAACACTCGCGCACACACACACATACACATACACACACACCAACACTCGCACGCACACACCCCAACAATCACGCACCCCAACAAGCACGCACACACACCCCAACAAGCACGCGCACACACACCCCAACACGCACGCACACACACCCCAATACGCACACGCCCTCCCACACACACACACACCATCTCTCGCACACACACACACACACACCCACCCACCATCTCACACACAACATATATGACAATAAAACTCTGGAATCTACTCACGCGGTTGAGTGCGGCCTCTCCCCTGAGCGTGAATTCCGCAGGGAGTGGGACTTCCAGAATGAGCGTGACATTTAGTTCAAGCACCACAGTTTACAGAGCAACCGTTCAATTCAGTTCAAGCAGCACAGTGCAGACACACGGCTCAGTTCACTCACAGCGTAGACTCCCAGTTCTGGACTGAACTCTCACTCACGGTCTTCCGGGGTGACTGACTCGCGTCCGGCTTCTGGGGCTTTATTCTCCTGGCCCCCCGGAAGGGGTGTTCCCTTCATCATGATGACTGACAGGCGAGAAGACCAATCTGCTGATCTCACGATTTTTTAAACATTCATAACTTGTTTATTATTTCACTGATCAGAAAAAACCTTAGGGCGGATGGAGGAGAGGAGTGACGGTGAGTACGATGGCAAAAATATCATAGCGATATAGAGTAGTGTTTTTTGTAAAATGTATTTACAACATAAACAGGAAGTGGTCAAGATGAGACTTTTGAGTAATAGTATAGATAGATAGATAGATAGAAGATGCCTCACATTTGATGTATTGTTTATTGAGTGTTGTGGAAAACATGCTTGAATACCTTTTTGGATGGTCGGCGGCACTCCCTTACGAACAGTTGTAACCTTCTGGAATGGTTGTTATCTTTTAAATCTGGGTTGCCTCCCTATGACCAGATCATTTTAACCAAATACTCTGTTAATGACTAACAGATTGCAGTAACTTCCCTACAACTGAGATTAAGGCGACATGTATATGTGAGGCACAAGAGACTGCAGATGCTGGAACCTGCAGCAAAAAAGAACAGCTGGAGAAACTCAGCGGGTCAGGTAGCATCTGTGGAGGGAGGTGCACGGTTAATGTTTTGGGTCAATTTGTTAACTTGTCAATCCTTAAAAAATTGAGAATTGTGAATGGTTTATTCATAATCTTGCATGCAAACGAAGACTAATGTTGCAAAGGTCTAACGTTTTATTAATGCTGTTTAGTAGAATTAAAAATGCTATTTGAAGAAAATTCATCCACTTGAATGAATTGTTTAAAATATAAATTCTCTCATTCTCCTCTAGATGTCTTCCCTGAGTTACGGCAGGGTTCTGGTCCTGAGAATGGTTTATAACTTGAGCAATTCGCAAGTCTGAAATGTGGCCAAAACAGTGTTCCCACATGGCAGTAGATGCAGAGGATTGTTATCCCATAGGACTAATCTGGGGAAGCATTTTAAATCTAATTTTATCATTCATAGCAATAACCTGATATTAAGGAATTTGTCCCAAGCCTGACTCTGGTTAATACTTTAATAGGGGTTTATAGTAGATCGTTAAATGCTCTGAAATTTTACAAGGCACTAATACTAGCCAAGGCAGTGTATTTCTAGATAGGATATGCAACCTGGTCGGAGAGGCAGCTTTTCTCCGGGCTGCACCTTCGACCCGTCCTCGCGGCCTACCAGCGGGCCTGGAGCGGCGTTTCCTGTCGGGCACTGCCCAGAACCACGGCTTCGGCGGCGGCACAGTGCGGAGCGCTATCGTGGAGCGGGCGATGCCTTGCCTGGGTCGCTGCGCTGGAGCTCCGGTGAGCTGAAGACCGCCGAGTAAAACATCGCGGAGCTGCGGGTCTGAGGAGCGGCCAGCTGCGGGCGGCGGCGCCGAACTGTACACCGGGAGCCTGGGATCTCTAGATGAGATCGCCAGTTGTGGAGCTCCAACCGGCGCGGCCTTGTTGGCTTCGGAAGCCGCGGCCTCCAGTACGGAAGCGGCCGTTCCAGGGTTCCCAGGCCGCTGTGAGGATTCTCCCGACGCCGGAGCAACATCACCCGGCGAGAACGGCCAGGAACATCGGGCCTCCGTAGAGGCAACTGTGGAGGCCTCAATAGGCCCGACTATGGGTGAACTGGGGTTGGGGACTGGACTTTGTGCCTTCCCTCATGGTGGGAGCCATTGTGGGGGGATGTTCTTTATGTTTAAAACTCTTATTAATGTTATGTCTGTATTCCTTCTTCATGTGCTGCATTGGCAAGAAGCATTTCACTACACCTAGGTGTATGTGACTAATAAATAATCTTTGATCTTTGAGATCTTTGATCTTTGAAAATGAACTTCAGTGTGTTAACTAGATATTTTTTTCCTGATTCCTGTGGCAAAATTCCAGTTAGTGTCAAGAACCTTGCCTTCAAACCCAGTAGCAGCTGGCAAATTCATCGCACCAGTCTTCCAAACACTCACTCGTATGTATGGGCAGTACATAACTCTGTCGCTCTTGCACTAAGATCGGCCTATAGTGAGAAACAGTAATGTAGATGCAGTAAGCATGCTCAGCATTGTCTGGTCACCCTCTGTTTAAGCAGGAAATGAGGAAATTCTCGTATGCGGAGGAGTTGCAGAAGCATTGAATATCCTTGGTGTAAATGGGATTAGGAAACTCAAAATGGCTTAGAGTATCAAAGGTATAATGGATGTAGATAGGAAGAGAGAATTGAGACTCATAATGGGAATAAATAAACCTGAAAGTTTGATCTTCCCCTGCAGCACAAACTTCTGCTTGGATTCTTATGGAAACTGGAACACTGGCTATTGGCCAGTGAATGATGGTCAGGACCAGAAGTATTGCAAGTTGAGCTTGCTACCTTTTCCAAAGCAAGCAGAAGGGCCTCTGGACTCCAATCAAACTTCTGACTTGTGGGTATGCCTGGTAGCAGCATTGCCAGTACATCATCCCCAGTAGCCTGTAAACATCTGTCCCATTGGAGTCAGTATCTGAGTCCTCTGATATAAAATTGTTTCAGGGAAGTTGCCATTGGAGTTATCCTCATCCCCTGCACTGGGCTGTAAGTTGCTCATGCGTGCTAGCCTATGTGCATATCATCTATCCAAACTACACTACAGCAGATCAAATGCAAGGTTTCTGGGCTGCTGATTGGAAGTATAAGTGTTGGATTGAGTGTTTTGTATGTTCACTTTTGTACAGCTGCTGCCACTATGGCCACTAAACAAGAAAAATACATACAAGCAAGATGTGGCCATCTGGCCCTTCAAGCATGCTCGTGGCTGATCTTCAGCACGACATTCCATTGCTGTACTATCACTATGTCCCTTGATTTGTTTAGAAACATAGAAACATAGAAATTAGGTGCAGGAGTAGGCCATTCGGCCCTTCGAGCCTGCACCGCCATTCAATATGATCATGGCTGATCATCCAACTCAGTATCCCGTACCTGCCTTGTCTCCATACCCTCTGATCCCCTTAGCCACAAGGGCCACATCTAACTCCCTCTTAAATATATTTATTTATTTATTTATTTATTTATTTATTCCGAACAAGTAAAGACATTAACGACATTAATATTAACAAAATCGAAATTATCAAACAATTGGACATTACAATCAATATTTACAAAGCAATGAGAAGAACAAAATCAAAGTTCCAATGTCCAACTCTGTGTCTGTACAAGCTCGAAAAGGAGTGAGAAGAAGAATAACTTATTAAATCTCACCCCTTTTCCCCAACACTTCTACCATATTTAAAAATCAATTCATTACTAATAATAATACTACCCTAGGCAATTTCCCATAATACCTACAGACATATATATACATACAACTATTATGTACATACAAACTTCATAACTGAAGTACCCAAACATAAGTAAACAATAGTAAAGCAATAGATAAACACTAACCCCCACTTGTCAACCATCCCCTCCATCCCTGTACCCCTTGAGAATTATTTTTTTATATATCATTTTAAAATGATTCATGTTTGTGCATTGCTTCAATTCCCCGTTCAATTTATTCCACACTCCTACTCCACAAACTGAAATACAAAAGGTTTTTCTAGTCGTACGGACTTTTTGTTTCTTAAAGTTAAATATTCCTCTTAAATTGTAACCCCCCACACGCTCGTTAAATAATTTTTGAATGTTTCCAGGTAAATTTTTATTTTTGGCCCTAAACATTATCTGAGCTGTTTTGAATGTAACCAAATATTCTAATTTTAATAATTTTGACTCTAAAAATAATGGATTCGTATGACCCAGATACTTAGCATTATGGATAATACGAATTGCTCTTTTTTGCATCATGGTTAATGAGTGTATCGAATTTTTATAGTTATTACCCCAGACTTCTGCACAATAATTTAAGTAGGGTAAAATCAATGAACAATAAAGAATACGGAGTGATTTGTAATCCAGAGCTTGCTTGGCTTTGTATAATACAGAGATACTTTTTGACAATTTTAATTTTACATGTTTAATATGTGATTTCCAGCTTATATATAGCCAGAAATATAGCCAATGAACTGGCCTCGACTACCCTCTGTGGCAGAGAGTTCCAGAGATTCACCACTCTCTGTGTGAAAAAAGTTCTTCTCACTCGGTTTTAAAGGATTTCCCCCTTATCCTTAAGCTGTGACCCCTTGTCCTGGACTTCCCCAACATCGGGAGCAATCTTCCTGCATCTAGCCTGTCCAACCCCTTAAGAATTTTGTAAGTTTCTATAAGATCCCCTCTCAATCTCCTAAATTCTAGAGAGTATAAACCAAGTCTATCCAGTCTTTCTTCATAAGACAGTCCTGACATCCCAGGAATCAGTCTGGTGAACCTTCTCTGCACTTCCTCTATGGCAATAATGTCCTTCCTCAGATTTGGAGACCAAAACTGTACGCAATACTCCAGGTGCAGTCTCACCAAGACCCTGTACAACTGCAGTAGAACCTCCCTGCTCCTATACTCAAATCCTTTTGCTATGAAAGCTAACATACCATTCGCTTTTTTCACTGCCTGCTGCACCTGCATGCCTACTTTCAATGACTGGTGTACCATGACACCCAGGTCTCGCTGCATCTCCCCTTTTCCTAGTCGGCCACCATTTAGATAATAGTCTGCTTTCCTGTTTTTGCCACCAAAATGGATAACCTCACATTTATCCACATTATACTGCATCTGCCAAACATTTGCCCACTCGCCCAGCCTATCCAAGTCACCTTGCAGTCTCCTAGCATCCTCCTCACAGCTAACACTGCCCCCCAGCTTAGTGTCATCCGCAAACTTGGAGATATTGCCTTCAATTCCTTCATCCAGATCATTAATATATATTGTAAATAGCTGGGGTCCCAGCACTGAGCCTTGCAGTACCCCACTAGTCACTGCCTGCCATTGTGAAAAGGACCCGTTTACTCCTACTCTTTGCTTCCTGTTTGCCAGCCAGTTCTCTATCCACATCAATACTGAACCCCCAATGCCGTGTGCTTTAAGTTTGTATACTAATCTCTTATGTGGGACCTTGTCGAAAGCCTTCTGGAAGTCCAGATACACCACATCCACTGGTTCTCCCCTATCCACGCTACTAGTTACATCCTCGAAAAATTCTATAAGATTCGTCAGACATGATTTACCTTTTGTAAATCCATGCTGACTTTGTCCAATGATTTCACCACTTTCCAAATGTGCTGCTATCCCATCTTTAATAACTGACTCTAGCAGTTTCCCCACTACCGATGTTAGACTAACTGGTCTGTAATTCCCCGTTTTCTCTCTACCTCCCTTCTTAAAAAGTGGGGTTACGTTTGCTACCCGCCAATCCTCAGGAACTACTCCAGAATCTAAAGAGTTTTGAAAGATCATTACTAATGCATCCACTATTTCTGGAGCTACTTCCTTAAGTACTCTGGGATGCAGCCTATCTGGCCCTGGGGATTTATCGGCCTTTAATCCATTCAATTTACCCAACACCACTTCCCGGCTAACCTGGATTTCACTCAATTCCTCCAACTCCTTTGCGCGGTCCCCTGCTATTTCCGGCAGATTATTTATGTCTTCCTTAGTGAAGACGGAACCAAAGTAGTTATTCAATTGGTCCGCCATATCCTTGTTCCCCATGATCAACTCACCTGTTTCTGACTGCAAGGGACCTACATTTGTTCTAACTAATCTCTTTCTTTTCACATATCTATAAAAACTTTTGCAGTCAGTTTTTATGTTCCCTGCCAGTTTTCTTTCATAATCTATTTTTCCTTTCCTAATTAAGCCCTTTGTCCTCCTCTGCTGGTCTCTGAATTTCTCCCAGTCCTCCGGTATGCTGCTTTTTCTGGCTAATTTGTAGGCATCATCCTTCGCTTTGATACTATCCCTGATTTCCCTTGTTATCCACGGATGCACTACCTTCCCTGATTTATTCTTTTGCCAAACTGGGATGAACAATTTTTGTAGTTCATCCATGCAGTCTTTAAATGTCTTCCATTGCATATCCACCGTCAACCCTTTTAGAATTAATTGCCAGTCAATCTTGGCCAATTCACGTCTCATACCCTCAAAGTTACCTTTCTTTAAGTTCAGAACCATTGTTTCTGAATTAACAATGTCACTCTCCATCCTAATGAAGAACTCAACCATATTATGGTCACTCTTGCCCAAGGGGGCACGTACAACAAGACTGCTAACTAACCCTTCCTCATTACTCAATACCCAGTCTAAAATAGCCTGCTCTCTCGTTGGTTCCTCTACATGTTGATTTAGATAACTATCCCGCATACATTCCAAGAAATCCTCTTCCTCAGCACCCCTGCCAATTTGATTCACCCAATCTATATGTAGATTGAAGTCACCCATTATAACTGTTTTGCCTTTGTCGCACGCATTTCTAATTTCCTGTTTGATACCATCTCCAACTTCACTACTACTGTTAGGTGGCCTGTACACAACACCCACCAGCGTTTTCTGGCCCTTAGTGTTTCGCAGCTCTACCCATACCGATTCCACATCCTCCAAACTAATGTCCTTCCTTTCCATTGCGTTAATCTCCTCTCTAATCAGGAATGCTACCCCACCTCCTTTCCCTTTCTGTCTATCCCTCCTGAATATTGAATATCCCTGGATGTTCAGCTCCCAGCCTTGGTCATCCTGGAGCCATGTCTCCGTGATCCCAACTATATCATAGTCATTAATAGCTATCTGCACATTTAACTCATCCACCTTATTACGAATGCTCCTTGCATTGAGACACAAAGCCTTCAGGCTTGTTTTTACAACACTCTTACCCCTTATACAATTATGTTGAAAAGTGGCCCTTTTTGATTTTTGCCCTGGTTTTGTCTGCCTGCCACTTTTACTTTTCACCTTGCTACCTATTGCTTCTACCCTCATTTTACACCCCTCTGTCTCTACGCTCACACATTTAAGAAACCCTTTCCCTTTAACTCCATCCTCCACTCTCCCATTTGACACCCCACCCCCCTTATTCAGTTTAAAACCACCCGTGTAGCAGTGGCAAACCTGCCTGCCAGAATGCTGGTCCCACACCTGTTAAGATGCAATCCGTCCCTTTTGTACAGTTCCCCCTTACCCCAAAACAGATCCCAGTGATCTAAGAATCTAAATCCCTGCCCCGTGCACCAGTTCCTCAGCCACACGTTCAGATCCCGTATCTCCCTGTTCCTGCTCTCGCCAGCACGAGGAACTGGAAGCAAACCGGAGATAACAACCCTGGAGGTCCTGCTTTTCAGCATTTTTCCGAGCTCTCTAAAGTCACGCTGCAGAATATTCATCCCCTTCTTTCCGACATCGTTTGTGCCGACATGCACTACCACTTCCGGATGTTCACCTTCGCCCTTGAGGATTTTCTGCACTCTGTCCGTGACATCCTGGATACTGGATACTGGATACTGTCCAAAAATCTGCTGAATACTGTTTGAATGAAAGCAATCACTGAACCTCTTTTCCACTTTTCATTTCACTGCACATCTTGTATGTGTATGTGACGAATAAACTTGACTTGACCTCTGCATCCATTTATCTAAGTCAGAGCTGCATGGTACAGAGACATGCCATTTAGCCCAACTACCCATATAAGTTGCCACCTTGAGTTAGTTCCATTTGGTTCACATCCCTCTAAATATTTCCTATCCATGTACCTCTCCAAATGTCTTTTAGACATTACAATTGTACCCATTGTCATCACTTACGCGGGCAACTCGATCTACATGCCCACCACCCTCTATGAAAATGTAGCCCCCTCAAGCCCCATTAAGATTTTTCTCCTCACAAACCTAGGCCCTCTAGTTTTCTACTCTGGCACCTTAGGAAAGGGACTGTGACCATTCACCCCAATGATGCTCCTCCATGATTTTATCTGGGATCACTCTTCAGCCTCTTCCTGAGAAAAGTAGTCCCAGCCAATCACAGTCTCTCCTAATAGTTCAAGAACTCCAATCCCAGTAACATTATTATGAATCTTTTCTGCACCCGTTCCAAGTTATTCTTTGCATGGCAAAGAGAACTGCGCATAATACTCCAAATGTGGTATCATTAATTAAACAACAGGTTTTTGCTCTTCAAACCACTCATGTCAAATGCGTTTCTGCTCACTACTTTCCCCATTAACAATGTCCTGTAGATTCCATTTCTTAAGAAAAGGATATTTTTTTTAAATAGCCTAAGTATCCAAATAACAGACTAATCCCATTCACACAAGAATTCACAATATAACATGATTTTTAAATCTCATGTCATGAATTTATATCCCAGATATCCCAGAAATGGTTAATTCTCATAAATTAATCTATAAACATCCACCCAAAATATAATCAAATTATTGTTTTTTGCACAATACATGTGACTCAAACTGTTGTGAATATTTATAACATAATAATATTTAATAATAATGGTCATGGAGAGAGAATAAGACAAAATATAGACAATTTAGACGGCTTATCTCCAAAAAAAAATGGGCATTTTAATCATCTTGCTTCTGGAAAGCGATCGATTGGAACGTTGCATTTACGGTGAGTTTGAACCCCATATCGGCAGGAAAAACACTGCCAGGTCATATGGGGCCCAAATCACATTTTCGCTTATAGAGGATTGATTAAAGTCATCCCAAGAAGCAAGTTTATATGTAAAATAAACGACTTACACCGCGTTTTGTCCCGTACTTGAGATCCGTCACGTTGTAGGCGTTGACGCCGTTAGAAGTCGCTTTTTATTTTAATATAATTATGAAATTGTCTCGCGATTTAAAAAAAATAAAATAAAATCGGGAATGGAAGTTGGAACGATTTTTCTGCATCAGCTGGCAGCCCGAGGAAATCCGCCTCGAACAGGTGGTAGAAAACAGGATTTTAATCCCGCCCTCCCCCTCAAAGGCGCCAAAGTCGCGCACACAGCCAGTGGCAGAACTGCAGCACCGCTGAAGGTAAGTTTTGTAACACCGCTAAATAGTGGAGAGTGAAGACGACCTCCCTTCGACTACCCTCGATTGCCTACGAATAACATGCCGACCTACTACGACCTACTTTGACTAAACCCACGAGTAAAAAAAGTATCGTTTTTTTTCCATGGTGACCTTTTTTTACTCGCATGTTGAAAAATACGCCGCGACATAGCTGCAACCTCGAGTACGCGGGGTCTACTCTCGAGCATGAAGGAGAATTACAAAGACCTCCTAGGACCTCGTGTCGACCATGCTGCGTGTATGAGTCAAGGGCAAACTCGCCAGAACTCGCGGATTAGGTCGCCGCAGTGGGACAGCCCCTTAACTTGTGTACAGTGGATGAGAGGTGGGATTTAATGATGCCTTTGACGTGGACTCCAAATGTACCAGGTAATCAAAGTTCTTGCAGCACCATACCATTAAGGTAATTTTAGTTGTTGAATATCGATTGTTGGCTCTTTCCAGTATTACTGCACAGTGTCGGTGTGCCTGGAATATTTCCTCCACCTCTGCTTGGAAGACCTCTAATCATCCAATCTCAAACTTTCCAGGGAGACAATGGATAATCTGAGTGCTATTATCTGTTTACTGAAGTGTTTTCCAGCAAACTGCTGATCACTTTGGAGTGAATTCCACATAACACCTTGCATTTGGAAATTTAGTAAGGCTTCAGTTGTTGATGGTTGGCTAACACCAGTGAAAGCTAAGGACAGCAACGGGCCAGTTAATAAGATAATCACACAGTGCACACATTGAGAATTCTGCACCAGGTCAAATTGGCCTTGGTTCATCAGAAAACAATCTTGGCAAATGTTTTTCACCCACGCTTCAATTTAGCTTCCTGGCTACCTACAGAATACAAATTCAAATAAAATGTTAAATATGTGCATAATGTTAAATGGCGAGTTAGATTTAATGCTTCTTAATTAGCTATTTAACATAACCTCCACTAGAGGGAGCTGTAGTAATGTGCAACGTGAATGAACAAAACGGTTGAATCATTACATGAGAGGTGAATCTGGTTTCAAAGCAGAATCATTTTGGGGAGGAAAAAGATCTTAATACAACTATGCTGTGCAATTAAATATAGTGATCAGGAGAAATCTAAAACATTTAATTTATCATACAGGAAGTAATATGTTGTGCAGTTGAAACTAGAAATTAAAATTGTAAAGTTACATGGTTATGGCAAGAGTTTTGTCCCATGTTTCTCCAATCAGTGAATTACACACATGAGCATGCAACCGTACATTCCTGCAATATGCAATTAAAGTAGATCAACATCTAAAACGTACTACTAATAACGTGGAGGAGCCATCTTGGGGAACGGCTGCTAACCAGCAGCCGTCCGTTTAATTCTTTTTTTTTTGAAGTTTTTAGTAAGTCTTGTTCTTCGTCTGTTGGAGAAATGGACTTCTTAATGTGGGGGGTAGGGGGCAATTTTACTTCTAGGTCCCTACCTGGTCGGTGAGGCAGCTTTTTCTCCGGGCTGCCCCGTCGACCCGTCCTCGTGGCCTACCAGCGGGTGTGGAGCGCCGTTTCCTGGCGGGGACCGCCCAGCACCTCGGCTTCGTTGGCGGCACAGCACTGGAGCGCTATCGCGGAGCGGAGCGGGCGATGCCTTGCCTGGGTCGCCGCGCTGGATCGACGCGCTGGAGCTCCGGTGAGCTGTGACCGCCGAGATCAACACCTCCGGTCTGCGGAGCGGAGCGGGCGGCGCCGACTCAAACATCGGGAGCCTGGGAGCTCCAACCCGGCGCGGCCTTGTCGGCTTCGGAAGCCACGGTCCCCAGCTAGGAAGCGGCCGTTCCAGGTGGCCCCGCCGCTGTGAGGACTCTCCCGACGCCGGGGCAACACCACCCGGCCAGAACGGCCAGGAACATCGGGCCTCCGTAGAGGCAATAGTGGTGGCCTCAATAGGCCTGACTTTGGGTGAACTGGGGATGGGGACTGGACATTGTGCCTTCCCCCACAGTGGTATCCACTGTGGGGGGAATGATTTTTTTGTGTGTAAGTAAACATGTTAGTCTGTGTCCAAGATGGCTGTCGGAAGGGAGAGTGGACGCTAGCGCGCTTTAGCTGCCGCTGCTCTCTCTTCACATTGTGTTTTTTGATTTTTTGTCTTTGGAGCGATTTCTGTCTTTAATTTGTGTATTGGTGATGTCCTTATTATTCTTTTTACTCCGACTATATGTTTTTTTCTCTTCTGTTAATTTCTGTAAGGTGTCCTTGAGACTTTGAAAGGTGCCCGAAAATAAAATTTATTATTATTATTATAATAGTTTATCAAACTATCTACATGTTATAGAGACATAGTCGTACAGCGTGGAAATGTCCTTCGGCCCAACTTGTCCATGCTGACCAACATGCAGCATCTACACTAGTCCCATTGCCTGTGTTTGGTCCATACTCCCTCTAAAGTTTAGAGTTTAAACCTATCCTGCCCATGTGCCTGTCTAAATGTTTCTTAAATGTTGCAATAGTACCTGCCTCAACAACCTCCTCCGGCAACTTGTTCCATACTCCCACCAACCTTTATGTAAAAAAATAATACCCCTCGGGTTCCTATTAAATCTTTCCCATCTCATCTTAAACTATGTTCTATTGTTCTTGATTTCCCCTCTGGGCAAATTACTATGCATTTACCCAATCTATTCCTCTCATTTTGTACATCTCTATAAGATCACCCCTCATCCTCATGTGCTCCAAGAAATAAAGCCGTAACCTGCTCAACCTCTCCCTATAGCTCGGACTCTCGAGTCCTGGCAATATCCTTGCAAATCTTCCCTGCACCTTTTCCAGCTTGACATCATCTTTCGTATAACATGGTGATCAAAACTGAATAGAATACTTCAAATGTGGCGCCACCCATATCTTATGTAACTTTAACATGGCATCCCAACTTCTACACTCAAGACCCTGACTGATGAAGGCCAATGTGCCGGAAGCCTTTTTGAACACCCAATCTACCTGTGAAGTGACTTTCAAGGAAAAGTGTTCTGATTACCAAACAGAAGTTACACACTGTGTTCAAGAAGGAACTGCAGATGCTGGAAGATCGAAAGTACACAAAATTGCTGGAGAAACTCAGCGGGTGCAGCAGCATCTATGGAGCGAAGGAAATAGGCGACGTTTCGGACCGAAACCCTTCTTCAGACTGATGGGGGGTGGGGGGGAGAAGGAAGGAAAAGGGGAGGAGGAGGAGGAGCCCGAGGGCGGGCGGATGGGAGGGTGGGAGGAGACAGCTAGAGGGTTGAGGAAGGGGAGGAGACAGCAAGGACTAGCAAAATTGGGAGAATTCAATGTTAATGCCATCCGGACTCATCCTGGGAACAGATGCGGCATAGGCGGAGGAGTACTCCACTACTCCATTGAGATTTGTTATGTGCAAGAAGGAACTGCAGATGCTGGTTTAAACCGAAGATAGACACAAAAAGCTGGAGTAACTCGGGGGCAGGCAGCATCTCTGGAAAGAAGGAATGGGTGAAGTTTCGGGTCGAGACCCTTCTTCAGACATATTATAGCTGATGAGATTCAATTTTACAGTCCACTAGATATTAAATATAGGCATTTGGAAATGTTTGAGACAAATAACCATTCTTTCCATTCGTTTCACAAAATACCATGAACGAAAGGTGTAGCAAATTAGTACTATACATTTTTATAGACAATAGGTGCAGGAGTAGGCCATTCGGCCCTTCGAGCCAGCACCGCCATTCAATGTGATCATGGCTGATTATTCCCAAACAGTACCCCGTTCCTGCCTTTTCCCCATATCCCCTGACTCCGCTATTTTTAAGAGCCCTATCTAGCGCTCTGTTGAAAGCATCCAGAGAACCTGCCTCCACCGCCCTCTGAGGCAGAGAATTCCGCAGACTCACCACTCTCTGAGGAAAAAGTGTTTCCTCGTCTCCGTTCTAAATGGCTTACGCCTTATTCTTAAACTGTGGCCCCTAGTTCTGAAAGGTCAAGCCTTCATTTCCACGCATTTAACTGTTTAAACAAAGCTGCTCTTGGAAGTGGGCAATTGCTCAGTGTGTGTATGCGTCCTAAATCACATAGTCATAAACCGGCCCATTAACCCAACCCATCCATGCCGACCAGATTTTATAACTGAACTGGTCCCACTCGTCTGCATTTGACACGCATCTCCCTCGACCTTTTCTTCTCTGTGTACTTTTCTAACTGTTGCCATTTCTCAGTCACTTACCTGGACGGAGATGCATCTTTTATCTGATGCATCTTCCCCCTCATCGCAGCCTACCAACTGGATGGGCGCGGCCTTTCCTAACGGAGACTGGCCCAGAGCTTTAGCAGCAGGCGCAGCGAGGAATTACCATCGCGGATCGGGGCGATCCCTTGTTGGGGATCGCCAGTGTCGGAGCTCCGGGGTGTTGTGCCTGCTGATTTTAACATCGTGGAGCTGTGGTTTGTGAAGCTTCTAGCCGCGAGGGCTGACTTTAACATTGCGGAGGCCTGGGATCTTTTGCCGAGGATCACCAGTGTTGGAGCTCCGTCCAGAGGCGGCTGACTCAGAAACTCCAAGCTGCAGAATGTGTTCCTCCGTTCCGACGCCGAAGTTTCGATCATCCTGGCGAGAGGGCCGTACATAGCGGCGACTGCGGAGGGTTCAAAGCCCTGACCATGGGTGAACAAAGAGGAATTTTATTGCCTTCCATCACAGTGAGAAACGTAGATTCCACTGTGGTGGATGTTTATGTTAAACTCTGTTGTGTATTGTGTTCTTTTTATTCCTATGGCTGTATGGTAACTCAAATTTCACTGTACCAATTGGTGCATGCGACAACAAATGTGAACTTGAACTTATACTTGCATATATAGCCACCTTTGGCAACTTATTCCATATACTCATCACTGCATGAAGAAATTTTCCTTTGGGTTGTCTTTACTCTTCCCCTCATTTTAAATGTTGGCCCTCTAGTTCTGTAATCTTCTGCCCTGGGAATAAGACTGCAACTCTTCATCTTATCACTGCCTTTCTGACTTTGTATCCCTCCGTAAGGTCACCCAATCTCCTATGCTTCAGAAAAATGTCAAAGCCTATCCAGCCTCTCTTTATAATCCAAATCCTTGAGTCCTGCCAACATCCTGATAAAACATTTGTTTGCATAATTTCCATCTTAATGACTATAGCAGGATGACTAGACTACACTACACTAGGAACGGTACACACTGCTTCAAATGTAAACACACTGACACCTTGTACAACTGGATGTCAGGACTTTCATATGACGAAAGACTGGATAGACTCGGCTTGTACTCGCTAGAATTTAGAAGATTGAGGGGGGATCTTATAGAAACTTACAAAATTCTTAAGGGGTTGGACAGGCTTGATGCAGGAAGATTGTTCCCGATGTTGGGGAAGTCCAGAACAAGGGGTCACAGTTTGAGGATAAGGGGGAAATCTTTTAGGGCCGAGATGAGGAAAACATTTTTCACACAGAGAGTGGTGAATCTCTGGAATTCTCTGCCACAGAAGGTAGTTGAGGCCAGTTCATTGGCTATATTTAAGAGGGAGTTAGATGTGGCCCTTGTGGCCAAAGGGATCAGGGGGTATGGAGAGAAGGCAGGTACAGGATACTGAGTTGGATGACCAGCCATGATCATATTGAATGGCGGTGCAGGCTCGAAGGGCCGAATGGCCTACTCCTGCACCTATTTTCTATGTTTCCATGATGTCACATCTCCAGTATTCAGTGCCCTTACTGAGAAGATAAGTGTGCTGAGCACTGCAGTCACTACCCTGTCTACCTGTGTCGCCACTTTCAGGGTACGATACACCTGCCTCCCCTTTGAATGTTTGCTCTACAACACATTGGGGCCCCAATATTTACTGTCCAATTCCTATTCCTGCTTTGACTTACCAAAATGCATCACGTCAACCTTGTCAGAGTTTCATTCCTTCTGCCATTCCTTGGCCCACTTCCCTAATTGATTCAGATCCTTTTGAAAACATAGCCTTTCCCACTGTCCACAATCTACTCTTGTGACATCCACAAATTTACTCACCACATTAATTACATTATCATCCAAATCATTACTATAGATGGCAAACAACACAGATCCCTGCACGTGTCACACGTGTCATACTGTAAACCTATTTGCGGGTCAACATTGTTTAAGAAGGAATTGCAGATGCTGGAAAATCGAAGGTAGACATAAATGGTGGAGAAACTCAGTGGGTGAGACAGCATCTATGGAGCGAAGGAAATAAGCAACATTTCGGGTCTAAATCCTTCTTCAGACTGATGTTGATCAGTCTGAAGAAGGGTTTCGACCCAAAACGTTGCCATGTCCTTCTCACCATAGATGCTGCCTCACCCACTGAGTTTCTCTAGCATTTATGTCTACCTGAAGGTCACCATTGATGTGTTTCCTGTTCCATGACAAGGCAACAGGCAATAGTTTTGTTGCTGAGTACATTGCACTGGAATCCATTTGTTCCTGCAGAAAGAAAATATGATAGTGTTGCTAAAGCTCCAAACAGGATTCTGCAATTTTGGCTCTTTGCATTTAATAGCATTCTTAATGTCAAAATCTATTATATGAGGTTTTATGAAATTGTTACCACTATTCTGAGAACTTTTTTGTAATCTAGTTTTTGTGAAAAGTGCAAATGAGTGGGATAAGAATTGCTGATCTTTTTTCTGGCAAAGACACATTTTAAACACATTTTAGGGGCGGCATGGTAGTGTGGCAGTCGAGCTACTGCCTTACAGTGATAGAGACACTGGTTCGATCCTGCTTGTCTGTACAGAGTTTGTACATTCTCCCCTTGACCTACGTGGGTTTTCTCTGAGATCTTCGGTTTCATCCATACTCGGCGTGCAGGTTAATTGGCTTGGTTTAAATGTAAAATTGGCGTTAGTGTGTGTAGGGTTGTGTTAATGTGCGGGGATAACTGGTCAGTGCAGACTCGGTGGGCCGAAGGGCCTGTTTCCGTGCTGTATCTCTAAATTAAACACTAAACAAAACCAATTAAAGTCTAAACTAAGTTTCTTGCGCCACAGATGTTGGCTGACCTGCTGAATATATCCAGCATTTTCTAATTTTATTTCAGATTTCTCACAACTATACTATTTTGTTTTACGACTGGGTATCCCAGAATAAATTGGTTGCAAGAAAATACCTGAGAATTGTAAAATGTTCTCAATGACTAGATATCAGGCTAGATTTGGAAGGAACTTTGGATATTTTATTAGTTTAACAACAGAGGCTTTGATCCCTTCAACATCACTGATACATGGCGATGCATGATTACATTTTCCTAATTGCAGCCAACTGCACTCATGCAGCAGAAAGGTTCCAAAATCTACTCTGGGATTCCCAGCATAAGCAGATGTTTTACAGTCAACTTTGGGAAATCAAAGATATCTCTGATATTATTTTTGATGGTATAAAACCCTATAACCATATAACAATTACAGCACGGAAACAGGCCATCTCGGCCCTTCTAGTCCGTGCCGAACACTTATTCTCCCCTAGTCCCATCTACCTGCACTCAGACCATAACCCTCCATTCCTTTCCCGTCCATATAGCTATCCAATTTATTTTTAAATGATAAAATCGAACCTACCTCCACTGGAAGCTCATTCCACACAGCTACCACTCTCTGAGTAAAGAAGTTCCCCCTCAAGTTACCCGTAAACTTCTGTCCCTTAATTCTCAAGTCATGTCCTCTTGTTTGAATCTTCCATACTCTCAGTGGGAAAAGTTTATCCACGTCAACTCTGTCTATCCCTCTCATCATTTTAAAGACCTCTATCAAGTCCCCCACTTAACCTTCTGCGCTCCAAAGAATAAAGACCTACTTGTTCAACCTTTCTCTGTAACTTAATTGCTGAAACCCAGGCACCATTCTAGTAAATCTCCTCTGTACTCTCTCTATTTTGTTGACATCCTTCCTATAATTGGGCGACCAAAATTGTACACCATACTCCAGAATTGGCCTCACCAATGCCTTGTACAATTTTAACATTACATCCCAACTTCTATACTCAATGCTCTGATTTATAAAGGCCAGCACACCAAAAGCTTTCTTTACCACCCTATCTACATGAGATTCCACCTTCAGGGAACTGCACAGTTATTCCTAGATCCCTCTGTTCAACTGCATTCCTCAATTCACTACCATTTACCATGGACGTCCTATTTTGATTTGTCCTGCCAAGATGTAGCACCTCACACTTATCAGCATTAAACTCCATCTGCCATCTTTCAGCCCACTCTTCCAAATGGCCTAAATCTCTCTGTAGACCTTGAAAATCTACTTCATTATCCACAACACCACCTATCTTAGTATCATCTGCATACTTACTAATCCAATTTACCACACCATCATCCAGATCATTGATGTACATGACAAACAACAGTGGACCCAACACAGATCCCTGTGGCACCCCACTAGTCACTGGCCTCCAACCTGACAAACAGCCATCCACCATTACTCTCTGGCATCTCCCATTCAGCCACTGTTGAATCCATCTTGCTACTCCACCATTAATACCCAACAATTGAACCTTCTTAACCAACCTTCCATGAGGAACCTTGTCAAAGGCCTTACTGAAGTCCATATATACAACATCCACTGCTTTACTCTCATCAATTTCCCGAGTAACCACTTCAAAAAAATTCAAGAAGATTAGTCAAACATGACCTTCCAGGCACAAATCCATGTTGACTGTTCCTAATCAGACCCTGTTTATCCAGATGCTTATATATATTATCTCTAAGTATCCTTTCCATTAATTTGCCCACCACTGACGTCAAACTAACAGGTCTATAATTGCTAGGTTTACTCTTAGAACCCTTTTTAAACAATGGAACAACATACGCAGTACGCCAATCCTCCGGCACTATTCCCGTTTCTAATGACAATTGAAATATTTCTGTCATAGCCCCTGCTATTTCTACACTAACTTCCCTCAATGTCCTAGGGAATATCCTGTCAGGACCTGGAGACTTATCCATTTTTATATTTTTCAACAGTCAGTCAGTGCTTCCTCTTCTTTGAATCTCATAGTTTCCATAGCTACTCTACTTGTTTCCCTTACCTCACATAATTAAATATCCTTCTCCTTGGTGAATACCGAAGAAAAGAAATTGTTCAATATCTCCCCCATCTCTTTTGGCTCTGCAGATAGCTGTCCACTCTGACTCTCTAATGGACCAATTTTATCCCTTGTTATCCTTTTGCTATTAATATAGCTGTAGAAACCCTTTGGATTTACTTTCACCTTACGTGCCAAAGCAACCTCATATCTTCTTTTAGCTTTTCTAATTTCTTTCTTAAGATTCTTTTTACATTCTTTATACTCCTCAAGCACCTCATTTACTCCATGCTGCCTATAATTATTGTAGATCTCTCTTTTTCCGAACCGTGTCCAATTTCCCTTGAAAACCATGGCTCTTTCCAATTTTTACTATTTTCTTTCAACCGAACAGGGACATAAAGATTCTGTACTCTTAAAATGTCATCTTTAAATGTCTTCCATTTCTCCTCCACATCCTTCCCATCAAACAAAATGTCCCAATTCACTCCTTTTAAATCCTTTCGCATCTCCTCAAAGTTAGCCTTTCACCAATCAAAAATCTCAACCCTAGGTCCAGTTCTGACCCTCTCCATAATTATATTGAAACTAATGGTATTGTGATCACTGGACCCGAAGTGTTCCCCAACACATACCTCCGCCACCTGACCTGTCTCATTTCCTAACAGTAGGTCCAGCACTGCCCCTTCTCTAGTAGGTACCTCTATGTATTGCTGCAAAAAACTATCCTGCACACATTTTACAAACTCCAAACCATCCAGCCCATTTACAGAATGTGTTTCCCAGTCTATGTGTGGAAAATTGAAATCTCCCACAATCACTACCTTGTGCTTACTACTAATATCTGCGATCTCCTTACATATTTGCTCTTCCAATTCTCGCTCCCCATTAGGCGGTCTATAATACACCCCTATAAGTGTTGCTACACCTTTCCCATTTCTCAGTTCCACCCAAATAGCCTCCTTAGATGAGCCCTCTAATCTATCCTGCCAAAGCACTGCTGTAATATCTTCCCTGACAAGCAATGCAACACCTCCACCATTTGCCCCTCCAATTCTATCACACCTGAAGCAACGAAATCCTGGAATATTTAGTTTCCAATCACAGCCCTCCTGCAACCATGTTTCACTGATCGCCACAACATCATACTTCCAGGTGTCAATCCAGGCTCTAAGCTCATCCACCTTTCTTACAATGCTCCTAGCATTAAAATATACACATTTTCTCTGTTTATTATCTTTTTCTTCTTTGTCCCCTACATTTTGTGTCCGAGTGCTACCCTTCTCTGCCTCCTGCCTCACACACTGACTACTAGTTTTCCCTATTTGAGTCCCTTCCCCCAACCAATGATAGCAGTTAAATAATGTTAATTTCTAATATGATCTGTTGGCTTTGGAATTTTCAGGGAGTATGACATTTTGAAAGATACCCGTTGCTTTAAGGGCCTAACCCACTATGGCAACATAATATGTGAGTTTAGAAGAGTTTTTGCTCGCCACAAACTCGCAGCATGGTCGACAAGTGGTCCTAGGAGGTCACTGTAACTCTCCTTCATGCTTGAGAGAAGTTCCCGCATACTCGCGGCCTCAGTTTGGTTGAGGAAAATGTTTCAATATGCTGAAAATTTTTCCGGGAGTAAAAATTGGTCGGCATGGTTGTTTTGAAATCGTAGTGTAGTGGTAGTGGGGACGTCATGTAGTTGTCAGTGGTCGAGGCAGCAGTAGACAATCTCCTTTGCTGACCGGGCATTTTAATTGTCTGATTGGGGGGAAAAAATGTAAGGACGAGTTTCCAGAACCAAGGAAAACCGACCGTTAATGTTTAATGCCCACTAAACTTTATTAAAAGTTGTCTGGCATTAGATATTTAACTGCTATCATTGGTTGGGGGAAGGGACTCAAATAGGGAAAGCTAGTAGTCAGTGTATGAGGCAGGAGGCAGAGAAGGGTAGCACTCGGACACAAAATGTAGGGGACAAAGAAGAAAAAGATAATGGCTTCTTAAAAGTGTCTCCTCTCCTTCGTCCCCCCCCTTCGTCCCCCCCTTGTCTCACCCCATGTCCCCCCTTCTTCCCCCCCCCCCCCCCCGCTCTTTTAAAGGACTTACCCTACACTATGCTAGCCGTCTTTTACCTTCCTGTTCATCGCGGGTATCATCTTGGCTTTGCACCATGTGAATTTCAGACGGTGCTCCCCCCCTTTCCCTGGTCCCCGACTTTGCGATGTGTGTGTGTGTGTGCTGATGGTCGATCCAGCTCGTAGTTTCATCGCTGACGGTTGATCCAGCTCGCGGTTTTTCAGGCGAGTGCCCTCGAGCTTGGTCGAAGACAGTTGCTGAAAAGTCGCGGAAGTGGGACAAGCCCAAATTGCACCATGTGTCATTATTTCTGCAAATTCTGTTGATGAATTATGAATTCTATAAATTGTACTTCTTAAAAAATGGAACCTCCCCATCCATTTTGAAGCTATCAGACAAAATTCGAACTCTCTCAAAAGTAAGCTGTTAATTTATGATTTATTATCCAATTTTGGAGACTAAATCAACAATTGAAATAATGGACTTATGCAGGTAGTAAATTATTAGTGATTTTGTAAAATTACTTTTCCTTTTCCTTGCATTCTATATCTAATTTCACTCAACCTCATTCATTCTATTTGTTCTGCTTCTTCTGATTTTTAAAAAGTTAATTAAGTTTCATCATTTGCCACAGTTTAAGATAACACAAAGATTTATCAATTTGCACTTTAAGCAATTTCTGGGTCAAAGCAATTGAACAGAACGGAAAAGAAAAATAGACTTTCCCAACACTCTCCAGGTAATGTGGTACTAAAATATTGAATTAAGATTGAATTGCCATGCAAAATCAAACCAACAGATATGTTATGTTTACAATTAAACCCATTGATTCTGATTTTGATTGATAAAATATGAACTAACTTGTTTCTTTCATTTTTAGCCTTGCAACTTGGATGCTTATAGGATGCACCACGGTGTTCACCAAAGTGGTGTAAATTTACTACTCGAGGTGAGATCCAGCTTGGTGATTATCATCATCAGTATCACCAAATGGAACTAGATAATAGACAATAGACAATAGGTGCAGGAGTAGGCCATTTGGCCCTTCGAGCCAGCACCGCCATTCAATCTGATCATGGCTGATCATCCCCAATGTACCCCGTTCCTGCCTTCTCCCCATATCCCCTGACTCTCCATATCCACCGCCGTCTGAGGCAGAGAATTCCACAGACTCACAACTCTCTGTGTGAAAAAGTGTTTCCTCATCTCTGTTCTAAATGGCTTACCCCTTATTCTTAAACTTTGGCCCATGGTTCTGGACTCCCCCAACATCGGGAACATGTTTCCTGCCTCTAGTGTGTCCAAACCCTTAATAATCTTATATGTTTCAATAAGATATCCTCTAATCCTTCTAAACTCCAGAGTGTACAAGCCCAGCCGCTCCATTCTCTCAGCATATGACAGTCCTGCCATCCCGGGAATTAACCTTGTAAACCTACGCTGCACTCCCTCAATAGCAAGAATGTCCTTCCTCAAATTATTAGACCAAAACTGCACACAATACTCCAGGTGTGGTCTCACTAGGGCCCTATACAACTGCAGAAGGACCTATTTGCTCCTATACTCAACTCCTCTTGTTATGAAAGCCAGCATGCCATTCGGTTTCTTCACTGCCTGCTGTACCTTTTGAATAGTGTAACACATCCAGCTGTGATGCTGCAGTCTGTTTAGTGCCGATGAGAGATTAATTTCCTGCCAGTTCTTCCTTCTGTATTGCACTGAAACATCAACAGGTTTATATGTTCCAGTTTGTATTGAGACACTCTGGGTTCACAGCCACATAAAATACAATTTTAATCAACTTTATGATTGAGGCATTTCCTCTGAGTTAGTGTTGAGTCACTCAATTAAATGTGTAAGAAAGAACTGCAGATGCTGATTTAAATCAAAGGTAGGAACAAAATGCTGGAGTAACTCAGCGAGACAGGCAACATCTCTGAAGAGAAGGAAAAGGTGATATTTCAGGTCGAGACCCTTCAGACTGATGTCAGGGGAGTGGGAGGGACAAAGATAGAATGTAGTCGGAGACAGTAAGACTGGTGGGAGAATTGGGATGGGAGAGGGGATAGAGAGGGAAAGCAAAGTCTATTTGAAGTTAGAAAAGTCGATGTTAATACTGCTGGGGTGTAAACTACCCAAGCGAAATATGAGGTACTGTTCCTCCAATTTGCGCTGGGCCTCACTCTGACAATGGAGGAGGCCCAGGACAGAAAGGTCAGATTGGGAATGAGAGGAGGATTTGAAGTGCTGAACAACCGGGAATTCAGGTAAGTTAATTTGGTCTGCCATGATGTAGAGCTCTTCTTCCGTCGCCTCCGCCTCCGGGCCTTTTCCTATGGGAAGGAGTCCTCACCACCCAGTGATGACCTCTTCTCCCGTCTCCAATGAACCACCTCCTCTTGGACTCCCCCAGATGGCCCTCTACTTTCTTTAAACCTTTTCATTTCCAACTGCCGGCAGGACATCAACCGCCTCAACCTTTCCACTCCCCTTACTTACTCTAACCTCTCCCCCCATGAACGTAAAGCCTCCGCTCACTCTGCAGCAACCCCGACTTGATAATCAAACCCATCAACAAGGGAGGTGCCGTGGTAGTCTGGCGTGCTGACCTCTACTGGACTGAGGCCAGGCGACAATCTCAGCCACCTTCTCCTTATCCTTGGACCATAACCCCACAGATGAGCACCAAGCCTTAATCTCAACCACCATTACTGATTTCATCACTTCTGGCTCTCTGCCCTCTGTAGCCTCCAACCTTATCGTTCCCCAGCCCCGCACGGCCCGATTTTGTCTTCTTGCCAAAATCCACAAACAAAACTGTCCTGGCAGACCCATTGTTTCTGCTTGTTCATGTCCCTTCAAATTAATTTCCACATACCTCGACTCCATCCTATCCCCCTGGTCCAATCCCTCCCTACCTATGTCCAAGATGCCTCACATGCTCTTTGTCTCCTCAATGACTTCCTTTTTCCAGGCTCCCACTCCCTCATCTTTACTATGGATGTCCAGTCACTCTACACTTCCATCCCCCACCAGGAAGGTCTTAAGGCCCTACGTTTCTTCCTCGACCGCAGGACCAGCCAATTTCCATCTGCCAATACTCTCCTCCGCCGAGCAGAGCTGGTCCTTACCCTCAAGAACTTCTCCTTCGACTCCTTTCACTTCCTCCAAATCCAAGGCGTAGCTATGGGCAATCGCTTGGGCTACAGCTGTGACTGCATCTTTGTAGGGTACGTCGAACAATTACTGTTCCAGGCATACACTGGCCCTATCCCCGAACTCTACCTATGCTACATTGACGACTGCATTGGTGCTACTTCCTACACCCATGCAAAACTCACTGACTTTATCAACTTCACCACCAATTTCCATCCTGCACTCAAATTCACTTGGACCATCTCCGACATCTCCCTACCATTTCTAATTTCAACGTCTCCATCACAGGAAACAGACTATTGACCGACATCTACTACAAACCTACTGACACCCATAGCTATCTAGACTACACTTCTTCCCACCCTGTTTCCTGTGAAGACTCAGTCCCCTTCTCCCAATTCCTCCGTCTATGCCACATCTGCACCCAGGATGAGGCTTTCCATACTAGGGCATTGGAGATAGAAACATAGAAAATAGGTGCAGGAGTAGGCCATTCTGCCCTTCGAGCCTGCACCGCCATTCAATATGATCATGGCTGATCATGATATGATCATGTCCTCATTCTTTAGGAAATGGAAGTTCCTCTCTTCCATTAAAGATGAGGCTCTCATTATGGTCTCCTCGATATCCCGCAGCTCCACTCTTACTCCCACTCCACCCCCTCCATTCATAACAGACTATTGACCAAGAGTCCTCCTTGTCCTCACGTTCCACCCCATCAGCTGTCGCATACAGCATATAATCCTCCAACATTTTCGCCACCTCTAACATGATCCTACTGCTCTACATCCCTTCCTGCTTTCCGCCGAGACCGTTCCCTTCGTAATTCCCTGTTCAACTCATCCCTTCCCACCCAAACTACCCCCTCCCCAGGTACTTTCCCCTTCAACCGCAGGAGATGCAACACCTGTCCCTTTACCTCCCCCCTCGACTCCATCCAAGGACCCAAATAGTCTTTCCATGTGAGGTAGAGGTTCACTTGCACCTCCACCAACCTTATCTACTGTATCTGCTGTTCCATGTGTCAACTTCTCTCCATCGATGAGACCAAGCGCAGGCTCGAACATAGTTTCGCTGAACACGTCCGCTCAGTGCGTCTTAGCTTGCCTGATCTACCGGTTGTTCAGCACTTCAACTCCTCCCATTCCCAATCTGACCTTTCTGTCCTGGGCCTCCTCCATTGTCAGAGTGAGGCCCAGTGCTAATTGGAGGAACAGCGCCTCATATATCGCATGGGTAGTTTACACCCCGGCAGTATGAACATTGACTTCTCTAACGTCAAATAGCCCTTGCTTTCCCTCTCTATCTCCTCCCCTTTCAGAGTTCTCCCACCAGTCTTACTGTCTCCGACTACATTCGATCTTTGTCCCGCCCACTCCCCTGACATTAGTCTGAAGAATGGTCTCGACCCGAAACGTCACCTATTCCTTCTCTCCAGAGATGCTGCCTGTCCCGCTGAGTTACTCCAGCGTTTTGTGTCTACCTTCACTCAATTAAATGTTCAGTCAACATACACCATATGTTCATCTATTTGTTATTTCAAAACTATGAACCCATTTATTATCCCACTAACAAACTTTCCTCTAATTACAGAGAAGGAAGCAGTGAAAGAGGGTCTTGCAGAACTGTTGGTGAGAGAAGAGCTTCAAAGTAAGCATCTTCTTCTTGCGAATGAAACCTAACCCAAAGGAATAGTTAGATCTCAAGCTGGGTGTTGAGCAGCCAGGTTGTTGTCTCTGCTCCATTTGGTTGGTGGTAGAGTGGGCACCCAGAGATGACATGGTTGGCTGTCTGTTGTTCTGCTCCGGAGCTGCGGGATATCGAGGAGACCATAATGAGAGCCTCATCTTTAATGGAAGAGAGGAACTTCCATTTCCTAAAGAATGAGGACATGATCATATCATGGCTGATCATGATATGATCATGTCCTCATTCTTTAGGAAATGGAAGTTCCTCTCTTCCATGGGCTCTGGCAGAGCCCCCATCTCCACATGGCTCCTCCGCATTCAAGGAGGAGCCATCTTGGGGAACGGCTGCTAACCAGCAGCCGTCCGTTTAATTCATTTTTTTTCAGTTTTTAGTTCGTTTTGTTTGTCGTTTTTTCGGAGAAATGGACTTCTTATTGTGTGGGGAAGGAGGTAACCTTACTTCTAGGTCCCTACCTGGTCGGTGAGGCAGCTTTTTCTCTGGGCTGCCCGTCGACCCGTCCTCGTGGCCTACCAGCGGGCTTGGAGCGCCGTTTCCTGGTGGGGACCGCCCAGCACCTCGGCTTCGGTGGCGGCACAGTGCTGGAGCGCCATCGCGGAGTGGAGTGGGCGATGCCTTGCCTGGGTCGCCGCGCTGGATCGACGCGCTGGAGCTCCGGTGAGCTGGACCGCCAAGAGCAACACCTCCGGGCTGCGGGTCTGCGGAGCAGAGCGGGCGGCGCCGACATCAACATCGGGAGCCTGGGAGCTCCAACTCGGTGCGTCCTTGTCGGCTTCGGAAGCCGACAATCCCCTGCTAGGAAGCGGCGGTTCCAGGTGGCCCAGCCGCTGTGTGGACTAGCTAGAACGGCCAGGAACATCGGGCCTCCGTTGAGGCAACAGTGGTGGCCTTAATAGGCCTGACTTTTGGGTGAACTGGGGATGGGGACTGGACTTTTGTGCCTTCCCCCACAGTGGTAACCACTGTGGGGGGATGATTTTTCTGTGTGTAAGGTACTTTGTTAATCTGTGTCCAAGATGGCTGTCGGAAGAGAGAGTGGACGCTGGCGCGCTTTAGCTGCCGCTGCTCTCTCTTCACATTGTTTTTTTTTGATTTTGTGTCTTTGGAGCGATTTCTATCTTTAATTTGTGTTTTGATGATGTCCTTATTATTTATTTTTCTCCAACTATATGTTTTTTTTCTCTTCTGTTTAATCTTTGTAAGGTGACCTTGAGATTTGAAAGGCGCCCGAAAATAAAATTTATTATTATTATTATTATTATTATGCTGGCATTGAAACACCGAACTCCAGTACAGAATCTGCTGAGCTTCACCCATGTTCCTCTGGGGAGTCGGCCTGGACAGCTTTTATCTGGTGAAGAGATGTAGCTGTGTAATGGAGAAGAGGTTGCCTTCCACTCCTGTGACCACTTGATGGCTATCCAGTGTGCTTTTGTCTCAGTTGGCTGGATGGATGATAGGAGTTGTTTTCCATGTGGAGCAAAGGGGTGACGGGACTTCAGTCGGGGTGGCCTCTGCTCTATGCTGATACCGTGGTGGAGGATGTGATCTGGGTCTATGGCACGACGAGATAGTGCCAGAGTTGCTGCTTGCCTTCGGATCCCTGCAGGCGGAATGCCTACAAGTATGGGGAGCTGCTCGACTGGAGTAGGTTGAAGGCACCCAGTGATGGTTCGCAAGGTGCTGTTCAGTATCGTGTTTACCAGGCTAGTATGTCTGCGCAAAGAGTTGGGTCATACACAAGAGCTAAGGCGGAGGTGCGAAGAGTTGATGGACTGGCTCAACAACTTGTTCCTGCCAGGCGTCGGATGAGGCCGCTACATGCCATGACCTTGTCACGGAGACCAGCCAGGTGTTGACGGAATGTAAGCGACCTGTCTAGCTTTACGCCGAGGTAAGTGGGTGTTTGTTGGAAGTCGAAGCGCCTGTTGTTAGCGAAGACAGCTAGCTCTCGCTTAGCTTCCTTGTTGTTTAGATCGAATGCTGTTGACACTGTTTTGCCTTCGCTCAGCTTTAGACACCACTGTCGTGGGTATACTGCCAAAGTCCCCATGTCTTGACTCAAGCTTTTGATTGACTTTCACTCTTTGTGTCTAATCAGGATGGCTAGATCGTCAGCATACCTATATTTTCCAGCAATGGACTCTGGGAGGTCATGGATATACACGTTGAAAAGCAACGGAGCCAAGACGGATCCCTGTGGAATCCCATTCTTCAGTCTATGTAGCCTACTCTGCTGTCCATCACTGGTCTTAAGCACAAAGCTGCGGTTTGATATCAGCTCCATGATGTAGTGTACTATGCGCCTGTCTGGCAGCACATAAAGTAGCTTTGAGGTTAGTCCCCGGTCCCACACGGTGTCATAGGCAGCTGTCAGATCTATAAAAACAGCTCCTGCCTTCTCATTTGCCTCAAAGCAATCCTCGATGTCTTGGGTGAGGAGCAGTGGCGGACTGGCCAGGGTGTCAGCTTGCCCGATGGCAAGTGGGCCCCTGATGAAGTGGACCCCCTTTGTCTCCTGGCAACCAATATTTTTACACCCAGTCCGCCACAGGTGAGGAGGGTTACCTGGTCCGCAGTAGATCAACCTTAGTGGAAACCAGCCTGCTCATGGGGTAGTTGAGGGTCTATGATGGGGTTGATACGCCCGTGGATCAGCCTCTCAAGGAGTTTGTGTGGAATGCAAAGGAGCAAGATGGGCCGGTAGCTTTTAGGATCATCCTTTGGCTTGTTCGGCTTCGGGAGAGCGATGAATGTTGCACAACGGCAGATCTTTGGGATTTTGCACTGTCGGATCCAGTTGGTAGCAGCATCTCCAGAATGTAGTAGAAACTCTGGGTGTATGCCGTCAGGTCCAGGGGCTTTTCCTGCTTTCAACATCTTGAGTGCTGTGGCCATTTCCTTGGTGGAGATCCGTATCCACTCTATCAGTTTTCCATGGAGCAGAATTTGCAGTGGAGAAACAAACACAAAGTATTCTCCACAAAGTATTCTCCATTTTACTACTGTTGACGAAATGTAAGCGACCTGTCCAGGCGGACTGCCTGCAAGTATAGGGAGCTGCTCGACTGGAGTAGGTTGCTGTTCAGGCTCGTGCCAACTTTGAAGAAGTTCTCCTCCTCCTTTTGATGGGAGTTCTGAAACCCTCTCACATCGGCCCTCCTCTGTGATTCCTGCTGCGGTATCTTATGTTTTCATCTTTAGGTGATTATGCAGAGGCACTTCCCTCTTAGAATTTGATCAATAATATCATTATATCCACTGCCCATGAAATAGAATTGCACAGAACTGGTTCTTTCAGCTTTACAGGAGCATATTTTCTTGCAATTTCTTGACTACTCATTTTGAGCATTTACTGATTGTGCCACTTCTTCCTCTTTCTAGAAGTTTGATTGGGGCCAGAATTTGCATATTGCTTTCAGTGTTTAGTTTTTGATGCTTGATCTTGAGCAGTACTATTTTGGTGTTCAGTACTAGCAGCAACATTGCGAGTGCTAAATGTTACCTCCATCAAAACATTAGATTTTTGGTGCCCATACTTCTGGACATGGCAGGAAAAGGAGGCGAATGGGATACAAGTGATATGCTAGAAATAGAGGAGAGGGAGGAAGGCGAAGGATGATTCTGGATCATTGAAGATCATAAAAGCTTGAAAGAATGTATCACCTGATTTTAAAATGGCTTCTTCCCTGCTGTTCTCACACCATTGGAAAAAATCGAATTCCAATCTTCCAGTCTACATTGTTGTGGTTCTTGCAGTTTTTTTTAAATCTCTGCTATCTCTCGCTGCAAAACTATCTTTTGTATGATTTCCTTTCTCTTTATGCACCACCTGTGTACTCATGAACGGTATAATATTATTCGTTTGGTATGATTTGACAATAGACAATAGGTGCAGGAGTAGGCCATTCGGTCCTTCGAGCCAGCACCGCCATTCACTGTGATCATGGCTGACCATCCACGATGAGTACCCCGTTCCTGCCTTTCCCCATACCCTCTGACTCTGCTATCTTTAAGAGCTCTATCTAACTCTCTCTTAAAAGCATCCAGAGAATTGGCCTCCACTGCCTTCTGAGGCAGAGAATTTGCTTGGATAGCACAAGTTTTTCACTGCATCTCAGTACACGCACATTATCAAAGTAATACTAAAGGGTCTCTAAAGAGCAGTCCTAGTTTAATTTAAGAGGTTTAATTTTCCTTGCCACGGCTAGAGCGATAGAACTACCTCACCCATGGCAGACAATTTATCAGTCATGCTGATAGTTTAGACCTTTGCAGAAGAGGTGCTGAGATAAAAGTCACATAGTAAATTTGTAGTACTGAGCAGCACTAGGTTGATTACAAAGTCATTCTATTGGAGATGCACTAAATTGAGATAGTGATTAGCAGGCAGAATTAATGAAGATTTTGTAGAATTGTAGGTGCTCAGCGGTGTGAGAAAGCCATTAATTTGACCAATATTATTGTGAGGACATCAGATATCCGAGGTGTTCATGAAATGAAGAGGATATTACTTCCTCTATCTTCAGTTAATCTGCTGCTGTTGTATTGGCAATAATTGTTAATTTAATTCCTGGGGAAGTAGTCATGACCTTCTCATAAATGCAAACATCTCAAGCAGCAGATAGTTGGGGCAGGAATACCTGGTCAAAACTGGATGACTCGCAGTCCATTGATATCCATACACAAAATGGGAACTTGGTTACAACAGCCTTTTTAAAATTTCAAAATATACTTCATTTATGCAATACATGATCCTTGCAAAACTCCATCCGACATTCTCGGAGGCTATACATACATTCAACACTGTTTACACAAATTACACAATTTTACCCCCCACCCTTGCCACTCATGTGGCCCACTGGCATGGAATCCCTTCCCTTATTTTGAGGGGCGTCTCCACCACACCCTGCCCCCCCATGCCCTGCAGCGGAAGGACCCTAAACTGTGGTCCTCCCCCACAGAGCCTTGGCGTTGGCTGCACCAAGCCTCAGTGCGTCCCTCAGCACGTACTCCTGCAGTCTGCAGCGGGCCAGTCGGCAACATTTCCCCGATGGACATCTCGCTCCGCTGTGTGGTCAACAACGCTCGAGGAGACCAAAGAGCGTCTTTCACAGAGTTGATGACCTTCCAGCAGCACTCGATGTCATTCTCTGAATGCGTCCCTGGGAACAGTCCGTAAATCAGCCGCAACGCTTGCCATAACATAATTCAGCAAGCATGTGCCATCCCTCGGCAATGTTTCCACTGCCTAGGCTATTTGAATGTTCCATCTGACCCATGGCGAGTGAGCGTCCTAACATGGTGATTCTGTGCAACTTTAATGACCAACCGACAATGCCGCCCAGTCCTTGCTGGTGACTGGGGTTCTGCAATGCAAAATTGGAAGTGAAGTGAAGGAAGTGATGACAGCTAAACCCCAAGCCTGGAATCAAAATGATGTGGGCAACACTCGCAATTGTGCGAATAAATTTCAACAAACATAAATGCCTCGTAGGTGCCACACATTGACTGTGTCTAATATCAACGAGTGAGGTTCAACAACATCCAGAATGCAAGTTGCATAGCTGCGATTCACAGCTATGTCTTTGACAACACCTGCTATCTTATGATGTCTACCACCAAGAAGAATAAGTGGAAATGTCGCAAAGGCAACACCAAACGCTTACCGGTTTGCTACTAAGTAACACACCACCATAATGCAAAAAAATATCTTATTTCCTCTGCAGTTGCTGGGAAAAATCATGGAAGACCCCCCTCGCTGTCCCAAAGGAATTACATTTACTCCCTGCATGCAAATGATGTCTACATTCATGGGAGTATAAAAGTTGAAGAACCAACTTCCTTATTCCACCACAATTTCCCATCTGAGCAGCCAATTTACTTGAATTGATTACCTCAGAACAAAATTACAAACCACATTCATGCATCTTCTAGATAAGCAACACACAAACATCAGCTAAGCAGCCTTATCTTCTATGTGTTTTTGCCAGCTTCACTGCTGTCGGGTCATTCTCCTTCACTGGTTGTAATGTGCATTTGGGAAGTCTGACCACTTGCCCTGCCAAGAGCTGGTTGGCTGATGGCCAGCAAGTGTTGCAGATACCTTGTTACTGCGTGGGTTTCCTTCAGATTCCTACCACATCTCAAATAAGTGTGGGTTAGCAGGTAAATTGGCCACTGTAGATTGTTCCCAGTGTGTATGTTTGTAGTTGACCCTGGAGGGTTGATGAGAAGGCTGGGAGAATAAGAAATGGGTTTTATATATAGGTCAAGGTGAAATGAGTGTTTAATGATTCGTTTGGACATAATAGGGTGAAGGACCTGTTCTGTACTGCATGATTTTAAGTGCTCTGGCAGAGTACAGTGAAAGGATGTAATGATGTGAGAGGACCACAGATTTGCCCTCTTCAGAAAAGTTATCACTTCTCCTGGACATCACCCAAATAAATGTAGTAATCTATTATGGAATGTTTGCTTGAGACCTAAAATACTTTCAAAATTCCTTTGAACGAGATAATCCAGAATGATGATGCCTGGTGTCTGAGCTTGTGCAATGGTGAGTTAAACTGTGCTTCAGCGCTCAGGCATTGAATGGTCGTTCAATGTCCTAACATGGAATCTGGAACATTAGTCCTTGGATGCCATGCCATGTTTGGACCATGTGTTGTAATGGAGGTGGACCATACTGCAACCTACAGCTCCTGGGTTCATTGGAAAGCTATAGGCATCACATCTTGCTCTTTCGCACTTCAAACATGCTTTACATCAGGCCAGATGATACACCAAGAGAGGCTGCCTATTTTAAAACATAACATAAATGATTGCTAATGTTACTTGGTGCTTTCTACGTCATGTTTTTTTTATTCTAATGACTAAACATATTTAGAAAATTCTTCAAGATCTCATGTAGCTTATTTTCAGAATGTGTTTAAAAGCCAACGTGTTGAATAGTGTTTGCTCCCACTAAATATGTTCAATCAGGTCAGTTGAAGTGACTTCATCAAAGTATAACGTGATGTAATTTAATCAAAATAATTTCCACAGAAGTAAATTGAGTATCACTTTTAGTTCACCTTCCCTTGGCATGAGCACCCAGTCTGATGGGTGTCAATCCAAAACATTGTCTGTCCATTCCTTTCACAGATGTTGACTGACCTGCTGAGGTCCTCCTGTTTTGCATAAGCTTCCAGTATCTGCAGATCCTTGCGTTTCCATGACCACCTTTTGTTTGGAGTGTGTAAATAATTTATTTTTAAATATGGTATTGTGTAAAAGCATAACTTAATATATTTTACGGTCAATATAACCATATAACAATTACAGCACGGAAACAGGCCATCTCGGCCCTTCTAGTCCGTGCCAAACACTTATTCTCCCCTAGTCCCATCTACCTGCACTCAGACCATAACCCTCCATTCCTTTCCCGTCCATATACCTATCCAATTTATTTTTAAATGATAAAATCGAACCTGCCTCCACCACTTCCACTGGAAGCTCATTCCACACAGCCACCACTCCCTGAGTAAAGAAGTTCCCCCTCATGTTACCCGTAAACTTCTGTCCCTTAATTCTCAAGTCATGTCCTCTTGTTTGAATCTTCCCTACTCTCAATAGGAAAAGCTTATCCACGTCAACTCTGTGTCTATTCCCCTCATCATTTTAAAGACCTCTATCAAGTCCCCCCTTAACCTTCTGTGCTCCAAAGAATAAAGACCTAACTTGTTCAACCTTTCTCTGTAACTTAGTTGCTGAAACCCAGGCAACATTCTAGTAAATCTCCTCTGTACTCTCTCTATTTTGTTGACATCCTTCCTATAATTAGGCGACCAAAATTGTACACCATACTCCAGAATTGGCCTCACCAATGCCTTGTACAATTTTAACATTACATCCCAACTTCTATACTCAATGCTCTGATTTATAAAGGCCAGCACACCAAAAGCTTTCTTTACCCCCCTATCTACTGAGTCAAATATCTGGGGCTGACTGCATCAGGGTTCCCACCTGCACCCATACAGAACTGATGGTCTTTATTAACTTTACCACAAACTTCCACCCTGCCCTCAAATTTACCCAGACTATCTCGGACACATCCCTGCCCTGTTTTGATCGCACCATCTCCATCACAGGAGTAGGCTATCGACTGATGTCTATTATAAACCTCCCATAGTTATCTGGACTACACTTCTGCCCACCCTGCCTCTTGCAAAGACTCTATTCCCTACTCCAAATTCCTCCATCTTTGCCGCATCTGTTTCCAAGATGAGGTGCCCTCATTCTTTAGGGAAGGGTGGTTCCCTCCCTTCTATCATACATGAGGCCCTCACATGTGTCTCCTCTGTATCCTATAGTTCCACTCCTACTCCCTCTCCCCCAGTTCTAGAGTTCCCCTAATCCTTGCCTTTCACCACATCAGCCATCGCACACAACACATCATCCTCCAACATTTTTGTCATCCCCAACGGGATCCCACTGAGTCAAATATTCCCATACTATCCTTTTCTGCTTTCCGCAGAGGCTATTTCCTCCACAACTCTCTGATTCACTCAATCCTTCCCTCCCAAACTACCCCTCCCCAGGAACTTTCCCCCGCAGCCGTAGAAGATGCATCTCCTGTATTTGGACCTCCCCCCTCATCTTCATCCAGGGACCCAGATAGTCCTTTTAGGTGAGGCAGAGGTTTACTTGCACCTCCTCCAACCTCTCCTACTATATCCAGTGCTCCCTGTGTGGGATCCTATATATCGGTGAGACCAAGTGTTAACTTGCCGATTGTTTCATTGAACACTTGGGCTCGGTTCACCTTTGCCTACTCAATCTTCCGGTTGCCAAACATTTTAACACTCCTTCCCATACTGACCTGTCTGTCCTGGCCCTCTTCCACTGTCAGAGTGAGGCCACATGCAAATTGGAGGAACAGCATCTCATATTTCACCTGGGAAGCATGCAACCTAGTTGATTTCTCTAATTTGAAGTAACTTTTGCAATCTCTTCCCCCCCCCCCCCCTTCACCTCAGTAGTTGTACCAGTTCCACGTTTCTTGTTATTAGCACATCATTAGCACCTTCCCCAGCCAACAATGGGCCATTATGCACTCCACCCTTCCTGGGATCATCTGTTGCTGGCCCTGGTGTTTTTCTGGCCTTTTCTTGCCTCCAGTCCCCCTTCCCCTTCTTCACCCCTCTATCTGTTCAAGAAGGAACTGCAGATGCTGGAAAATCGAAGGTAGACAAAAATGCTGGAGAAACTCAGCAGGTGCGGCAGCATCTATGGAGCGAAGGAAATATGCAATGTTTCAGGCCGAAACCCTTCTTCAGACTGAAGGAGGGTTTCGGCCTGAAACATTGCCTATTTTTGTCTACCTTCACCCCTCTATCTTTCAGTCTGAAGAAGGGTTCTGACACGAAATGTTGCTATTCCTTTTCTCCAGAGATGCTGCCTGACCCAGCATTCTGTGTCTATCTTTAGTATCAGAATCGTTGCTGTGTTCAAAACTTGGCTAATGTCATTCTGTGTGTGCTTGAGCAATGACAACAGTTTATATAACAGAGTGAACATTTCCAAACAGGTTAGTGTGATATTTTAATGTGGAGAACGTTACAACGAGCTATTCTTGCACTGATGTGTTATTTGATGAATAAGAGGAGAAAAAAGGTGCAGGGGGAAATGTGATTATTCTGAGACCGAACAGCCTCACTGTTAAATGGCCACCTTCGACGTCAATAGAAAAGTAGTAATCCAAAGACCAGTTGCAATTTTGCAGAGGCATGAGTTCAATGCATATGAAAAACTTAATTTAGTTAAGACAATTTGGAAATAATAAAGCTGGCATCAGTTATGGTGACCATGAGAGTACAAATCGTTGTGAGCTCCTATTTATTCAACTAATAGAAATCTGCCATTCTTACAAAGTTGCCTAAATCTGATTACAGACCTACAGCAATGAGGTTGAATCCTGGTTTACTTTAAATTATCCTAGAAGGTATCTCACTTCAATGCTAAATTGGGATGACCCTTCCATGTCCATGTTGTTCACATCGTAAGAAGGAATTAAATAAATGGCTCAATAGACAATAGGTGCAGGAGTAGACCATTTGACCCTTCGAGCCAGCACCGCCATTCAATGTGATCATGGCTGATCATCCCCAATCAGTTCCTGCCTTCTCCCCATATCCCCTGACTGCTATTTTTAAGAGCCCTATCTAGCTCTCTCTTGACAATTTGTGTTACATTATGTACAACCATAAGATTGCCAGGAAAGGAATTCAAATGCTGCAGAGCATCTGTCTTGTTGTGAAATAATTACGTGTGGGATTATTAAGACAAATATAAACCAAAATGAGCAACCTCAGCCAGTATGGAATATTGTAATCATTTGATGTGCCAACAATGAAAATACCCCTTGAACTGATCAGATACATGCATTTCATGTTCAGTTATTTCAGAGCATCAGAATTTATTTGGACATTTAGAGAAATAAATGGATTTATTAATGAATACCAACCTAACATCGCTACTCTTGTTATTCGTGACAAGTTTTGGGTCAGATCTTGTTTTCCCCAAAATTGCAGTCCATTAGTTCCTGTTTCTGCTAGTGTCATGTTGTTTCTGGTAGGATACCAGGCATAGTCTTCCACTGGGACCCCGACTCCCATCTATCCCATAACTAAAAAGCATGTTGCATTCACTGAGTGGCTTTAACAAATGGTAACATCCCAGCCTAAGACTCGATGATTGCTGAAACTTTAGTTGCTGAAGTTATGAGGATGCCCTCTGTGAGTATGTCTGTGTAATTGCATACTGTAATAATGGACTAAAATTCTAATCTTGCAGTTGCTCCACGACACTTTATGGGTGCTATGTTTTAAGCTGTCAGATCTGTTCTAAATCCATCCCGTTTAGCATATAATTTCCTTATCCCCACAATTATGGCCTTTAATCTTCAGAATCACTTGGGATGTGTGGAAATAAAATAAAATTAAAGAATTTAATAGGATTATTTTGCTTACATTTAAAGCATTAAAAAAGTACAGTTACTTAAAAAAAGAAAGAAACTAACTTAATTAGGCAGATGCAGCACAGGGGTGGCCATCAATACAGGCAGCAGGGTGTAAGGTGCATGGTTAGTTTAAGCACATACCAGACATGAACACTAGGACTTTCATTGGGAAGTGCAGGCAAGTTCCTGCATTTTAGTGGTTATTTAATTTGGAGACTGGCCTCTGGTCTCAGGAGGAATTTGAAATTAACCATCTGCTTTTGGCTGTAGATCATTGACTGTAGATCATCCAGCCTTGCACACTCTTGCTTATTCTTGGAGATTCTTCCTCCCATTGGCTGTCTATTTGTTTATCACACCAAACAGAAAGTTTCAGGACACTAGAGACTTGATGATTGTAGGATTTGTTGACTCTGGCTGTAGTATGCTGCTTACTGACTGCCATCTGTGTGGTTATGTGATGTATCTTCACTAGATCAGCACATCATGTTTAGGTACCTCTATGCTACTTGCATGGATCTTCTGAGTCTCTATGGAACCCTTGGATTTCTTCATGGCATTGGTAAAATGAGTAATATATTTTGGAGGTATGTTGGTGGAATAAAATTAAAATGTGGTTAATGTCCCATAGCACTTTATTAAAGCCCAGTTTTTGGAAGATTTGTCCTGAATCTACCCCCACTCAGCACAAGTGTGAAAGCAGAGCCTCTCTGCAATTATTGTGCACTTATCAATTCCATCAATACTATCATGTATCATGTATAACATGCATCTGTAATAGGTTGATTGGTGAGGATGAGATCATTCTGGTTTTTCCCATTGAATGAACACAATGCCTGTTAATTGCCCAATTTAGTGTTGTGTCCTTCAGAACTCAGCCATATCTCAGTGATGGTTTCTCTGACTATTGATGGGAGACATTCAAAGATCCACCCAGAGTAAACTCTGCGCCTTTGTATGTCTCTCAAGAGATAATCCATAAAGAGGAATACTGATTCGTAGTTAGTGATGCTATTAGTTTTTTAGGTTAGCTTAGAGATACAGCGTGGAAACAGGACTTTCAGGCCACCAGGTTCGCACTGGCTAGTGATTCCCACATACATAACACCAGCCTACGCACACTAGGGACAATGTACAATTTTGCCAAGCCAACTAACCTATAAACCTGTACTTTGGAGTGTGGGAGGAAACCGGAGCTCCCAGAGAAAACCCACGCAGGACAAGGGGAGAATGTACAAACTCCATACAGACAGCACCCTATAAAAGTCCGCTCCGAGGAGGTCCAACGTCGATCTTCTGGGAGATCGCTTAGGACTGCATGACCTTCTGGAGTGTCTCTGTTTGAGCGAGGCCAAGAGGGCTTGATCAGGCTGATACGAGGATCGAACCCGCGGTGGTTAGGTACAGTAGTGGGAACTGTAATTGTGTTTTGTCAAAATAAAGATTAGATGCGCAAGTGCTTGACTCAGTGATTTTTGACTGAAACTAGACTGGGGAGAAGCTTAGAATGAGCTATTTACAGTTATACTCAAACAATATAATTGTATTACAAGACTCTTGGAACATTCTTATAGAGATTCAACGTAGACGCATACGACTTGGATCATCCTGTTTACCATATTCTTACAAAAAGTGGGGCTTGTTCATATGAGGAAGCTGGAATGGTGGTGGAGGGATCACATTGGAGATGATGGAAATGGCAGAGGATGATGTGTTGGATACGGAGGCTGGTGGGGTGAAAGGTGAAGACCAGAGGACTATCCTTGTTCTGTCTGGGGTGAAGGAAGTGAGAGCAAAACTACAGGGCACAGAGGAGATATGGATGAGGGATCCAACTGTGGCAGCAAAGGGGAGACCATGTTTAATAAAGAGAGAGGACATCTCAAACATAGACAATAGACAATAAGTGCAGGAATAGACCATTCGGCTCTTCAAGCCAGCACCGCCATTCACGGTGATCATAGATGATCATCCACCCCGTTCCTCTTTTCTCACCATATCCCTCGACTCCGCTATCTTTAAGAGCTCCATCTAACTCTCTTGAAAGCATCCAGAGAATTGGCCTCCACTGCATTCTGAGGCAGAGAATTCCACAGATTCACAACTCTCTGGGTGGAAATGTCTTTCCTCATCTCTGTTCTAAATGGCCTACCCCTTATTCTTAAACTGTTGTCCCTGGTTCTGGACGCCCCCAACATTGGGAACATGTTTCCTGCCTCTAGTGTGTCCAATCCCTTCATAATCTTATGTTTCAATAAGATATCCTTTCATCCTTTAAATTCCAGTGTATACAAACCCAGTCGCTCCATTCTTTCAACATATGACAGTCCCACCATCCCGGGAATTAACCTTGTGAACCTACGCTGCACTCCCTCAATAGCAAGAATGTCCTTCCTCAAATCAGGAGACCAAAACTGCACACAATACTCCAGGTATGGTCTCACTAGGACCCGTACAACTGCAAAAGGACCATTTTGCGCCTATACTCAACGTCTCTAGTTATGAAGGCCTATTTGCCATTAGCTTCACTGCCTGCTGTACCTGCATGCTTACTTTCACTGACTGAAATTGATTGGGCCTCTGTTCAAGTAAGAACCAGAGGGTCTTGAAACCTTCCTGGTGGAGGATGGAGGCGTAATGGTACTGGATATCCATGGTGAAGATGAGGCAATTGGGGCCAGTAAACTGAAAGTTATTGAAGAGTTGAAGGGCATGTAAGATGTTTCTGATGTAGGTGGGAAGGGACTGGACAAAGGGGAGGCAGGATGGAATCAAGGTATCTGTTCTATGTATCGGGTGCAGGCAGCAACAATGGGTCTGACAGGGCAAATATAACATCCCAAAATCTGTTACATGTGGAAGGAAATTTCAATCCCAGGTTGATCTAATCAGTCACTTCTATATACATATCGCCACACCATTAATGCTATGGTTTTACTCAAGAACAAGTGATGAACAAGATGTCCAACATAGCAGAGTAATCAAAAGATTCCCATGAGACCGAGTGAAAGTTGAGAAGTGGATCCAAAACTGGTTCAGTAAGTGGAAACAAAGGGTTAAGAGAAGAAATTAGTTAAGTTTTAATTACACTCTAATGTTGTGTGCTACTAAAATTTCAGAGCTCATGACAATAGACAATAGGTGCAGGAGTAGGCCATTCAGCCCTTCGAGCCATAATTGAACATCCAAAATTGGTGCTTGGAAATGGACAAGCATGATATATTTTAGGTTTCTGCTGAAAATGTAACGTCGTTCAATGACATAAAATATAATGTTTGTTCATTACATAATTCAATTCATTTAAAGGTGGCAGCCTTACAGCGCCAGAGATCCAGTTTCATCCTGACTACTGGCCTATCTGGTCGGAGTTGGTACGTTCTCCCTGTACGTTTTCTCCGGTGCTCCTGTTTCCTCCCATACATGAAAGACGTACAGGTTTGTAGGGTCATTAGCTTGTGTAAATTGTAAATGATCCCTAGTGTGTAGGATAGCACAAGGGTACAGGATGATCGCTGGTCGGTGCGGACTTGGTGTGCCATGGGTCCTGTTTCCACACTGTCTAAAGTAAAGTCTGAAGGTTGTCTTGAGCAATCGTATAACTAGAAATTAAATAATGAAAGTAAGTATTGAAAGATGTAATATTTAATATTGTTCAGAGTGAAGTAATTTCGGATTGATTATCTTTAGATAAGCTCAATGCGTTTTACGCACGCTTTGACGGAGAATACTGATGTGCCTTCCCGATCCCCCATTCGCTGTGATGGCATTTCAGTCTCAGTCACAGAGGCCGATGTCAGGAAATCCTTCAGAGGGGTGAACCCCCGAAAAGCACCTGGTCCTGATGGTATACCCGGTCGTGTTCTAAAAACCTGTGTGGACCAACTGGCGGGAGTTTTTACGGACATTTTCAACCTCTCACTTCTGAGGTCTGAGGTCCCCACCTGCTTTAAAAGGGCATCAATCATACCGGTGCCCAAGAAGAGTAAGGTGACGTGCCTCAATGACTATCGACCAGTGGCACTAACGCCAGTGGTGATGAAGTGCTTTGAGAGGTTGATCATGGAGCAAATCAACTCCTACCTCGACAAAAACCTGGACCCACTGCAGTTCGCGTACCGCCACAACAGATCAACGGTGGATGCGATCTCGCTGGCCCTCCACACCGCACTGGACCACTTGGACAACAAAAACTCATATGTCAGGCTGTTATTCATTGATTACAGCTCAGCATTTAACACAATCATCCCCTCCAAGCTGGTTACCAAACTCGCAGAACTGGGTCTCTGCGCATCCCTCTGCAACTGGATCCTCGACTTCCTCGTCCACAGACCACAGTCTGTTCGTATTGGTGGAAATGTGTCAGCCTCAATAACAATCAGCACGGGAGCACCTCAAGGCTGCGTGCTCAGCCCCCTGCTGTACTCACTCTATACCCATGACTGCGTAGCGAACCACAGTACGAATTCCATCATCAGGTTCGCTGATGACACCACTATTGTGGGGCGTATCACTGATGGGGATGAGTCAGAATATAGAAGAGAGATCGAGCAACTGTCCATATGGTGCCAGCAAAATAACCTGGCCCTCAACACCAGCAAAACCAAAGAACTGATTGTGGACTTTGGAAGGAGTAGGAGGGGGACCCACAGCCCCATTTATATCAACGGGTCGATGGTTGAAAGGGTCAAGAACTTCAAATTCCTGGGCGCGCACATCTCTGAAGATCTTTCCTGGTCCGAGAACACTAACGCAATTATCAAAAAAGCTCATCAACGCCTCTACTTCCTGAGAAGATTACGGAGAGTCGGATTGTCAAGGAGGACTCTCTCTAACTTCTACAGATGCACAGTCGAGAGCATACTGACTGGTTGCATCGTGGCTTGGTTCGACAATTTGAGCGCCTTGGAGAGGAAAAGACTACAAAAAGTTGTAAACACTGCCCAGTCCATCATCGGCTCTGACCTTCCTTCCATCGAGGGGATTTATCGCAGTCGCTGCCTCAAAAAGGCTGGCAGTATCATCAAAGACCCACACCATCCTGGCCACACACTCATCTCCCTGCTACCTTCAGGTAGAAGGTACAGGAGCCTGAAGACTGCAACAACCAGGTTCAGGAATAGCTACTTCCCCACAGACATCAGGCTATTAAACCTGGCTCGGACAAACCTCTGGTTATTAATAACCACTTTCTGTTATTTGCACTTTACCAGTTTATTTATTCATGTGTGTATATATTTATATCATGGTATATGGACACATTTATCTGTTTTGTAGTAAATGCCTACTATTTTCTGTGTGCTTAAGCAAAGCAAGAATTTCATTGTCCTATACAGGGACACATGACAATAAACTCACTTGAACTAGATATAACATTTGGAAGTAATCAATTTTGGGTTTGACCAAGAAAGAAAATATAATATTCAAGGTGACCTTGAACACAAAGTGGATGACCCTGCTAGTAAATGCTACTGCAGGAGCAGTTCCAGTGCAGCTTTGTTAAGATTCCAGGAAATATTTTCCATTGTCTACCACTCTCTCTGTAAAGGTTTACTATATTTATTGTGGTTACACACAATGCATTCTCCCACCTCATGCTTTAACTGAGATGCCTCCTGGTTAAAGGCATGTGTGATTCAACAGTGTAATGCCACAATCCCATCGGACATACATTCAGATATTCATTCTGATGCCATTGAGGAGACAATTTTGTTGAGGATGATTTTGCATGTTGCTGCTGCTACATCAGACACAAAGTTGTTTAATTTTGCCAGTCCACTCATTGGTGCTGTTACTTTAAAAGCCTGCAACATTTCATGTACATTGTAGCTCTATCTTTAAAAGAGTAAAATTACTGCCATTATCTGAAAAAAACAAATTTTGACTAGTTTTTGTAATGGAAGCTTGCTGGATAACCTATTGGCTGGTCTGTTTTGGGCTCAGGAATATCAAATGTTTTTTAGCACGGGATGTTAGTAATGAGAACGGTTTCTGTCAATCAGGTCTTCCAAAAGGTAATGGCATCAGTGCAAGGGGAAATGATGAAAAGAGCCACGGGGAAGAAATGGTATAATGGAATGACTAGATTGCTCTACACTGAGCCAGCATCAACAAAGGGCTGAATTATCTCTTTCAAGGTCAGTTTATTGTCACATGTACTAATTAAGCTACAGTGAAATTTGTGTTATCATACAGCCATATTAAGTGAAAAACCACAAGACACACAGCCACATAAAAGAACATTTACCATGAACATCCACCACAGCGGGTCCTATTCCTCACTGTGATGGAAGGTAATAAATTCCAATCTTCTCCCTCTTTATTCTCCCGCGTTCGGGGCTGTCGAACCATCCACAGTCGGGCCCATCAAAGCTCCTGATCCGAAGCCCTCGTGTCGGGGTGATCGAAACTCCCTCGTCAGGATGGTTGAAACTCTCCGCGGTTTGGAGCTCCCAAATCGGTCTCTAACCAGGGACTGCGGGCTCCACGATGTTAAAGTCCACAGGCCCACAGTTGGAGCTCTCCACAGTCGATCCCGACAAAGGGATCGCAAGCACCACGATGGTAAGTCTGCGCCGCGTCTGCAGTTGAAGCGTCGGGTCGGTCTCCAGGAAAGGCCGCGCCACTCCACTATGTTAGGCCGCAATGGGGACGGCGATACGATACGGGAAAAAAATCACAGCTCTGTCTAGGTAAGAGATTGAAAAAAAGTTTCCCCCAGCCCCCCCCCTCCACATAAAACAAACCAAGGAACACTATAACAGACTCTTTAACATGTACTGAAAATAACAAAAGCAGAGGAAAGGACAGACTGTTGGCGAGGCAGCCACTTGCTGTAGTATAATAAAAAATGATATTAGGTTCTGCAGCTTTAATTTGGAAAATTAGATGTCAGAATAATAAACAAGAATTGTATGGCTGTAATCTCTCATTTCCTTCAAGTGCCACGTGCTAATGAATATAGGAAAAGAAAGATGGGGTGGGTGCGTGTCTGGTTGATGAGATGATGCAAGAGGGGGGCACTCTGGATTCCTGAATGGTATTTTCTGGGAATTTGCATTTGAATTAGAACAGGTTTCAAAATCCTTGCAGGGGGATTTGGTGATGCTGGGAGGATTTAAACAAATTTCGTAATGGAATGGGCACAGAGTAGACAATAGACAATAGGTGCAGGAGTAGGCCATTCGGCCCTTCGAGCCATTCAATGTGATCATCCACAATTAGTACCCCGCTTCTGCCTTCTCCCCATATCCCCTGACTCCGCTATCTTTAAGAGCCCTATCAAGCTCTCTCTTGAAAGTATTCAGAGAAACAGCCTCCACCGCCCTCTGAGGCAGAGAATTCCACAGACTCACAACTCTCTGTGTGAAAAAGTGTTTCCTCATCTCCGTTCTAAATGCCTTACCCCTTATTCTTAAACTGTGGTCCATGGTTCTGGATTTCCCCAACATCGGAAACATGTTTCCTGCCTCTAGCATGTGCAAACCCTTAATAATCTTATATGTTCCAATAAGATACCCTCTCATCCTTCTAAATACCAGAGTCCAGCCGCTCCATTCTCTCAGCATATGACGTTCTCGCCATCCCAGGAATTAACCTTGCAAACCTGCGCTGCACTCCCTCAATAGCAAGAATGTTCTTCCTCAAATTAGGGGACCAAAACTGCGCACAATACTCCAGGTGTGGTCTCACTAGGGCTCTTTACAACTGCAGAAGGACCTCTTTGCTCCTATACTTAACTCCTCTTGTTATGAAGGCCAACATGCCTGCCTGCTATATCTGCATGCTTACTTTCATTAGGAATACAGTAGGAATACAGTAGGAGATGAGGAACAGCACGATTGAGAAGGAAAACAAAGTTAGAACGTACATAGACTTAATTCGGCATGGGGAAAATGCAGGACTGGACTCCATCTATTTAAATGCAAAGTCTGATCAATAAAGAGATGAACTAATGTTGGACACCTGGATATATGATATTGAAAGATGGGTAGGACTGGAAACTCAGCATTGTGTGGTTTAGATACTTAAGGCATGATTAATTGGAAGATGTAGAAGACTAAGTGCCGTTACAATGTTAATTGGAGTCCATTGCTGCAGGTAAAAGGGAGAATATCTTAGAAGGTTATTCAATGGGTGAAGCTTAGAACCAAAAAGGAGGCAATCATTTTCAATCACAGGCCTCAGTCAGTACAAGATAGAGGAGTCGGTATACGCAAATCGCAAAAAGATGTAAAATATTGGGGTAATAGTAGTAGGAGATTTTAACTTCTCCAATATTAAATGGAATCACTGGGATCTGATAGACTGAGAGGGAGCAGAACATTTAAAGAGCATCAGTGATAGATTTTGAGCTAGTATGTACACTGTTATGTGAAAACAGTATTAGACTTAATCTTTGCAGATGTAGCTGGTTAAATATTTGGAGAGTCAGTTGGGAGACCATTTAGGAGGTTGTTTTGGTGAAACAAAAATTAAAATATAAAATTGGGAACTGATTTAATTATAGTGTTGCATTTCAGCAAATAAATAAGTCTTTGGCTCAATTTGTCTTTGCTCAAATAAGACTTTGGCTCAATTTGTGCATACACACCAAGTTGCCGAACAGCTAATCCCACAACGGGCTCTCCGTTGCCGGACCAGCAGGTCCAGGAACAGCTTCTTCCTGGCGGCTGTCATTCTACTCAACAATGTACCTCGGTGACTGCCAATCACCCCCCCCCCCCCACCGGACACTCCTCCCACAGGAAAAACACTATGTCTGTATATATGCTAATGTAAATATTTATTCAAATCATATGCTATGTCGCTCTTCCAGGGAGATGCTAAATGCATTTCGTTGTCTCTGTACTGTACACTACCTGTACTGTACTCTACCTGCCCCTCCTCTCTTCCAACTTTCTTCCCCCCTATTTTCAGTCTGAAGAAAGGTCCCAACCCTAAAGGTCACTGACCCATGTTCTCCAGAGATGTTCCCCTAACACACTGTTACTCCAGCACTTTGTATTTAAAAAAAAATCAGCATCTGCAGTTCTTTACTTCTAGTCATGGAGTCAGTCATTCAGCATGGAAAAAGGTTCAACTTGCCCATGCTGACCAAAATGCCCCAACTACACTAGTCCCGTCTGCTGTTTTGTCCACATCCTGTTCATGTACCTGTCCAAATTTATTTTAATTGTTATAGTACCTGCCTCAACTATCTCCTCTGGCAGCTCATTCCATATACCCACCACCCTCTGAGAAAAACGTTGCCCCTCGGGTTCCTATTAAATCCTTTCTCCCTCACCTTAAACCTATGTCCTATCATTCTTGATTCCCCTACTATAGGTAAAAGACTGTCATCCAGGCAATCTATTCCCCTCGTGATCTTCTACACTTCTGTAAGATCGCTTCTCATCCTCCTGCACTCCAAGGAATAAAGTTCTGCCTACCCGACCTCCCTCTCTATAGCTCTCTCTACAAGTCTGGGCAGCATCCTTGTAAAACTTCTCTCCACTTTCATCTTTCTAACATATTTTCTATAGCAGGGTGACCGAAAGTGAACACAATACTCCATATATGGTCTCACCAATGTCTTGCGCAACTGTTACATATAGTTGTATAAGAAGTCATAAGGTCACATAACCTTGACATAAAGTCAATGTTAGTCAGGTTGGCTTTAAGGGGAGTTCCTATCATACTAAATTTGAATTGAAGAAGGGTCCTAACCTGAAACATTTCCTATCCAGGTTCTCCATTAATGCTGACGGACTCAATGAGTCGTTGCTGCACTGTCTTTTATGAATTTTCTGCATCTCAAAGTAAATAGTTGGGTTTGAGTTTTTGATGACTTTATGCCATTGATAAAATCCCACAGACGTGTCCTAAAGGTAAGAGTCAATGGAATCCAGGGCAATTTTGAATATTGGATCCAAACTGGATAGTTGACAAGGGACAGAGTGATTGTTAAGGTTGTTTCTGTAATTAGAGCCTGTGCGCACCTTTGACAAGGTGTTTGTGGGAGGGATGATGGGGGACCCATGTTGGTTACACACATTAACAATTTTAATGTGAAGACTTCAAAGAGAGAGAGTGTGTAGTTTTTAATATTGGCAGAGACTAGGAGACCACAATTAACAGAAGGGAGGCTAAAGAGTTGCTTGAGGGCCTGGGCAAATATCTGGTCCCAGGCCAGAATTAGTGCTGTCAAATGTATTTATTTTCTGGAACTGACAGCTGCTGCCTTTATTTCACTGTTTTTTCCAAATCCTTGGAAACTGGCTGAGCAATTGTTACATTTAACTTTGGTGCTCAGTGGGGGTTCATTTATGTTTGGTTGAGGTGCTGTGTCTCACCTCTCCAGTACTGGATACTTGTACCACACACTATTTGCCACCATACAAACTTGTGTGCATGCATTATGCCAGTATATCTTTCTATGGCACTAATATGCCAATCTCTCTTTCCCACCCCCCACCAAACATATAATTTAATAGACTTGATGGAGGGGTTTCTGTCCACCCTCCCCCCTGCTCCCCGACAAACTTGCCTCCTCAATCCCTCTGGTCTACTTCCTCTGCCCTTTCTTTGTCGCGCCTGATCATCACGCCTGAGCAGGTGAAGAAGGAGCTGAGCAGACTCCGCCCAGGCAGGAGTCTAGGGTATTCAAGGTGTGTGCCAGACAGTTGTGCGGAGTACTCCAGCATATCTTCAACCTGAGCCTGGAGAGGGTTCCTGTGATGTGGAAGACATCCTGCCTGGTTCCTGTACCAGTTGACGAGCCCCAGCTCCTCCAATAACTGCAGACCGGTGGCGCTGACCACACACTATGGTCCCTGGAGAAGCTGGTACACATTCACCTGGTTAAACCCTATCTGGACCTCGTGCAATTCGCTTACCTCAACTACCTCCTCTGGCAACTCGTTCCATATGCCCACCACCCTCTGAGAAAATGTTGCCCCCTCGGGTTCCTATTAAATCCTTCCTCCCTCACCTTAAACCTATGTCCAATTGTTCTTGAATCGCTTATCAAACAAAGATGGGGGTTGAGGATGCCATCATCCACCAGATGCATCATTCCTATGCTCACCTGGATAAGCTGGGAAGCATTGTTTGAGTCATGTTTTTTTACTTCTCCAATGCTTTTAACACCACCCGGCACTGTTAGGGAGCAAATTGATGAAGATGCGGGTGGATGCTCCATTAGTGCCCTGCATCACCAACTATCTGACTGGACGACTGCAATATGTCAGGCTACAGAACTGTGTCTCAAACATGATCGTGAGTAACATAGGGGCCCCACAGGGGACGGTCCTCTCTCCCTTCCTGATTACCATCTACACCTCGGACTTCAGATATAACTCAGTCTCCTGCCACATGCAGAGGTTTTCACATGACTGCAATTGTGGGCTACATCAGTGAGGGGAGGGAAGCTGAATACAGAGGTGTAGTCAATGACTTTGTTGAGTGGTGACGTGTGAATCACCTGCAGCTCAATATTGACAAGACTAAGGAGTTAATGGTGGACTTTAGGAGGAGACGAACACTCCTTTCCTCTGTCTCCATCAATAGTGTAGTTGTGCAGTTTACCAGGGAGTACAAATACCTTGCAGTGTACCTGGACAGTAAACTGGACTGGTCCAGGAACGCTGAGGCCCTGTACAAGAAGGGACAGAGCCGGCTGTACTTTTTGAGAAGGCTCCAATCCTTCAACGTCTGCAGTAAGATGCTGCAGATGTTCTACCAATCGGTGGTAGACAGTGGCATCTTCTTTGCAGCCGTGTGCTGGGGCAGCAGGGCGAAGGCTGCAGATGCCAATAGGATCAACAAGCTCATCAGGAAGACTGGCTCTGTCATGGGGGTGGAGTTGGATTCATGGGAGGTGGTCTTGGAGGGGAGGATGCTCCTCAAACTGCAGAGCACCCGGGCCAGCTCACCTCCTCCATGACACACTGGTCAAGCTCAGGAGTACCGTCACCAAGATGCAGGACAGAACGCCACAGGAGATCTTTCTTCGCTGTGGCTATCAAACTTTACAACTCCTTCCACTTCTGTTGTGGGGTAGACTGAGACTGCCTCCCCCCATCCCCATCCTGGTGTGGGAGAGGGCGGGTGGTGTGGGGGAGGGGTGGTGGTGTGGGGAGGGGGTTTGATGTGGGGTGTTGGGGGGGTGGTGTGGGGGGGCGGGGTGGTGTGAAGGAGGGGGGTGGTGTGGGGGTGTTGTGTGGGGGGGTGGGGTGGGATTGGGGTGGTGTGGGGGTGGGGTGGTGTGGGGGGACGAGGGGAGGAATGGGGAGGGGTGTCTGGCATGGAGGGGAAGGAGGGGTTGTGTGGGGAAGAAGGGAAGGGGAGGGGTGTGTGGGGGGAGGAGGTGTGTGGAGGGGAAGGGGGAGGGGTGTGTGAGGGGGAGGGGGGTGTGTGAGGGGGAGGGACTCCACTCAGTGGCCACCGGCCGTGGCACTATTCAGCACCTCCCGACTCCACACAGTGGCTTTCCGGGAGAGGCAGGAGTATAAAGCCCCGGATGCCAGACGTGAGTCAGTCACTCTGGAAGATCACGCAGGAGAGTCCACAACTGTGATTCTAAGCTGTGAGTCCACTGAACTGTGAGTCTGCAATGTACTTGCAATAAATGATTTGTTAGCCCTTAATAAAATGAAATGAGTTGTTTGGCCTACCCTGTGTTTGAAATGGAAATGGAAATGAAATGAAATAAGTTGTTTGGCCTGCCTGATGTCACTCATTTCGGCCCAGAAGTCCCCTATTAGCCTAGAAACCAGTCCCCTTTGCCCAAAATGCCCATATTAGCCAAGGAGGAGCATTTTGGCCCAAAAGGCCCGTGCCAGGCCAGGAAGAGTCCAGGAAAAGTGTCTCTCACTGAGATTTCACTCAGACGTTTTTGTCCCTTCGGCCCATCAGGCCCGTACTAGCCCAGGATAAGTCCCTTTGGCCCATCAGTAAGTATTCCACCTGCAAGTATTAAACCTCACCCCAGTATTTTTCTTCCTCCCTTCATTGCCTCCCTGTGAGATCCAGGTCAGGATAGACTTTCCTCCTTCATTGCTGTGATCTGCAGAAAAAGATGAAAAATGTCTAAAATTGATTCTCCACCCTCTCCCCCTTCTCTCTCACAGTCTATCACCTGTTTTGGGCAGTATTTCTGCAGTATCCGAGCTGCCAGCCCACCAGGCCTGAGTGACTGAGCTGCCAGCCCACCAGCCCTGAGTGACTGAGCTGCCAATCCACCAGGCCTGAGTGACTGAGCTGCCAGCCCACCAGGCCTGAGTGACTGAGCTGCCAGCCCACCAGGCCCGAGTGAATGAGCTGCCAGCCCACCAGGCCCGAGTGACTGAGCTGCCAGCCCAATAATCCATTAGGCCCACAGTCCATATTAGCCCTCTGGAAACCAGTCCCTTCGGCCCACAACACCCATACTAGCGCTCCAGAAAGCCCCACCACTGGCCACCAATATTGGAATTGGTGGAGAGATGGAATATTGCGTTGGGGGACCAGTGGGGAACAACCCAGACGGGTCCCACTTAGCCTAGTATATATATATAATTATTTTTTTTCATCCGTCATATTTTTGTTATGTTTTGGGTAGAGACCCTTCTTCAGACATTCAGTCTGAAGAAAGTTCTCGGCCTGAAACATCACCTATCCATTTTCTCTAGGGATGCTGCCTGACCTGCTGAGTTACTCCAGCAACTTTGTAACCTTTTCTGAATGAAATTGGAGATGGGTTGGCTGGCTTGTTTGTAGATGACACAAAATTGTGGAGTTGCTGATGATGAAGAAAGCTTTCCAAGGGTTCAGCAAGATATAAATCAGTTACAGATAAAGGCAAAGAAATAGCAGATGTCGTTTAATCCAGGCAAGTTTAAAGTGCTGCCTTTGGGAAATCAAATGTAATGGGAAAATATAGAGTTAGTGACAGGACCCTTATCTGCATTAATGCAGCCGGGATGCTGCACAATTGGCAGCCCCACCAACAGTGTTTGTTTTTTTTTTGCCATTTTTACAAAAAGTTTAATGTGTATTAAAAGTTCATGTAAATGTTCTTGTTTGTTTTATGTGATGGGAGGGAGAGGGGGAGGGGTAAACTTGTTTCTTCTGTTTCTTACCTTGCCCGAGATGCAATTACTTTTCAGAACGCATTCTCCGGTCGCTCTGCGGCCTACCATCTTTGTATCTGGAGGCCTCCTCGTACTGACCTTGGGCCTCACCGCGGGGTGCGGACTTTACATCGGGAGTTCGCAGTCTCGGGAGAGGCCGTGGATGTCGAGCGCTCCAATGTCGTGGAATGTTCGACCAGCCCTGACGTGGGGTTCAATTATCCGGCTCGTGGGAGCTGACATCCCCCCGATGCAGGAGCTGATAGCCTCGACGAGGATGGCCCGCCGGTGGCTATGGGAGTTGAGATCATCCCGTCAACGGAGGGCTCGAGGCCTCCGATCGCAGAAGAGCAAAGGGAAGAGATTTAATTTTTTTTCGCCTTCCGTCACAGTGAGGAATTTGGAGGAGTCACTGTGATGGATGTTAATGTTCAAATGTGTTTTGTGTGTTCCGTTGCTTTTTGTTAGCATGACTGACTTGGCAAATGAAATTCCTCGTATGTTGCAAAACATACTTGGCTAATAAAGTATTATGATTGATTGTGATTGTCCACAGGAAACTTGAGGTCCAAGTCCATAGCTGCTTGAAAGTAGCAACACGTGTAGATAGTGGTAAAGAAGATCTTTGGTATGCTTGCCTTCATCAGTTGAGTCATTGAGTATAAGAGTCAGAATGTCATGTTACAGCTTTATAAAACTTTAGTTAGGCCACATTTGGAGCATTGTGTGTAGTTATGGTCACCTCATTACAGGAAAGATGGAAAGGCTTTGGAGAATGTACAGAAGAGGTTTATCAGGACGTTGCCTGGAATAAAATATATTAACTATAAAAAAAGTTTGGACAAACTTGGATTGTTTTCTTTGAAGCATCGGAAGATGAGAGATACCTGATAGCAGTTTATAAAACTATGAGACATAGATAAAGTAAAAAGTTAAAACCTTTCCCCGCCCAGAGTGGAAACATTAAATACTCGTGGGGTTAGCTTTAAGGTAATGGTGGTGGGGGGGGGGGGGGGGGAGAATGTTAAAAGAAAATGTGCAGGACAAGTTTCATTTTACATAAAGAGTGCTAATGCCCCTGTCCCACTTAGGAAACCTGAACGGAAAACTCTGGAGACTTTGCGCCCCACCCAAGGTTTCCGTGCGGTTCCCGGAGGTTGCAGGTGGTTGTCGGAGGTTGCAGGTAGTGGAAGCAGGTAGGGAGTGACAAAACCCTCTGGGAACCTCCGGGAACCGCACGGAAACCTTGGGTGGGGCGCAAAGTCTCCAGAGGTTTCCGTTCAGGTTTCCTAAGTGGGACGGGTATTTGTGCCTGAAACGTGCTTGCAGGGGAGGTGATGGAATATAGTGGTATTTTAGCTTTTTGATAGACAGAGTATGAAGGGGCATGGAGCACTGGTGACAGTAGGGATTAATTTAAAAACCATGAATAATCCAAATTTAGTACTCCACATTTGTTCGCTGAGACGCAGTCAAAGATCCTGCCAGAAATTATGATTTTAGCCTCGACATAATCTTATTTTCCCTAGTCATATTGGATTTGTATCTTTACTTGAGATATTGCTCCGACTGCAGATTTCTCTGCATTGGCTCTATTTTGGAATGGCCTGCTTAATTTGATGAAATTGTAAAATGACCTCATTGGTTAGTTGGCTGGTAAACAATAACATGATTAAGATTCTTAAACAACAAGATGTACAGACAGATTCTGTATATAGACGCATTGAAACATTGTTACAAAAGACATTACAAAGCTTCACTTTTTCACCAGGAAGTTGTATTAAATGACCAATATTGTTTCAATTAAATCATTGTAAATATAAACTAGTAAATGCCTGATATCTGATTCAGTCTAACCTTCGACAACTGAATCTTCTGCTAAAGGGATATTTGAGTTTCTCATCGTAGCCCAGGCAGACTGAAATCTCCATTCTTAACAATTTCTGTGATATCTGGGTTCTTCTAATCATTGACATGTGTGCATCTTTACTCCCTCCCTAATTTTGAAACCTTCTTCAAACAAATCACCTTAATTGATTTAAATTCCTCCAAATTTGGGCTCTTAAACACCAGTCTCTCTTTAAGCCTTAAGCCTTCCTGTGCTTCTTTACTTTTGATTTACTGCACTTTCACTCCACTTTTAATTTGTTACTTAATATTTTATTTTGTTTCAATATTTTAATTATTGCTCAATGTCCATTTGTCTAAATTACATCTGGTTGAATGGACAATTTCTTTGTAAATTAAAGGTGCTGCATTTATTTTTGGTGAGGGTAACAGATTGTATTTGTATATGAACTGTGCATTTTGTATCACATTTTAAACAAAGGAAGCCTTTCTGGTAAGCCAAGTGGAGAGCACATTATTCATAATGTAAATAACAAACTGGCCAGAAGCCTGTCTGGGCATTGTGAATGTGGGACCTTTTGCAAACTCAATGATATGAGACAAATCTAATTTCACCACTGGATTGTGTGAATATTTTATTCTTTTCGCCATGGAGACGCAGCCTGAACCTGTTGTGAACTTGGCCCATCTAATTTAGACAAAGATGGACAGAGAGGAGTCTGTATGCTTCCAAGTGCTTATAACTACATTATTCATAGGGTGGCATGCCTCAGATTCATTCTCTATTTTACTTTTAATGCTGGCTGGGTGCATTTTTCAGCTCTTAGTAAACCCAGCAGTTAAAGAGGTGAGGAAGAGGTAAGTGTTCTCCTAACTTAATCTGTTTGCCAGGAGAAGCCTACCAAGGAAGCCTGTTATCCTCCACAACCAGGTGACTGACCAGTCCAATCATCAGGCAACCAACCAGCCTCCACGTCACTCCCCATTGACATCTGGACCATGAAGCCTAGTGGTAGAATGATTATATTTCCCCACAGCTGCGTATGCTGCAGAGTGTACAGCTAGTTAGTCAAACTAATTTATTGTTTCAGTGTGAATTATAATTAATTGTATAACATGACTGTTATAAGTAATGAAAATATTTTGCACAATACCTTTCCACAAAGCTGGTATCTGTTTATATTAGGAAAAACATGATTTTTGTGCCACACTCAATCATCAGGCAACTACAATGCCAAATGTGTCCCTCCCCAGTACAACTGCATTTCAATAGACAAGATGCAATTTATCAGCAGTAAACAGAGCTGAGCAATGAATCATACCAGTGATTGTTTATAAAAGCTGTCAGCTGCAAAGCTCCTGACAATCTGATCTCACCAAAGAGGGTGACGAGTCAACAATAGGGTTTGTGAATGGCTTTGGGAAATGTAATCAGTGATTTGGCAGTGGATTAAGAATTGCCTGAATTACACATCACACGGATGAGAAAACACATTAACCTGATTCCATCCCCCCCCCCCCCCCTCTCCACACTGCTTTCTCGTCCACTTGCCAGCTTGATGGAAAAAACAAGGGTGTACTTGTTGCAAAGACAGACACAAAAAGCGGGACAAGCAGCATCTCTGGAGAGAAGGAAAGGGTGATGTTTCGGGTTGATACCCTTCTTCAGACGTTAGGGTCAAGGGAAACGAGAGATATAGATGGTGATGTGGAGAGATAAAGAACAATGAATGAAAGATAAAGTATGTAAAAAAGTAATGATGATAAATCAACAGGCCTTTGTTAGCTGTTTGTAGGGTGAAAATGAGAAGCTAGAGCAACTTGGGTTAGGGAGGGATAGAGAGAGGGAAACCGGGGCTCCCAGAAGTGAGATAAATCAATATTCATACCAATGGACTGTAAGCTGTCCAAGCTAAATGTGAGATGCTGTTCCTCCAATTTGCATTTAGACTCACTCTGACAATGGAGGGGACCTAGGACAGAAAGGTCTGTGTAGGAAAGGGAAGGAGAATTAAGTGTCTAGCAACCAGGTGATGAGGTAGATTCAGGCGGGCTGAGCAAAGGCGTTCCGCGAAAGATCACCCAGTCTGCATTTGGCCTCGCCGATGTATGAGCCCACACCTTGAACAACGGACACAGTAGATGAGGTTGGAGGAGGTGCAAGTGAACCTCTGTTCAGGGACCCTGACAGTCCTTTCAGGTTAGGCAGAGTCGAGGGAGGAGGTATAGCGACAGGTGTTGCAGCTACTGCGGTTGCAGGGAAAGGTACCTGGGGAGGGGGTGGTTTGGGTGTGAAGGGATGAGTTAACCAGGGAGTTGTGGAGGGAATGGTCTCTGCAGAAGGCGGAAACGGGTGGAGATGGGAAAATGTGGGCTCCTGATGGAGGTGGCGGAAATTATGGAGGATTATGTGTTGTATGCGATGGCTGATGGGGTGGAAGTTAAGGACTTGGTGGACTGTCTCTGTTGCGACTAGGGGGAGGGGGGGGCAATGGCGGAGCTGCGAGGTACCGAGGTGACATGAGTGAGGGCCTCATCTATGCTGGGAGAGGGGAACCACGTTCCTTAAAGAATGAGGACATCTCGGCTGTCCTAGTATAGAACACTTCATCTTCGGCGCGTGTAGCGTAGACGGAGGAATTGGTAGTAGGGGATAGAGTCTTTGCAGGAAGCAGGGTGGGACGAAGTGTAGTTGAGATAGTTGTGGGAGGCAGTGGGTTTGTAATAGACGTCAGTCATTAGTCTATTCCCTGTGATGGAGACTGTTGGATCAAGAAAGGGGAGGGAGGTGTCGGAGATGGTCCAAGTGCCCCTTGCCAAGCCACACTGGGTCGGTGTGAGTGGGGCTAATTGATCACAGGATGCCATCAGGCTCAGTTGGTGACCAGGTGTGATTGGGATCAGTTGGTGCCCAGGTGTATTGCGCGGGGGAGATCAGGTCGGCGGCCATGTGTGAAAAGGGGGAGGGGGGAGGGATTGGTCGGGTGTGATGGGGGGGAGGGGTGGGGTAATTGGTGGCCAGGTGTGATGGGGAGGGGAATCAGTTGGTGGCCATGTGTGTGTGGGGGGGGGGGAGTAGTTGGTGCCCAGGTGTATTGCTCGGGGGAGGGGGGAGAGATCAGGTCGGTGGCCACGTGTAAATGGAGGAGGGGGGAGGGGGGGAATTGGTCGGCTGTGATGGGTGGGGTAGTTGGTGGCCAGGTGCGATGGGGAGGGGAATCAGTCGATGGCCATGTGTGGGGGGGGAAAGCAGTTGGTGCCCAGGTGTATTGCTCGGGGGGAGGGGGAGAGATCAGGTCGGTGGCCACGTGTAAATGAGTTGCGGCGGGGGGGGGGGGGGGTTTGATGGTCGGGCGTGATGGAGCCGGTTCGTGCCCACGTGTGATTGGGGGCCGGTCGGTGGCCACGGGGTGAGCTCCGCCTCTCACCAACTCGCTGAAGAGCTGCCTCTGCCATAAGCCAAAGGCAGAGTGTGAATGCCTCGGCTGCCGCGGTGTGGGAGCCAGAGACGCCGCTGCCAGTCACATTGACAAGGCGCCCTCTGTGTGGAAAAGGCGAACCGGCTGCGCCTGTCACCACACGCAAGCCGGGCTGGTGCAAGGAAGTGAAGACTTCATCAACACACTTGCCAGATGAGCAGCGCACCCACCAGAGGCGCGAAGGGGTTGTAATTGTGGGTGTAGCGCGGACAGGAGAGGATGAGCTAGAGGCGTCTTGGCAGCAGGATATCCCCCCCACGATGGGCACCAGCAAAGATCCTGCCACCAGCACAACTCCACACCGCGCAAGCCCAGCGCAGCCGAGGGGATAGATAACGCGCTCACTCCGAGCATAACCGGTGAGTAACGCAATGCTTTCTCACGGCCAGGGATCAGTATGAACTGAAATACATATTTACTGCAAACTGCACCCTTTGTGGGAAGTTAAAACGGTTTACAACAAATGCTTTCTCTTGGCGGTTGCGCGGGAGCTGGACACTTTGATAGCAGTAACATTTATCCACTGTCACTCATAGTTTGCCCGTGGAAAAGACAACCGAATATTTGACTTGTGTGCACAATTGGACGTGTTCCCAAGGGAGAAATACCCAGGCTCGCCCAGCCTGAGGAGGTCTCCTGGACACAGGGTCCCAGGGACAGCGGGGCTGCAGATCGAGCGGAGCGGTCCCAGCGCTCGCCGGGTGACTGCTGTCTGAAGTACTGAATGGCGCTGGCTTCTTTGTGATTTATCCATTGTCAACTCTTTCCCAGTCCACGATTCCACATTGTAGATTCTACAGCCTGACTATCTTTGCGCTTATAAATCCATTCATTGATTGACTGCCTTAGATACACGTTGACCGGTCCAGGCAAATTATTTCACCGCTTTCTACCAGTTTTCTACCGTCGCTTTGAAGAAGGATCCCGACCCGAAACGACGGCTGTCAATTCCCTCAAGAGATGCTCCCTGACCCGCTGAGTTCATCCAGCACTGGTTTTTACTTAATTCTGCAGCCTCTTGTGTCTCCGGGCAAGCACATTGAGGTTAAGAGGGAAAGATAGATCAACCATGTTTGAATGGTGGAGTAGATTTGATGGGCCGAATGGCCGAATTCTGCTCCTATCATTTATCAAAATGACGGACTTTCATCCCTCGACATTATTTTAACCCCTTTCGCCCACGGATCGCTTCTTCCCTTTCCTCACTCCCACCCACCTTCTGTACCTCCCACATTAAGCTCTTTTTATGCCCTTCCCTTTCCCCTTATCTGTCATCAACCCTGCCAGTTGAACATCTTTTCCTTTCTCGATCCCCACGTATTCCCCACCCCTTGCACATTATCTCAATTTCTCTCCCACCGGGTACCCCCTCCCCATATCCCTCCCACCTGCACCCTTCACACTACTACCCAAACACCTCTACACATTCCCATCTGAATTATTTCCCTCGCATTGAACCGCTGCTCCAACGACGCATAGATAGGCTTGTTCGGCCCACCAGTTCCCATGCTAGCTGCCAGAAGAGACCCGCCAATCCCAATGGCCTGTACATCCTTTCTCAACCTGTCCACAACCCCCGTTTTTTTGTCCTATCCATATTTATGAAGAGATAATTTACAATGGTGAAATAACCTGTCAGGTCTCTTAAGAATTGGGAGGAAAACGCAGCGCCGGGAGAAAAGCAGGGCGCTCACTGGGAGATAGGCACAACAGCTGGAGAAACTCAATGGGTCAGACAGTATCTCTGGAGAAATAGGAATTTATGATGTTTCGGGTCGAGACCCTTCTTCACGGTGTGAAACGTTCAGACTTCACACAGACAGAGCCCGATGTTAGGATCGAACCCAGTACCCTAAAACGGAGAGCATTAAACCACAGCATCGTGGTGTGCTGACCCGCTCCACAGCTGCACAGATGCTCCGCAATCTCGCGTATATCCATTTTAACTGTAGCGCCCCCCCACGCAATTCCATATAGACACTTGGTCCGATTACATTTGTGTAAGGATGCTATCACCAAATTAAACCAGCAAAAGTTAAATCTGATTGCAAGGTACCTTTTGCCATTTACTGCGGCGGGGGATTGAGAATTGTTGAGAATATGGATGGTCATTGCGATAAATGATTTCGGGATTATGTGCACAGAATGATGCGTTGAGTTAGTCGATACATGCGAAGAAGATAGATTCCGAAATTAAGGACGCATTAAAAACATAACCTTCATGCCAAAAGAGTCTGTATGTTGAGTTGAGTTTACGGACCAGGTAGGATTCGCGGTATTTTGCAGAATGATTTATCTGGGTTTAGTGTGCTGCACAATGATACAAACTTGCATGGAATGATAGCGAGTCCCAAACACAATCCACGCTCAGAAGTTTCTTATCTGGAAGCGCGGACACCCAAACATGAAGCTAATATCGCGAGTGTCATTTTTCTCCCTATTGTGAACTGTTAACTTTGTCGATTTTCGACCAGGACCAATAAATATTTACTTTATAACTTCGCAATGCCCGAAGCTAACGTTGTATGAATTATTTTTGAGTTTGAATCTTTGCACTAGTCAGAAAATCACTGTTTTGTTTCGAAGGACATAAACGATTTGAGCAGGAATAGATAGGTACTGCGTCCGCGCAGCCTGTTCTGCAATCAGTAAGACCAGAGATCATCAAATATTTAACTTTCCCACCCATTCCTCTGATAATTGATAATCAGTTGATAATCAGTTTTCTTTGCCAAATGGCATATTGACAAAATCTCAGCTGTTAGCACATGGGCGAATCAATGTGGTGTACATGTTTATATTCTCTAATATTACACGTCAATGCACATACTTTTTCAACATGAATGTAATTTAAAGTATTCCCAGGAGTCATCTGCTCTCATGTATGTTTGTGTGAAATTAGTCGCATGGCTTGTTTTATTTATGACAGCTATAACCTCTTTCCTTGGAAGAAGAAAGGAACATCATAAGTCCTTGAAACTGTTCGGCATCTATTAATAAAACATTGCAAGTTTGTATGAAATTCTATTAATAACTCCAATTTTAGCAGGTCTGTTCCGGTGTGTTTTACTGTGCGACTTGTAAAGTACGCAGTTACTTTATATGGGAGCTTTCTGAGCACTGAAATTGGCAAGTTTTTTTTTGTAATATCAGATGCCAATCTGAATGGTGAATGAACACAAAAGAACGCAATGTGCTGCAGTAACTCCTCAGATGCTGCCTGACCTGCTGCTTTACTCCAGCACTGTGTGTCCTTTTGTCTGTTAACCAGTATCTGCAGTTCTTTGTTTCTAACATTAATTTACCGTTGCTGAACCTTTAAGAAGTGTAAAACAACTTGAAATGCTAGAGCTTTTATAGACTTCTATAAATCAGTCAAAGATAGCTGTGCATTTATTTTTTTTCGAGCAGAGATTACTCGAAACTCAGTCGCCTTAAAATGTTTTGCCTGATTAAAACATTCTTGCATCAGAAAGCTTTAAATATAATATTGATACTTTCGAAGCATGGACATTTTGCTGTTTTAATGGCTGACAGTTTAGCTTATTTTCTGAGTCATCAATGAGGGAGTTTGCCCTGCTTCATTTCAACTATGTCTCTCATACCTACACACACACACACACACACACACACACACACATCCTCTTCAATCTATTTCTTCCAAAGCAATTTTTGCAGGTCTTTAGAAGGATAATGAAGTTTGCAGTAAATTAAATTGACTTGATTATTTCCATGCTTATGAGGCAAGAATCAAAAAATCATTAAAGCCCAGGAACAATGCTATTTGGCCCTGGCTGGAATAGATTGAGCCACCCCACTTCCCGACTCTGGGCTTGTGAGCTTTGGGTGAGCCTTCAAGTACCTTTTTAACTGTGTTGACGTATTCAGTTCCAGAACCCTGCCAGAATTTGGGTGAAATCCCCTCTGATCCTTCTACCAATCCATTTAATTTATACCCTGTGATTAATGACCTCAGAAAAATATGCCTGATTAGGTCTCCAATTCATTTATACATATTAGATACCACCAGGGACGCCGCACGATTGGCAACCCAGCCAACAGTCTGTGTTTTTTCGTCTTTTTTAAATTTTTAGTGAGTGTTAAAAGTCTGTGCAAATGTTCTCCGGTTTGCTTTATGTGGGGGGAGGGGGAGAGGTCGGGGGAAACTATTTTTTTATCAGTTTATTACCTTGCCGGAGATGCGATTTAATTTTCGGATTGCATCTCCGGGCGCTCTGCGGCCCACCATCGATGTAGTTGGAGGCCTCCTTGGACTGACTTTGCGCCTCACCGCGGGGTGTGGACTTATGTCAGTGCCGAACCCTTGCCTGGGATCGCTCCAACCGTGGCCTGCGAACTTACCATCAAGAGCTCGCAGTCTCGGGAGCTCGCCGAGTCGGGAAGCTCCAATGACGCAGAGGCTCGACCAGCCCTGACGCGGGGTCCGATCGACCGGCGCGGGGGAGCTGACATCTCCCCGATGCAGGAGCGGATCACTTCGATGCGGAGGGCCCAAACGCTGCTGGCTACATGGGAGTCAAGATCATCCCGTCAACTTAGGGCTCGAGGCCCCCGACTGCGGGAGAGCTAGGGGAAGAGATTTGAACTTTTTTTTTGCCTACCATCACAGTGAGGAATGCGGAGGGGGCACTGTGGTGGATGTTTATGTTAAAATGTATTTTGTGTGTTCCGTTGCTTTTTATTTGTATGACTGACTTGGTAAATAAATTCCTCGTATGTTGCAAAACATACTTGGCTTATAAAGTGTTATTGTGTGATTGTAAATAAATATAAACTCAGCTTCTTTCATTCCAACATTCTCTATCAATGTAGCCTTAATAACTACAATTATCTCATTGTTTTCCTGTAACATGGCAACTGCAATTAAAACTGCATACACAGACTCTAACCATGCCAAACTGATGTTGTCAATAGTTCTGTGGTCAGTTAGTTACTTTTCCCGGTTATGTGTACAGCCTCGGGTGTTAATATAGAATGTGCAGGTTCGACAGGTTAACACAGAAATGAGACATTGCATAGATGAAAAGCATTGAATATTGAGGCTATTTCAATTGCAATTAAGAAGGCAGGGGACTTAATAATACTTATGAAGACTATGAATAGGGAAAGATTATTTATTCTGGTTCAGAAAATGATCACAGGGAACAAACATGTGAAAAAAATCAACTTTATTTATGTCGAATCAGTGTAATTTGGATATTTTCCCACTAAATGTTTAATGAAAATGTTATACATTTTATAGGACATTTAAACAAATAATTGAAATGATAACATAATTCAATATTCTCCTGGTTGTCATAACATCACTGAAACCGGCCCTTCAGCCCAGCAAGCTCACACTAACCACCAAGCCCCCATTTACAATAATCCCATTTTATGTTCCCCCAAACTCCATCAATTTAAGAGCAGCTCTACTAGCTGCACCAATACCACCGGGTGGCGCCCGTAATGGTCGCCTCGCAAGCAGTTTGTCTTGTCCCTTCTCTGTTTTTATTATTTTAAGTATGTCTTGAATGTTTGTTTTAATGTCCCTTGGTATGTTTTATGTGGGGGGTGTGGGGATCGGGGGGAAACCTTTTCCAGTCACTTACCTCGATGGAGATGCAATTTTTCTCTGTGTCTCATCTCCCCCACCCCCCCCCCCCCCCCTTTGCGGCCAACCTCGTGGAGTGGTGCGGCCTTTCCTGGAGATCGGCCCGGAGCTTCAAGCCATAGGTACGGCACGGTCTTACCATCACAGAGCTTGGGATCTTTTGCCAAGGATCGCCAGTGTTGGAGCTCCGACCGCGGGGCCTGTGGACTTTAACACCATGAAACAGCGGTCCCCAGTAAGAAGCGGCCGACTCGGGAGCTCCAAGCTGCAGAGTGTCAACGCCGGAGTTTCGATCATCCCGACGAGAGGCCTTGAAAATCGGATTGTGGGCAATGGCCCTGTTCAAAGGCCCCGGCCACTGGTGAACAAAGGAGGAAGATGACTGAACTTTATTGCCTTCTACCACAGTGAGGAATGTGGATTCCACTGTGGTGGATGTTTATGTTAAACTTTATTTTATGTGCTGGGTGTATTTTTGCTTTTTACTTAGTATGGCAGTATGGTAACTCAAATTTCACTGTTCCTTAATTGGTACATGTGACAATTAAATTGAATCTTGATATTAAATCTTGAATATGTTGTAAAACTTTCCATAATCATTTCTAATTGTAAAATTAATTAAATTCTCACAGATCCCATATAACAAACAATTAAGCTAAAAATGCTTTATAAATATTTAAATGTACTATAATCCAACTATTTATTTGAATACATAACCAGTAACCTCTGTGATATGCAATAATTTTAGATCAAATTGAGTATTTGTCTTTAGCAATGTATAGTACCTGTGACTGGGCAGTTTAGTTTTGGTTCTCCTGCTACATGGTTATTGACAGATTTGAGTGTTCATATGTAATGTGTGGGCGTTAGTGCTTTAAAGTACCATTTTCATTCAGAGTTTAATGGAACTTGTGTATAACAATTAATTCAAGTGAATGTGTAGTTTCTTTTTAGTAGTTAACATATCAAACGCAGTACATGGGGTTTAGACAGAAATAAATTAAGCAACAAGTAGTAGCAGAAGAATGAAAGAAATATTACCAAATTTAATGTTCAATGCAAACATTTATATTATGTTATAAATTCTTTATATAACGGTACCACAGATATAGTTATAGAGCTGTAACGCACTGAAATGGGTTATTTTCTGCTCCTTGTCCCTGCTGATCCATTCCATGGATAGCGGAACCGGGGTGGGGCTGGGGTAGGCTGCAGCCCCCCCCACTTTTTTGGCTACGGTACGGGGTGATCGCTGGTCGGCGCAGACTTGGTGGGCCGAACGGCCTGTTGCTGCGCTGCATCTCTAAAGTTTAAAAGGCTGTCGTCTAAAGACCAAAGCGGGCCGGACAGATATGTGTAGGAAAGAACTGCAAATGCTGGTTTAAATCGAAGGTAGACACAAAATGCTGGAATACCTCACCCTACAGGAAGGGTCTCGACCTGAAACGTTACCAGCTGACTTCTCTCCAGCCTGTCCCGCTGAGTTACTCCAGCATTTTGTGTCTACGGGAGTGATGCGTATCTGGGTGATATTATAGGGAGGGTTTGATCAGACAAAAGTTCCGTTGGATGCTGACCTCTGCTGCCGTCTAATCGCTGCACGAACAACAGCTTCTAGTTTACAGTGGTCATCCATTGACATTCCGTACTGCAGCCGCCACCGCTCGCACAAAGCGCACAGGGAGGAAATCCTGGGGGGGACGGGGACGGGTCGGGGGAACCTGCCTCCCCGTGTTTTGAAAATAAATACGCCTGCGGGCCAGATGATTTTGGGTTACGGGCTGGATCCGACCCATGGGCCGTAGGTTGCCGACCCCTGTCATAGATGTCAGGCCTCATTGTAACCCCCCCCCCCCCCCATGTTTTAAAAGTGATTTCCGTCCCTGTAAAGGAGCAATTCATTCACTCAAACGTATGTTTTTATTTTGCATCACCGACAATCCAAGAACGATTGAGAAAACCAAGAATAACTCGTGGTTTGGGAGGTGCAACATATTCCCGCTTGAGGAGCTGCCTTATAAATTGGCAACGAGCAAGTTATCGATGGAATCATTAATGATCAACCGATTGCCCGCAGTCTAGCGAGGCCACTGTTTGGTGTTATTGTACATGATTGCTTCATGTTGAGGATTGGGAGACCCGTTCACAGTCACTCGCAGCTTCGCCGTTATCGCTACCCGAGACATTGTCGCAGACCGCTGACCTTCAGATAGGGAGCATCCTGCCCACCCGTGTCCCAGAGCCGGAGTCCTGGTACCCAACACATCCTCTCACCCAGATACCTGCCCTACAGATCGGGAACGATCCCCAACCTCCCCCGAGTGCTCCCGACCGCCTCTCCCCTCTATCCCAGACTGGGATCCACGATGCCGGCCACACACTCGACGCCAGACACCTGCCCACTGCTCCAGACACCGTGCCGGCGCCAGACCCCCTTGTCGGCTGCAGGGTGGCAAAGGCTGGATACACACTTGCTGGCTCCGAATATGCACACGGGACGCTGGGTGAGGACGAGGCATCCCCCACCCCCCACCACACACACACACACACACACACACACACACACACACACACACACACACACACACACACACACACACACACACACACACACACACACACACACACACACACATACATATAATTGAGGCCGGTGATCAGTGATCGCTCAGCTCCCCCCACTTTCAAAAACGCTTTGCGGCCCCAGCATTCAGCATATTGGCCTAGTCCCATTTGTCTGCATTTGGCCCGTAACCCTCAAAACCGTTCCTCCCCGATTGTTTAAAAGTCACAATTGTATCTACTTTATAGCTTCCTCTGGTAGCTAATTCCAGATATGGAATACTCTCGCAGTGAAAAAGTTAATAATAATAATAATAATAAATTTTATTTAATGGGCGCCTTTCATACATCTCAAGGACACCTTACATAGTAATCGGAATAAAAACATATAATCGGAGTAAAACAAGTAATTAAAGACATCACAATGACACAAATTAAAAACAGAATTCAATCCAAAAACAGAAAATCAAAAACACAGTGTGAAGAGAGAGCAGCGGCAACCAAATCGTGCCAGCGTCCACTCTCTCTTCATGGCAGCCATCTTGGACACAGACCTACAAGACTACAGTTAGACAAAAAAAAAATCATCCCCCCACAGTGGATAGCACTGTGGAGGAAGGCACAATGTCCAGTCCCCACCCCATGTTCACCCCAAAGTCAGGCCTATTGGGGCCACCGCAATTGCCTCTACGGAGGCCCAATGTCCCTGGCCGTTCTCACCAGGTGGTCTTGCCCCGGCGTCGGGAGAGTCCTTTCGGCGGCTGGGCCACTTGGAACGGCCGCTTCTTGGTTGGAGCCCGCGGCTGCCGAAGCCGACAAGGCCGCGTCGGTTTGGCGCTCCTAGGCTCCAGATGAAAAAGTCGGCGCCCGCTCTCCTCACTGCCGCCTTGCCGCCTCTACGCACGCCGTCTCTCCGCACGCCGCCTCTCCGCTCCGCAAACCCGCAGCCCGGAGATGTTGCTCACGGCGGTCCAGCTCGCCAGAGCTCCAGCGCGGCGACCCAGGCAAGGCATCGCCCGCTCCGCTCCGCTCCAGCGCTCCAGCGCTCCAATGCAGTGCCGCCACGCAGGCCGAGGTGCTGGGTGGTTCCCGCCAAGAAACGGCGCTCCAAGCCCGCTGGTAGGCCACGACGACGGGTCGACGGGCAGCCCGGAAAAAAGGCTGCCACACCGACCAGGTAGGGACCTATAAATAAAGTAACACCTACCCCCCCACATTAAAAGACCATATCCCCTACAAACAAAAAAACAGGACTCACTAAAAACTAAAAAAAAAAACGAATTTAAGACGGACGGCTGCTGCTAGCAGCCGTTCACCAAGAATGACCTACTCCTGCACCTACTCCTGCAAGTTGGCTCTGATGTGCCTCTTAAATCTCTCTCTTAAACCTATGTCCTCTAGTTTTAGGAACATTTATCCTGGGGGAAAAAAGGCTATGAGTGTTCACTTTATCCATGTCTCTCATGATCTTGTACATCTCAATAAGGTCACCCCCTCAGCCTCATAGAAAAACGTGCCATCCTATCCAACCTCTCCCTATAATGCATGGCCAGCCCAGGTAATATTCTGGTGAATCTCTTCTGCTCCCTTTCCAACTTAATTACATTTTTACTATAGATAGGTGGCCTGATCGGTGCACAGTATTCCAAATGTGGTCTCGGCAATGACTGTGCAGCTGCATCATGATATTTTTACTTTTGTACTCAATTGTTTCCATTGAAGGCAAGTGTGCCAAACACTTTCACCACACTGTCCACTTGACACATGGCTTGATTGTAATCATGTATAGTCTCATCACTGACTAGATAGCACGCAACAAAATGTTTTTCATTGTACTTCGGAACACTTGATAATACTAAACTAAACTAAACTGATCCTGATGGCTGACGGGCTAGAAGAGGCCAATTCCCAGCATCACTAGCAACAGCTGATATTGCATTGGCCCTCCTGAACTTCATCAGCCTACTCCTAAAACCCAGGCATTGCAGTGAGAAGAGGGGAGCCTCTCGCTAGCTGTGTTCCCTTATCGCTAGTTTTAGGAGGTCTGAGCCACTGATCCAATCCTGAGACCACCAGCGCAACTGTGTGGTAAAGACTGAGCTGCCCAAGACAATCAGTGGCTCTACTGAGACTAAGACTGAGTGGCTGGGGCAAGCCTGAGATGCCAGTGCCTCTTGCTGCCCATGGACAAAATGGGACTGCACAGAGGCAAAGACTGAGCCACCACGATAATCCAGACACTGCCCACGTTGCATCTTCAAGCCCCAAAGTTGAGCCGCAAGGAAAAACCTGAGACGGCCTTGGCGCAATGGTGAACTACATGGATGAACCTGAGATTACCACGCCGCCTCCTTCAAGACCAGGACTGAGCTGTGGGGCAAGTCCGAGATTGCCAGTGTCACCGCACATGCACCCTGACGGCAAGGGATTACACCCCCGTGCAGTTTAGTCTTGGACTTACCACTGTAAATAAAATAAATTGTGTGAGATCCCCCCCCCACTGTGATTGATGTTGTGGTCACTGCCGAGCCCAATGCCATCCCCGTGCTACATACCATAGTGCAATACCTCACACCTATTGGAGTTAAAATTTCATTTGCATTCCTTGTTTTTTTTGTAAACTAGCACATCTTTTCTCACTGTCCACTATATTGCCAATTTTGGTGTGATCTGCAAATTTGCTAACAGTGATAAATACATTGTCGTACCAATGGTTACTGTATAACAACCAGCCAGGGACCCAGCTGGAGCTGCAGAATATTTGAAGGTTTTCAGCACACTTTAGAATCAGCATTTCTGCAGGAATGTTTTCACAAATATAATACACTTTTTTGCTGAAAATATCCTTTCATTGGCTATACAGAATTCAAAGTCGAGTGAAACAGGCTCCTTCTAGAGTTTGGACTCCTTTTTCTTCAGGGTGAACAATTGCATCCATCTTGATTAGATTATCCTGGTTCCACCCAGTGTTACTATTCCGTAATCCAGAATTTGTAGATGCCATACAAAAAATAATTCTTGTTGAGCCCCATTAAAAATAAAATACATTGAATAAAATGAGCATGTTGAAAAATAATAACACCACTTGGAATAGTTAAAATTTACATATGCCTACTGTCAAGAGATTATGCTGACATTGTGCCGTTGCTCAGTTTCCTGCACCAGCATTTGAAACTAAACAAAATTTTATATATAACCTAACATTCAAAATCTTCCTGTCTAATTTGTAGGCTGTCTCACAATAAAGAAAGGGATGGCAATCCTTTTATTCTTGATGACAAAATAAATTTAAATTGTATCCAAAAAATATGATTTTTTTTGTTGTTTCATTGAACTATTTAATGAGTAAACATGGAAGCACTTTTTTTTTGCTAGAATATCAAAACAATATTAAGTGATAGGTAATATATTACTCCTTCTGGGTGACAGAATCTTGGTGTATGTTCACCATTATAGGTACTACTGAACGTTATTCCCTTGTGTATCTGTACACTGTGAATGGCTCGATTGTAATTATGTAATGTCTTTTCACTGACTGGGTAGCACGCAACAAATCTTTTCATCTGTACCTTGGTACATGTGACAATACACTGAACTGCACTGAACTTCAAGAATTGCACAGAATAAATCTTCTAGTTACAGGCCGAGCCAGATCATGCTTTCTTAAAATATTAAAAAAAAACAGGAGTAGGAGTTGGTCATTTGGCAACGTGAGTCTGCTCTGCCATTCATCAACATCTTGGCTGACCTACTATCTTGACTACACTTTCTTGTCCAATTCCCTTGAATCTCTTAATTTCTAGAAATCCAGTTATCTCTGCTTTGAATGTAGTCTCTGCTGTCTTATGCCCCTGTCCCACTTAGGAAACCTGAACGGAAACCTCTGGAGACTTTGCGCCCCACCCAAGTTTTCCGTGCGGTTCCCAGAAGTTCCCAGAGGTTTTTGCCAGTCTCCCTACCTGCTTCCACTACCTGCAACCTCTGGGAACCGCACGGAAACCTTGGGTGGGGCGTAAAGTCTCCAGAGGTTTCCGTTCAGGTTTCCTAAGTGGGACAGGGGCATTAGCCTCTGCAACCCAATGATATAAATGTTGAATTCTCCAATATTGTGACAAACCCACAACAACCTCCTTCCCCCTCCCCCTTTTTTCCTCATGAACCACCCTTTTCTTTCCACCCCCACTCCTTCCCCCTAACCCTTTCATCCCTGCACCTCCTCTGAACACTGGCTGACCTGGCATTGATTTCTCCCCTCCCCCTCCACCTGCACCATACACAATTCGCAACCTTTCTAACCCAAGCTTAACAAATTGCAACTCTAGCATTTTGGCCAGCAACTCTCTCCATCCTTGGTCCTACAACCTGCCTATCTAAATTCTCCACACCTGTGTTCACCTATTATTGGTCATGCTCTGTCCTGCCTATCTCCTCTTACAGCTTTCTTACCCGTCCCCCACAATCATTCCGAACAAGGGGTTTGACTTGAAACACCGCCTATCCATGTTCTCCAGGGAAGCTGCCTGAACCACTGAGTTACTCCAGCGTTTTGTGTCTTTCTATCCAATTTGTATTCTTACATTCTTTTAGTTTCCAATGACTTTTGAACAATACCATTTTCCATATTGCTATTTTCTATGTGTCTAGCGATCATGTTCCTGTTTATAGATTCCAATGTCGATGTTAGTTTAACCGGTCGCTGGCTCCTGGTTTTTTTTCTCTGCCTGCTTTTTTAAATAATGGGATGTGCAGTAATCATTCCAGGATCTCTGGTGTTTTGGAAGATGATAACCAGAGCAGTTGTTATCTCCTTGGCCTTTTTGGAATGTAACTGGAATGTAAACCATCAGTTCTTTGGAATTTATCAATTTTTAAGTTCATAAATTTCTCCCGGAGTATATCTCCTATCTATCTATCTATCTATCTATCTATCTATCTATCTATCTATCTATCTATCTATCTATCTAGTCCTCTTCCGATTTGCGTTTCTTTTAATTTGCGCAAAAACGGTACCGTATATCGCTAGGATTTTTCCGCCACCTTACTCGCCATTCTCCTCTGCTCCAAGCACACCAAGTTTTGTTCCGATCAGAATGTTACAAAAGTTATGAAGGTTTAAAAATCGTGAGATCAGCAGATTGGTCCTCTCGCCTGTCATTCACCATGAAGGTAACGTCCCTTCCGGCACCCGCTGTCAATCAACGGGGCGAGGAGAATAAATCCTCGGAGGCGGAGCTGAGTCCAGAGTCTGTGAGTGAGAGAGTCCATAAGCCGTGAGTGAGAGAGCCCAGCCCCCTAGCCGCCCAGCCTGAGAGCCGCCCAGCCTGAAACTCGCCCAGCCCGAGAGCTCCCATACAATCCCTCCCCACCACACAACTCCTCCCCCCAATACAACCTCTCCCTCACACAACCTCTCTCCCCCACACAACTCCTCCCCCACACAACCCCTCCCCACCCAACAAAACCGCTCCCCTCCACACAACCCTTCCCATCCACACAACCCCTCCCCTCCACACAACCCCTCCCCCACACAACCCCTGCCCCCACACAACCCCTCCCCTCCACACAACCCCCCCCACACAACCCCTTCCTCCCACACAACCCCTCCCCTCCACACAACCCCCCCCACACAACCCCTTCCTCCCACACAACCCCTCTCCTCCACAACAACCCCCTCCCACACAACCCCTGCCCCACACCAGCACACAAACACCACAACCCCTGCCCCCGACACAACACACCACACCCTCCCCTCCACACAACCCCTCCCCCACACAAACCGCATGCCCCCACACAACCCTTCCTCCCACACAACCCCTCCCCTCCACACAACCCCCCCCACACAACCCCTCCCCCACACAACCCCTCCCCCCCACACAACCCCCCTCCCCACAACCCCTCCCCTCCACAACCCCTCCCCCCACACCACCCTCTTCCCCCTCTACACTCCCCCGCCCACACACACATACACCCTCCCCTCCTCCTCTCACACCCCACACCCCCTTGCCACACTCGCCCCCCCCCCCTCCCCCCCCGTCCCTCCCCTCCTCATCCCCTCCTCTCCACCCCTCCCCTCCCACACATGAAGAGGAGGGGGAGGGAGTGCGGGGGATGAGTGGAAATGAGGCGCGCTTGCACAGTTAGGGGCTATGGGTGAGTGGTGGAATATTGCATTGGGGGAACGGGTGAGTGGTGGAATATTGGTTTGGAGAATGGGTTGTGTAGGGGGACCAGGCCTCCCATGTGACTGGGACCCAACGGGTCCCACTTAGTCTAGTTTATCCTTATTTCTTTCAGCAACACATTTGCACAAGGCTTTTGGTTCTCTTGTAATTCTGGGAGGCATGCTGTCTACTTCCATGAAGATGCTTTCAAGAGAGAGTTAGATAGGGCTCTTAAAGATAGCGGTGTCAAGGGATATGGGGGGAAGGCAGGAACAGGGTACTGATTGTGGGTGATCAGCCGTGATCACATTGAATGGCGGTGCTGGCTCAAAGGGCCAAATGGCCTACTCCTGAACCTATTATCTATTGTCTATTGTTATCAAGCATTTGTTTAATTAATCTGTCATTTCATTTTTACCTATTATAATTAGTCTTTCTCTGTAAGGGATCCACATTTGTCCTTGATAGGTCTTATGGCGTGCTTTCATGTATCATGCAAGTTTATTCTCCTATTGAATTTTGCTTTTCATTGGAAATATTTTGGTCATTATTTGCTAAATTCCAAAACGTTTGCAATCTCATTATCTGTTATCAGGCTTCTGAGCCGTAGCTAAGGCTGTCTGATTACCTAATTGCGGATATTGGACTTTGTTTCTGGAAATGTCATGCTACAATGCTGAGAACTGTATTCTGCACAGTGTATCTTACCCTTTGCTCTACCTATAATACTTGAATTTGATGATTGTATTTATGTATAATATCTGATCGGACAGCATGCAAAACAAAGTATTTTCACTGTACCTCGGTACATGTGGCAATAATAAACCTAAACCTCACAGTGCTGCTATTTATTTTCTGCTGTAATCCATCTTCAGATTGTATATTCTGTTGTATTTGTGACTTTCAAGTCTTCTATCTAATTATATTGATTTCCCTCAACCTTGTTCTTGATGGAAAATGGAAGTATTCTGCTTTCCAAAAACTTCCATTATTTTAAAGAATTTTGTGGGTGGGTTCTCTAGATCAACCTCCAGTCTAGTTTTAGGGAGAATAGAGACACATTCTGATCAAATATCACATAATTTTGGGCTCTTCCATTAATAATGCAACGCACCTCAGCACCTGCATGTTGTTTTTATATTATGCTGACAAGGATTACACATACCTGTAGTACCATAGATTGATAGATTTATCATAATTCTTTTTAATTTAGTTATTTTAGAATATAGATTACCAAACTATTCTTGGAGTATTCCAGTTCAAAGAGATTTGCTTTCTCTGCTCCTCATTGTCCCTTCTAATTATAAAATAAAAAAATATATATATTGCTATCACTATCAAATTAATTGGCCTACCAGTTTGAAAACCTAGGGTGTAGAAATAAACTTATTTTGCTTAGTTTGCTTTTTATGGTCTTATTAACCTGTGTTCTATTTCAGCCACAAGTGTATTAGTCCTAAGAAAGCACATTGGATCTTTATTGCGTGCAGTTTTTTATTTTCTACTAGACCAAGTGCAGACCCGTTGGGTCTGTTCCCCCAACGTGCGGTTGTGGGGGGGGGGGAGGCGGCATGCAGCGTCACACACTAACTATCCCCTCCCCCCCCACCTGCACTCACGCTAATTACCCCCCTTGATATTATATTAATATTATTAATTTGCTCCTTTTACCCCATAACCACCCTATCTACTGACGCATAGCCCCCAACTTGCAGTCACATCTAGAGAGGGGGGGGGGGGGGGTAGAGAGTGAGGGCAGAGAGAGAAGGGGCAGAGAGAGAAGGGGCAGAGACAGAGAGAGAGACAGAGACACAGAGAGAGGGGCAAGAGGGAGAGGGGGGTGGAGAGGAGGAGAAGATGGAGGGTGGGTGAGGGGGGAAAGGTGGGGGAGGAGTGGAGGAGAGAGAGAGGGTGAGAGTGAGGGGGAGAGAGAGGGGGTGCTGAGAGGGGGGGTGAGGGGGAGAGGTGGGGAGCGGGGAGGGTGGAGGGAAGAGGGTAGGGGGTGTGGAGGGGAGGGGGCTTCGGGTAGGGAGGGAGGGTGGGGGAGGGGATGGAGGGGAGGAGGGGAGTGAGAGAGAGAGGGGGGAGAGGGGGGAGGAGAGAGGGGGAGGAGAGAGGGGGAGGAGAGAGGGGGGAGAGGGAGAGAGAGAGGGTGTGCTGAGAGGGGGGTGAGATGAGGGGCGGGGGAGAGGTGGGGAGCAGGGAGGGGGGGAGAGAGGAGGGGGGGAGAGAGGAGAGGGGGGCAGAGGAGAAGGGGGAGAGGAGAGGGGGAGAGGGGAGAGGGGGGGGGAGAGAGAGAAAGAGAGAGGGATAGGGAGAGAGAGAGAGGTGGGGAGAGAGAGGAGGGGAGAGAGAGAGAGAGAGAGAGAGAGTGCCTTTTTACTTCAACCCAAACCCAAACAACCATTTGCAGGCAGTGCTTTTTTACCTCTAACCATATATTCATTTTCAAACCAAATTAAGGGTACTCACAGTACTGTAGACATTTGTTCAGTGTCATTCAGAGTGACAGAGACTAGTTGACAGAGCTCCATCTTGCAGAGATTAATTGAGGCACACCACTTCCTGGTTTTATAGTCCCTCCCTCCCCCCTGCCGCCAGCAGAGAGAATGGGGAATTTTGTAAAAACATTAATATCTCTGTCATTATTCATCGACGGGAAAAATCCTCGGCACACATGCGGTGGAGGGGGGCTCTGAGCGAGATGGCCAAAAATGACGGCCGCAGGTGGCGGCGTTCTCTCGGAAATCGCAGCACAGAAGGCCAAAAGCGGTCAAGAACAGAGATTTAGTAATATAGATGTGATGTAAGACTACTTTATGCACTGTAGACCTTAGGCAATTATGAGGCATTTTTTTGCAATTGTCTTGTTTATCTTTAGCAATTCTCTCTCTACACTATCCACTACCGCCTCTACTCCTGTCCCAAATGTTATCACCTGCACATTTTGTGAAACATTTTTGATTGTAAATCTTAATTAATTAAAGTATTTACAGTGACACTGATCTTTGGAGGAGCATTTTGCCAATTTTCTGCCACTTTCTGTAGTTATTCATCATCCCCACTTCTTGAAAACACCTGGATATGCCTATCATTTGTCCCCAAACTCCATGTCTTCTTATTTTAGACATCAGTCGATAATGTTTCACATGACGGCATATCTTTTCAAATTTCATTGTTCGATGTTGTGAGCAGATGATCTGTCTCCTTGATTAAAAACTGCCATTTAATAATCACCTAATATTTTTTGCCATTTACCTATATCTGCTTGTGACATCTTGCTTCTGTTTGACATCTAGTGACCTATTCAGAGTCTGACTTTTTATCTATGCACCTTGTTATCTTTTGCACTATTTTTGTTTTGTGATCTTTAATAATTTGATTTCTTAGTTCCTCATTGCTTTCACAGTTATTTTTATGACATTTCTCCTAACCTAATATATTCCCTGCTGTGCTTTCCTCTGCTTTCCGTGTCCTTAATGTATTCCTTTAATTTTTCTTGCAGTTATGGTGTCTCATTTGTTTAGTTTAATTTAGAGATACAACATGGAAACAGGCCCCTTGCCCACTGAGTCCAGGCCAACCATCAACACTAGTTCGATGTCCTACACACTTGGGACAATTTACAGAAGCGAATTAACGTACAAACCTGCATGTCGTCAAAATGTGGGAGAAAACCCACAGTCACAGAGAGACCGTACAAACACTGCACAGACAGCACCCATTATTAGGATTGAACCTGCATCTCTGACATTGAGGCAGCAACTCTATCGCTGTTCCACTGTGCCATCCCACTTTTTAAGAAAGGTGGGAGAGCGAAAACGGGGAATTATAGACCAGTTAGCCTGACATCGGTGGTGGGGAAGTTGCTGGAGTCAATTATAAAAGATGAGATAGCTGCACATTTGGATAGCAGTAACAGGATCAGTCCGAGTCAGCATGGATTTACTAATCTTCTGGAATTTTTTGAAGATGTAACTAGGAAAATGGACAAGGGAGAGCCAGTGGATGTAGTGTACCTGGACTTTCAGAACGCATTTGATAAGGTCCCACATAGGAGATTAGTGGGCAAAACGAGGGCACATGGTATTGGGGGTAGAGTGCTGACATGGATAGAGAAGTGGTTGGCAGACAGGAAACAAAGAGTAGGGAGTAACGGGTCCCTTTCAGAATGGCAGGCAGTGACCAGTGGGGTACCGCAAGGCTCGGTGCTGGGACCGCAGCTATTTACAATATACAGCAATGATTTGGATGATGGGATTCAAAGTAACATTAGCAAATTTGCAGATGACACAAAGCTGGGTGGTAGTGTGAACTGTGAGGAAGATGCTATGAGAATGCAGGGTGACTTGGACAGGTTGGGGGAGTGGGCAGATGCATGGCAGATGATGTTTAATGCAGATAAAATGTGAGGTTATCCACTTTGGTAGCAAAAACAGGAAGGCAGATTACTATCTAAATGGTGTCAAGTTGGGAAAAAGATGGCTCCTCCTCCTCCTCCTCCGCTGGAGGAGGAGCCATCTTGGGGAACGGCTGCTAACCAGCAGCCGTCCGTTTAATTCATTTTTTTTCAGTTTTTAGTTAGTTTTGTTCGTCGTTTTTTCGGAGAAATTGACTTCTTATTGTGGGGGGAAGGAGGTAACCTTACTTCTAGGTCCCTACCTGGTCGGTGAGGCAGCTTTTTCTCTGGGCTGCCCGTCGACCCGTCCTCGTGGCCTACCAGCGGGCTTGGAGCGCCGTTTCAGGTGGCCCAGCCGCTGTGAGGAATCTCCCGACGCCGGGGCAAGACCACCCGGCTAGAACGGCCAGGAACATCGGGACTCCGTTGAGGCAACAGCGGTGGCCTTAATAGGCCTGACTTTTGGGAGAACTGGGGTTGGGGACTGGACTTTTGTGCCTTCCCCCACAGTGGTAACCACTGTGGGGGATGATTTTTCTGTGTGTAAGGTACTTTGTTAATCTGTGTCCAAGATGGCTGTCGGAAGAGAGAGTGGACGCTGGCGCGCTTTAGCTGCTGCTGCTCTCTCTTCACATTGTGTTTTTTTAGATTTTTAGATTTTGTGTCTTTGGACCGATTTCTATCTTTAATTTGTGTATTGATGATGTCCTTATTATTTATTTTTCTCCGACTATATGTTTTTTTTCTCTTCTGTTTAATCTTTGTAAGGTGACCTTGAGATTTGAAAGGCGCCCGAAAATAAAATTTATTATTATTATTATAAGTACAACGGGATCTGGGGGTCCTTGTACATCAGTCTTTGAAAGTAAGCATGCAGGTACAGCAGGCAGTGAAGAAAGCGAATGGCATGTTGGCCTTTATAACATGAGGAATCGAATATAGGAGCAAAGAGGTCCTTCTACAGTTGTACAGAGCCCTAGTGAGACCAGACCTGGAGTATTGTGTGCAGTTTTGGTCCCCTAATTTGAGAAAGGACATTCTTGCTATTGAGGGACTGCAGTGTAGGTTTACAAGGTTAATTCCCGGGATGGCGGGACTGTCATATGCTGAGAGAATGGAGCAGCTGGGCTTGTACACTCTGGAGTTTAGAAGGATGAGAGGTGATCTCATTGAATCATATAAGATTGTTAAGGGCTTGGACACGCTAGAGGCAGGAAACATGTTGGGGGAGTCCAGAACCAGGGGCCACAGTTTAAGAATAAGGAGTAAGCCATTTAGAACGGAGACGAGGAAACACTTTTTCTCACAGAGAGTTGTGAGTCTGTGGAATTCTCTGCCTCAGAGGGCGGTGGAGGCAGGTTCTCTGGATGCTTTCAAGAGAGAGGTAGATAGGGCTCTTAAAAATAGCAGAGTCGGGATATGGGGAGAAGGCAGGAACGGGGTATTGATTGGGGATGATCAGCCATGATCACATTGAATGGTGGTGCTGGCTCGAAGGGCCGAATGGCCTACACCTACACCTGCACCTATTGTCTATTGTCTATTCTGTGTTAGGTTTGTACTTTTTACAATTATTTTTTTCTGCATTCACTGGACAGCGTGTTAAATGTTTCCTATTCACGTTTGTCTATTTTAATTTCTAAATGCCTATTAATCTATTTGTTTGTCCCTTGTCATGCTTATGTCCTTCTCAGATATTATCTTGAAATCCCCTTCACTATTTCTACTTTTCTTCTCTGCTTGTGTTCATTCCCCAACGCTCAGTTCTCTCTGGTGATTTTGTGGATTAGAAGAATCCTGTATACATTGTAGGAATTATATTCCACTTCATTCATAAGGTCAAAAATGAAGATGTTCACCAATGCTTGCACAATGTTCAATTCAGTTCTCACTTCCTCAGCAAATGAAACAGTCCACATCTGCATGCAGCAAGATCAAGATGACATTCAGTCATGGACTAATGTATGAGGAGTAAGATTCATGCCACACATGTGCCAGATAATATGAATACTGTGATAATGTGAAACTGCAGATGCTGATTTATACAAAAAGTGTTGAAGTAACTCAGCGGGTCAAACAGCATCTCTGGAGAACATGGATAGTTGTGTGTCGAAACCCTTCCTCAGACATTGTAAGGGGGAGGGCTATCTTCCTTCCCCCTAAAATAAGTCTGAAGTAGGGTTCTGACCTGAAACGTCACTAATCTATGTTCTCCAGAGATGCTGTCTGACCTGCTGAGTTACACCAGCATTTTAAGTGCTAGGTAATGATTGCTTTTTCTGTACCTAGATGAGTGCCACTTCAACAACAATCAAGGAGCTTGACACAATCCAGGACAAACAAGCTCACTTGATTGGTACTCTATCCATCATCTGATTCATTCTCTCAACCAGCTTGGTTGCATTTTGTACCATATATAAAACATACTGCAGTCACTTGACATGAATACTCCAACTGCATCTCCTTAGCATTGAACCTTGACTATCAAGATGTACAAGAGCAGCAGACATATAGGAATACACTGAAAACATATATTTACTGTTATTTACTGTCAGTCATTTATGTTGCTGGGTTTAAATTCTGGAACTCTCATCATGGCATTTTGGATGTGTCTTCAAAAAGGTTCAAAAATTGCATCAATGCTATAATTTCAAAGGTGATTAATGATGGTTAATAAATACTGGTCTTGGTGGTGATACCAAATCCTGAAAAATAAACAGAAAAATAATTTAACTCTATAGGTTCTTTTTAATCAGTTTCCCAATTTGTTTCAGTAATTCTTCTTCGACCTTCAATCCACCATTAGTAGTCAGCAGTTGACATGTGGTTGATCCTTTGTGTTTATTTCTATCCGTAGTTATCTACTAAAGGCTGTGTCCATTTTATTACTTCTATCGTTATCTTTAATTTCAGGCATTCCATCCTTCATGTTTCCTTCTCCTTCTAATTGTGTTTGAATGCTTGAATTCCTGCTTCTCATTTTTCTGTAGTTGTTTCACGGAACTAATTACTGCATTTGATTTCCTGCATTGTACTATTTCCTCCATTTCTTCTGATTTGTTACAGGCACAGTGTACATCTCTGTGGAGACAATTCAAAATGATTCCTCTTACTTTAAATGTAGACATCTTTTTACGTCTTTTATATCTTAACTCCATGGTCAATTACATTATTTTGCTTAGTCTCGTCAATTATTTCCTTTCCTGTGTTCAGTGTTCCTTATATTAGCTGCCTGGTAATTTTTCATGCTGCCTTGCCCTCACCCCCTGCATACTGCTTTAAAATGGTTGCCGCCACACTGTTGTGGTTTTATTAACCTGCGGTCTACGGCTCTCTTCTTGGACTTTTAATTGTGATTGACATTAAGTGGGCATATTAATTAAAAACAAATGTAGAACTTAAATATAAATCCCATTTTCTCACTGTGATTTGTAAAATTGATCATGCCATCACTATCTCCCAGCCTCATTCTTTTAAACTGGTTTTCCTTCACGTCCATAGCTTCTTGTAGCTATGGACGTGAAGGATTTCTTCAAATCTCCCCTGCACTGAAGTCATCACATTTTTTTTTCATTCTATAAACATACAAATTAAGAAGGGTCTCGACCCGAAACGTCGCCTATTCCTTCGCTCCCTAGATGCTGCCTCACCCGCTGAGTTGGAGCATTTTTGTCTACCTTTGATTTTTCCAGAATCTGCCGTTCTTTCTTAAACATTAAGGAGTAAGTGACTTGGTCTCTTTAGCCTGCTTTAGCTTTCAATAACATCAAGGCTGATCTGATTGTATCGTGAAATCCTATTCCAATCTACCCATCGCAACCTTTCATCCCTTTGGCCCATCAAGGTTCTATCTCTGTCTTAAAGCCTACTTACATGACCATTTGTAGGGAGTTTCAAACAATCTTGATCCTCTGAGAGAAAGATATTTCCCACATTTCTGCGTTGGATGGTTGATCCCTTATTTTTACAGTGAATCACCAGGTTCACATTCCCCTGCAAGGGGAAACATCTTCTCCATTTCCAGCCTGTCATGATTCCTCAGGATCGTATGTTTCAATTTAGTTATGTCATGCTTTTAAATACATGTCTATCAAATATTTCCTCATAAGTAGGCTGCCCATTCTAGGGGGTATCAGTTCGGTAATGTTTATATGAACTACCTTCAGTACATTAACATGCTTCATTAAATCAAGGAGACCAAACTATACACATTGATGTGCAACCTCACCAATGCCCAGTGCAAAAATCCTCTTTTTGTTCTACCTCTCACAATAACTTTCCCAATTACTGGGTCTACCTTCGTACTCGTTTTTCCATAAGATGTGTACCAGGATACTCGGATCCCTGTGTATTTCAAAGCTCCACATTCTCTCAACCATTAGATAATTTGCTTTTATTAATTTTACCTGCCAAAATTGACATATTCATACTCATTCCATTTTCCTTGATCTTGCTAAACCCGGGCTACAACTAATTGATATATGTCATCGGATTTTGATTACCATTGTGGGGATGTGTTTCAATTTCATGTAATGTAGAGCAATAGGAAGATAAGGTTAAATGGGTATGAGATGTGTTCATTTGCACTAGTGGTTCATCTGGTCAAATGTGAAATTTTTAAGCAAATTTGCAGTTTTGATGAAATATGCTTGTGCTGATAGATGGTGACGTGAAAATGTAACTCCAATGTTTTGGACAAGGTTTATATTTTTCATATATGATTACCTAAAGTACAGGCACCCAAACCAGCTAGTGAAGCTCTGGAAATATTGCTATTGGAGCTTCACTTAAACAGGGATGGATAGTGAACATTGATTTTCTAAATGAATGCCTTCTTCTCAGGCAGTTGTCATGACTCAATGGCCAGTTTGACAAGAAAACAAAAGATTATTTCCCAGGAATCTAGATTGTCCTTTTAACTTATTTCTCAAGGTATAGATATAGATAAATAGTGACTGTGTGAGAATACAATGAAGTTTCCAAATTCAAGGAACAGTTGATTATTGAATGCTGGTAATTTGAGCATCAAGAACTCAACATATTGCAAAAGGAGTCAAATAATCAATGTTGATTAATGCAAAACATTGGTTAAAATAGGTATTCTGACATTGCATTTCACATGTCTTAGTGGAATAGGGAAGTGGAATTTGAAAGAAATAGAATTATTAGCAGAAATATTTATTCCAGTTTCTAAAAAAAAACAGGCTATATATTTAAAAGAAAACTTATCTTATTGCAGAGAGGGTCTTTGATTTAACATTTTAGTGAGAAATGGACACTATTCTGAATTTAATCATCAATTGAGATTATTTGATTGGCAAAGGTTGTGCCTGATTTGAGGAAACGTAACATCCTTACAAAGTCTTAGAACCCCCTGGCTTATGGCTTCCTGTAGGGGATGGAATATTCAGGATGGTATTGAGACCCTCAAGACTATGCATAAGAATTCCAGTACAGTTGGGTAAGAAGGAATGTATCATCGCATAAAAGATCTGCTGCTCATTTGTCAAACAGCTCATACCCATCTGCAAAAGAATCGAAGCAAGTCATTTTGGATGAGATAGAGGCATACAGCAAGGATCTTGAGGAATTGCCTTAGAGAGAAGAAACTAGATTCCAAAGTTTTGCATGATTTTTAACAAGTCGTAGAAATGTACAGAAACTTTCTTCAGCAGATTAATGGAGCTTTTAATGAAGATTGGACAGCATGCATTTTTTGAAAAGAATAAGGCAACTTTATTGGTAATGACTGGCCCTGACAGAACAGCAACATAAGTGCCCACTGACTGGATCATTCATTGCATATTAACTCACAACCATGATTAACCATACTAAGGCCTTTTCAAATTCTCATCTATTATTGTGCTCTTGGATTCTCTGTCACCGGTCATAAATTTCACAATAAACCTTGAAATAACATAACTATATGTAATATCTCCAATATTTTACAATGTTCTGCTAATCAATGGAAATTCAATTATAACTGCACTGAGAGGGTGGAGTCACAACCACACCATAATCAGATCCTCAATATATATGAAGGATTCTGTGCAGTCATTACTATTCCAATAATTATTTAAAATCAATAGTGCCAATGAAATAAATTGGAAAATCAGTATATTGAGTGATACATTGAGTAACAACTGGTTGTTTTTATAAATGTTGCTATTATTCCTCTGAAGACAAACAGCCTTCCATTTGTCCAGTTAAGCTTCGTGTACGAGGATGATTTGAAATTTGATTTTCATTTGAAGCTCTGCTCTGAGGATTGGTCTGTAGATAGGTGCAATTATCAATTAACATTTATCACCATTGCAATAATGGATCATCCTTTTGGAGTTTTTGATGAAGAAGGGTCCACTCTCTAAACACCACTGCAACTGAAGTAATTTCTCAGAGCCATCATTACTTGGGAGCTTGCATTTACAAAACCCATTCATGTGTTCAGTCCCTTCGGCCCAACTTGTCCACACCAACCAACATGTCCCAGCTACACTAGTCCAACCTGCCTGTGTTTGGCCCATATCCCTCCAAATCTGTCCTATCCATGTACCTGTCTAACTGCTTCTTAATCATTAGGATAGTCCCAGCCTCAAATACCTCCTCTGGCAGCTTGTTCCATACACCCACCACCCTTTGTGTGAAAATGTTACCCCTCAGATTCCTAGTTCTCGCTGGAATTTTCTCAAATGTATGGCATTGCAGATGGCATTTAAGAGAATCATAAAATTGCCATCAACTGTAATGGTGCCTAAGTAATGAAAAAGGATGGGCTAATCAATAGTCAAGTAGCAATCGACCAGAAAAATACCAATACATTAACTCAGCATGGATTGTTTGAAAACTGATGGCAAATCCATGGTGTTCTGATTATTTAAAGTAAACAAGAAAATAATATCCTTTGAACCTGATGCCTAACAATAATTTTGCTCAGTTAATTTGTCATGTAAAGTGATCCTTTTCAATTTAACATTTGATTTCAATAGGTGAGAGTTTACTTCAATGTGTAAAATTTAGACATTCTGCTTAACTCTCGTGTTTCTCAGTTGATATTAAAAGCAGTCCTGAAACAGAATTAATATTATAAAGATTAAATGCATATATGCTGACTGGTTAACAGCTTTGAAAATATTTGTTCAAGTACTTTAGAAGTCTTTCTATGTACTGCTGATAAGCAATCAGTTCAGACAGCATTGGGTTAGATACTATTGGAAAAAATAACAGTTTAATGAGTAAAATCACGTAAAATTGCAGATGCTGGCAATCTAAAATAAAACAGATAATCTGGAAATACTCAATAGGTCTGGCCACATTTGTGGGAAGCGAAACAGTTAACATTTCAGGCCAAATACTTTTGTTGGAACTCATTTTAATGGTGCATATCATTATTACATTGCACATAGGACTCAGCAGAATATAAAATATACCCAGGGAGAAATCTGTGACCAGCACTGAACAAGAACATCAGCTATCAATGGTCAAATTTCTATTTATATGTTTCTATCGAAATTACTGTTTGTGCTGACTGCTGTGCCATTAGTTCCAGTGGCTGGTGCCTTGCACCATTCAGCATTAGTAACCAAAGACGAGTTTTCCCTCCGACGGGAGCCGTGGATCTGCAGAATTTGCTGGTATGTCTGGGCCTTGTTGCCGCTAGCTGTGCACACAATTGAACCTTGCCTTGGCTTCCCTGTTTTGTGAAGAAATTTCCAACATTACTCTAGAATGAACACCATTAAAACTTGAGCTAGATGGTGCAAAGACCTTTTCAATGACGATGGTTCATTATTTCCAACAATCTCCCTGATTCAGACATTAAACAGTTTGAATGGTGTCAAACAGTTTACTTAATAGTTTAAATGTTATTCATTTAATTCATTTAATGTTATTCTTAATAGTTTAAATGTCTGTAGTCTGTTCACATTGAACTCAATAGACTAAAATTAGGTGGGTTCCAAAATCAACATCTGTCATTTTCTTAAGTTCTCTGAGATCAAATAACAATTTAGATTTACATACAGCATAACTTTCAAAATGCCCAAGATATTGCTTATTTGTTTCTTGCGGTTGATAAAGACTCTTAAATAGATCCAGCCAGCAGGGTTTATCGATGAAAATTCATTTTGAGAACTGAGGCATTAATTATTAAATTGTCTTTTTAATTGTATTCCAAATAACAAGGAAAATCTACTGGGAAATATTTGACATTGGCATGTATTATAGACTGAATATTTTTCTTTTAGAGCTTGGTTGTTATCGACATGTTAAATGCAGAGAGATTAGCAGAACATCTCAGCCCCCACCCTCCTCACCCCCATAATAGCGAAATAACATGAACATTCAGAAAAGACAATGCAAAGGGAAATTCAGTGCTTTATGCTTGGGCAACAAAACTTTATTTTTCTATTTTCTTCATCGCTGGTCCTTTTGTTTAATTATGAAGTGTCTGTCATCAGATGAAAAGCAAGCAAAATGCTCCAACCAATGTGGCAGCAGAGTGCTCGTGGTTAGAATAGATGCAACCTTTCAAGTTGCATTTTTAAAAGGAATCTGAGGAATTGTCTGCCGTACTCTCCATTGCCACACACGATGGCCTTATCAGAGATAAAGAAAAGAATTAGTAAACTAAGCATAATGTAGGTTATCATTCGTGATTGAATTCATAAGAAGATAGGAAATGAGAATGGCCCAAAGGCCATTTGACTCTCCCTCATGGCTGATTGGCCATTCAATAAAAACTACACATACTCGTTCCATACTCCTAATTCCTTTAATATCCAAAAATCAATTGAAACTGTTCAATGCCTAAATCATCACACACAATTGGGTAGAGAATTTGTGTGTGAAGAAATTACTTGTCCTTTCAGTCTTACATGGTTAGTCCATTATTTTTAGACCATGATTATTGGTTTTAGATACAACATCCAGAAGAAATGCCATTCCAGCATCTAACCCATCAACTCTTAAGAGAATTTATACAGGTTGAACACTATTTTCCAGCACCCTCCATTCCAGAGCCTTTCTAGATTATCTGTTACTCTGGACCAACAGGTCATGTGATAATGAAATGACAATACATACCTGGCCCACTAATGACACCCATCCCATGTATCTTTGGCAGTTTAGAGCCCCAGCATCCGACACCACTCCGGCTCATGAGGTGTAAAAGGCCTGTCCCACTTGGGCGACATTTGCGCGTCATTTACGTGACAGCCTAAAAATAGATTGTCGCGCCATGAGGCATGGTGACGCATGCAGTGACGCACGGTAACGCGTGGTGCTTCCTGTCGCCCCAGGATTTTGGAATGTTCAAAATCCTGGGGCGACATATTGAGATCTCATCATGTCGTGCGCCCTGTCACACGCTGACGTACGCTGTCCTGTGGGTGACGCCCGGTTAGGGATAGGGTTGGGATTAGGGACCACAGATGGGCTGTAAAATATTCTTCCTTCAATGCATGGATTTTAAACATTAATATATTAAAATTAATACAATAAAATCAATTGTGCAAATGAAAAGATGTCTGAGTCGATCAGTTTTATTTATAGATGTGTTGGTCCGCTTCCAGATCCGATCACCGTCTCTTTTCACAGGGATGGAATCAGTGAGTGTAGACTGAACTTCCCTCTCCTCTCTTCCCCCCTCCCACCCCATCCCTCCTTCTCCACTCACCCCTACCCTTCTCCCCTCCCCTCTTCCCTTCTTCCCTTCCCCCCTTCCTCCCTTCCTCCCTTCTTCCCGCTCCACTCTTCTCCCCCTTATCCACTACCCCCCCCTCCCCTCACATCCCCTTCTGCCCCTCTCCCTCCCTTCTCCCATTCTCCACATTCCCCCCACTTTCCCCGACGCCCCACCATTTGTGGACCCAGCCTGTGACCAGCGATCCCCCACACACTATCCCACACACGCTACGGAGAATTTATACAAACCTGTGCGTCTGTGGTGGTTTTGTCTGCTTCTTGCTCGACCTGTTGCTCCTGTTGCTCTATCCAGTCGGCCTCTTCCCCACCCCCTCCCTCACCCACTGCCACCTCCCAAGAATCGTCGACATACTCCACCTTGGAAGCGACTGTAGGTGAGAGGGGAGGAAGCCCCACAGTGACTGAGCGCTTCCTGTCGTTGGCAGCGGACTGAAGAATGCACGTCCTCTCGGGGACTACAACGTGAGCTACAACAACAGCTGTGTGAACCGGTGAAGAAGGGCACATTGGTACAGACTACCGGCATCAGTGTCTAATTTTAAAGTGAAACAACGCAATTTGCTGGAGAAACTCAGCTGACTGAATCAGTCTCAGGAAGGGTCCCGATGTCACTTATCGATGTTCTCCCGAGATCATGATCTGTTGAATTACTCCATCACTTTGTGTCCTGTTGTCTATTAACCATCATCTACAGTCAGTCGGAAAATCGTTGTTCAACCTGTATATTTCAATGATGTCTCCTCCTCTTCTAAACTCTAGTGTTTGTCGGCCCAGTCTGCTCCATTCTTTCCCATTGGACAATTCCCATCCCAGGAATCAATATGAGTAACACATGATACCTGTTGCAAGTATACCATTCCCAACATACAGTATTCCAAGTCTCACTAGATCCCTATAAAACTTCAGTAAAGAGTCTTTACTCTTCAACATTCTCTTCAACATATTCCCTGCCTTTCTAAATGCTGCTGAAACATGTTACTTTAAATTATCTTAAAGAGGGTAGTTAGTGTTTGGAACGTGCTGCCAGGAGTGGTGGTTGAAACAGATATGTTAGTGGCATGTGGATATGCAGGAGGGCTATGGGTTATATGCAGGTGAATAAGTGATGGTCTTGACATTGTGGGCAAAATGGCCTGTTCTTGTGCTGTTATGTATAATGTGCTTTTGTTTGTACTCTAGAATCCAGTTTCCGATTGATTCTGGAATGATACTGCACCACAGTGCTAACCAGTCTCAGATGCTGTGCATTGAATAGTGAACTGCAGTAAAAAAATAATTCCAATTGTGAAAATCGAAGAAACAAACAGCTGCAGATGCTGGTTAATATGCACAAGGATACAAAGTGCTGGTGTAACGCAGCAACTCTGGCGAACATGGATAGATGACATTTTGGATTGAGACCCTTCTTAAGACTCGTCTTTACACGTCTCCAGAGATGCTGCCTGATTTGTTGAATTACTCCAGCACTTTGTGTCCTTTTAGTTTTATGTGTGATATCTTTAAGCCATTGATAAATCCACATCATTATTTTGTGTATATTTGATTATACTTGACACTGAAGCAGTAGTGTGTCACATATTTCCCAGTGCATCTCGGCACATGTGGGCTGTTACCCATGTTTCTTTCTCCACAAATGCTCCTAATCCAATTGAAAATTAAAAATAAATGGGTAGGAAGTCAAAAATAGAATGGAAAATGCTGAAAGCATGCAGAAAGGTAGGCATCATCTGTGAGCAGAGTTTTTCTTTCACTGTTTCTCTTTCCACAGATGCTGAGTGTGAACAACATTTCCGGCTTGCCCAGTTTTTCATTTCCAGTATTTTCTTTCCATTTTCTGCAGCAATTTATCTTTCCTATTACAGTGGCTTTCTACAGAAGTCTTATTCTAGAATGTACTTTTAAAACGGTCTAAATTGAACTTCTCAGGTTTGCAATATCTTGCCTCTGGCCTCTGTTTATAGAAACGATGAAAACACAAATTCTCCAGAAATCAGCCGAATTGTGATTTCTGGATCCACTTATTGTGGAAAATGGTTGTTTTTGTATTTAGCTTTTTCCCACGGCAGTGTCAATTCACAGCTATCCTTCAACAGCTTCTGCATCTGCCAGTTCAAATGTATTGACCTATAAATTGAGTGGATTTGTTGCTGATTTTTGCTCGATTAAGGTGGCAGCATTATCTTCGCACTACTGGTCCTCACTGCTGCTTTACTCTCTGCAATTATTTTCATTGCTCCATAATTGTGCAGATTTATGCTCTATTTTACATATTAATGTACTGAATAAATTTTAGACTTGTACAAAATAATCTTTTATAAGCCTTTGGTGTTATCTATTAAATTGGACAACAGAATAACTTCTGTCCATATTAATCCAACTGCTGAGATTGAATTATGACACTGGATGTCCATATAAACATTTGTACAGAATGAGTTCATTAAGAATTGAAATCAGAAAATACTGTAAGGCATTAAATTGCAAAATGAGCATGTGCGAGAGGCTTTTTGATTATAATACATATTTTTCATTCTGCGCTAGATGTACATTTCGTCATTCAAGACCAACTGTTCGTCTATTCATATCTTGAACTATCAAAGTGTTTAAAACAGTAAGTGCTGTGAAAATGCATGTTGTCACATCCAATTTTAAACCACCCAATATTATACTAGTTTCAGAGAATGGTAATACATTTACAGCATAGAACATGGTCATTGGGCCCTTGGAGCCCAACTGGCTCTAAGTAAAGCAATCCAGTCATGTATATTCATCAGATCTTTTCCCCATCACACTGTAAATTATTTTCCTCAAATGCTATTCAGTTGATTTAGTTTTACCTACCCTCGCAGACAGAGATCAAGATCAGAACATGCAAATAATATCTTTACTTCTCCATGTATATGTTAGCCAGAATTTTAAATCCCTGTCCTTTTGGCCTTTAAACCATCTGTCAATAGAAAAAGCATCCCTTTTTTTGCATAGATGTTTGATGCACTTCTATCAAATCTTCTCTCGATGTTCTTTCCTGTGAGAGGAACAACTACTGCTTCATCAATCCTGTAACTGAAATTGCTCATTCCTGGAAGTATTCTATTCATACTTTTTTCGAGAGCATGGAACTCAGAATTGGATGTAATATTCTAATTGTGGCCTAATTGTTAAAAGTAATTGTTAAAATAAATTCTTGAAGATAGAAAATGTAATTGCCTTGACTTTGGAAAACAATTCAAAGGTGCATCGAAATGCACTTAATTAATTTAAAAATCCTGTAAATTGCCTGAAACTGAACTCTATTCTTAGTTAATTCTCAATAAAATAAAATAAATAATTGAACCTGCAGCAGGTTTAATTTTGTGCTAGTTGAGTGGAGAGTTTTCCTGCATATCTTCTGCATGGGTGCTCAGAGCCTCCTCACCCTTTTCAGGGGGAAACATTAATGCGCCTGTCCCACTTAGGCGATTTTTCAAGCTTCTGCCGGCAACCCACTACCACGCAGCAACGACACGAGAATTCTCGCTACTCTCCATAGCAGCTTCATTCTGGTCGCTGCTAATTTTTCAACATGTTGAAAAATTCGCGGCGACCATAATGAGGCCGCGACTAGTTCCCAGAATGTGGGAACTCCTCACAACCATGAAGGCGACTCCCCAGCAACTACCTGCGAACAGGTGGCGACCGCATAGTCTCCTGCAGTGGCCTAAAAAGTCGCCTAAGTGAGACAGGCCCATTAGACTTCCACGTAGAACTGTTGGGACTTCCTCAGGAAAACCCAACAATAAATATGGATTGTGTAAAAATGCAAAATTGTTGTTCTTTAAGTTGTTCTTAAATTAAGGAACATTGGCCTATTGTGTTCCTGTTGTCCATTTGCTTTGCTTGTAATACACACACGATCAGACGTCACAAAGCACTCCAATTTTCGGCTGAAAGAGAGAACACAACATGTGGCCATTCCAACTTCCAGTCCCATCTGCTCAGCCCTCGTTAGAATATCACCATCAATTTGCCATTCTTTCACTCTGTCCTTCTTCCACTTCTTGCAGGAACTGCAATGCACAGATTTCAGTCTGAAGAAGGGTTTCGGCCCGAAACGTTGTCTATTTCCTTCGCTCCATAGATGCTGCTGCACCCGCTGAGTTTCTCCAGCTTTTTTGTGTACCTTCTTCCACTTTGTTGTCAGGACTTGAGGGCCTGAGCTTTAGGAAGAGATTGGGCAGGCTATTCCTTGGAGCATAAGCTGTGGAGTGATCTTAGAGGTGTATAAAATATTGAGGGAAATGTATATGTTGAATGCAGGGTCTTTTTCCCAGAGTAGAGAAATCAGGAACTGCAATGCACAGATTTGAGGTGAGAAGGAGAAAGATTTATAAGAACCTGAGCGGCAATTTTTTCAGACAAAGCGTGGTGGGTATATGGGACGTGTTGTCTCGCTCTCGCTCTCACTCTCGCTCTCCCTCTCCCTCCCCCCTTCCTGGAGTAACTCAGTGGGACAGGCAGCATCTCTGGATAGAAGGAATGGGTGACGCTTTGGGTAGAGACCCTTCTTCAGGCAATCACAAGTATTTTCACCGATGAGAGTTCAGTTCAGTCTGAAGAAGGGTCTCGACCCACTCCTTCTCTCCAGAGTCGCTGCCTGTCCCGTTGAGTTACCCAAACATTTTGTGTCTCTTCACAAGTACTCTTTGTATCTATGTGGAATTTATACCGCATGGAGGCGTTGCATGGAGTTATGTAACTGGTTTGGACTGATGGTGGGATGGGAGAGGTGGAGTGTCTGCTGTCCATATGTTTTCTGTAAGAGCAGTCGATTTACTGCCATTGTTTATGTATCTCCCGTAGCCTCAGTTCAGATGCCTACCAAATCGCATATAAAAAACACGATTAAAGCTTGTTCTATCTCTTCATGCTTTGGATTCAGATCCTAGTTACTAAGATCTAAGAAATAGACACAAAATGCTGGAGTAACTCAGCCAGGACAGGCAGCATCCCCGAAGAGAAGGAATGGGTGATGTTTCGGGTCGAGATCCTTTATTTTGTGTCTATTTCTTACAACAGCCCTGCTACCAGGAACTTTGGTTGCAATTAGGAGGAGCGCAGGCTGAGAGGAGATTTGGTTCAAAATCATCGCTGGCAGAGGGATTAAGGTGGAACGGGTTGCACCGGAGTTTGGGCTGTTTGATCCAAAGTTTTGATTTCATTGCACAGTATTTTTCTTTTCACTGTTTTGTACAATTTATGTATAATTTATGTTTTTGTGTGTTGTCTTTGTGTGCCTGCGATGCTGCTGCAAGCAAGTTTTTCATTGTGGGTGAGAAGATGGTGGGGGAGAAAGAACGAGAGATAGAGAGAGAAAGATAGAGATTCCAGCCTCAACCCCAAGCACCGTGGTAGATCAGCGCTTACAAAAATAATCCGCTCTATGATCTTTGGCAGTCTAAAAGCGGCGAAGAAAAAATCCCCCCCACCCTCTCGTCTCCCCCGGCCAGTGATGTGATGGACGCGGGGGTCTGGACCAATCGCTGACAAGGTCTCGGACAAATCCCGTCCCCGGAGACGTCATGTCCGTTATTTGACTTTTCGGCGTCGTGTCCGTTCTGCTATTTGGCTTTTTGGCGCAAGCCCGTTCTGTTATTTGGCTTTTCGACGTCATGTCCGTTCATTTTGTTTGGCTTTTCGGTGTCATTTCCATTCGGTATCTTGGCTTCCACTTCTTCACTTCGGCTTCTCGTCCTTCGATGCCCCATCCGGGTACCCATATGGACAGGTACATGGATAGGAAAGATATAGAGAGATATGGGCCAAACGCAACCAAATGGGACTAACGGCACATCTTGGTTTGCATGGATGAGCTGAGCTGAACGGTCTGTTTCTGTGTTGTATGACCCTATGACTATTCCCTATTCATACTGCATTTTGGCTACAACATTCACAAACACAGCATTAGTTTATTATGGAAACTAATTACATGCAACGCTCTCATCTTCTCTTGACCTCTTCACTTTCTTTAATCTTGTTGCATTGATAGTCCATTGTTCAAGACTGAGTAAGCAGTAATTCCCTTTCAACAGTTAAGAATATTTAATTATCATATGCACTGGAACAATGACACCTCGTACAGGTCAGATCATAACTACATCACCACCTATAGCCAACATATCCAAGACTGCTTCACTCACAGTAATGATCAATGATGAGGAAGTTCAGGATCCAGATGTGGATGTGCAGAGACCCAGTTCCACGAGCTTGGTAACCAATTTTTTTAAAAATCAAAAATATTTATTCAAATATTAAAATGATATATACAGTACAGTAAAGAAAACAAAACAGAACCCACCACCATAATAAACAACAAACGATAAACTATTATACAACTATGTTACAATCCGTGTCAAGGATGCCTTCAACCTCCTGCGGTGCCCAGCTGGCCCTGAAATCTCCCAGGGTGCCCGTCGACAGTGTGTGGTCTCTCTCTAACGCCACCCGGGCACGGACATAACCCTGGAAAAGGGGTGGGCAGCCGGCTCGGGCAGAGCCCTCCTCCACCTGGCACCGTGACTTGCGGATGGCCAGCTTGGCCAGGCACAGGAGCAACCCAACCAGGACATCCTCTCCCCTACGCACAGAGTGTCTGAAGATGAGGATGGTGGGTGAGAAGTGCGCCAGCAGGCAAGGAGCAGCCCCTTTAGATAATAGAAAAGGGACTGCAACTGGTAACCAGCTTGGTGTTGAACGCCGAGCAGTAGTCTATGAACAGCAGCCTGATGTATTGCTTTTATTATCCAAGTGCATCCTCCATTCAGGTCACTGTCTATTTTGGCTCCCATTCTGAAAAGTCATATATGAATATGTAAATATTCAAATTTATTTTCAAATTCTTCCATGAACTAACCTCGCTCTATTTTTGTAATCTGCTTTGACTTCTGCAATCATCCAATTCCTGTGTACCCCCGGTTTTATTGGTCCATTATTAGTTCCATGCCTTGAGGTTCCTGGAACGCCCCCAGTAAGTTTTACATCACTCAATCTTTCCTCCTTCCTTTTAAGGCTTCTGAAAATTCTCCTCTGACTGAGGCTTTGATCATCTATACTAATATTTCCACTTTACTTAATCAAAGCGGAGGTTGCAGCACACCTGCAATTTTTTGCCACTTTACAGATGCTCTATGGATGCAACTGGTTGATAAAACAACAGACAAAATGTTTTCCTACTCTCAGTTACAAAGACCTAATGGCTGCAATTGTAAAAATAGTACATTTTTATTCTCAGTTTAATCACATTGATGATTTGTTTTAAAACTAGACTAAGTGGTCTAGTTGGGTCCCATGTTACATGGGAGGGCTGGTCCCACAACGCAATATTCCACCTCTCCACCAATTCCAATATTGGTGGCCAGTGGGGTGGGGGATTTCTGGAGCACTAGTATGGATGTTGTGGGCCGAATGGACTGGTTTCCAGAGGGCTAGTATGGACATTGTGGGCCGAATGGATTATTGGACTGGCAGCTCAGTCACTCAGGCCTGGTGGGCCGGCAGCTCAGTCACTCAGGCCTGGTGGGCCTGCAGCTCAGTCACTTGGGTCTGGTAGGTCGGCAGCTCAGTCCCTCAGGCCTGGTGGGCCGGCAGCTCAGTCACTCAGGGCTGGTGGGCTGGCAGCTCAGAAATTGCCAGAAATTCTGCCCAAAACAGGCGATAGACTCTGTGTGAGAGAGAGAGAAGGGGGAGAGGGTGGAGAATCAATTTTCGCCATTTTTCATCTTTTTTGCAGATCACAGCAATGAAAGTGGAAAGTCTATCATGTCCTGGATCTCACAGGGAACCAATGAATGGAGGGAGAAAAATACTGGGGTGAGGTTTAATACTTGCAGGGGGAATACTTACTGGTGGGCCGAAGGGGCCCCTCCTGGACTAGTACAGGTCTGATGGGCCGAGGGGGCTCTTTATAAAAAAAAAAGAAAAAAAAAAAAGAGTGAAATCTCAGTGAAAGGCTCTTTTTCAGGACTTTTCCTGGCCTGGCACAGGCCTTTTGGGCCAAAATGCTCCTCCTGGGCTAATACGGGCATTTTGGGCAAAAGGAACTGGTTTCTCAGCTAATAGGGGCCTTGTGAGCCGAAATTAGTGGTTTCAGGCAGGCCAAACAACTCATTTCATTTTATTTCCATTTCAATTTCAAGCACAGGGCAGGCCAAACAACACATTTCATTTCAATTTCCATTTCCATTGCAGTTTCAAGCACAGGGCAGGCCAAACAACTCATTTCATTTTCATTTCATTTCATTTCCATTTCCATTGCAGTTTCAAGCACAGGGCAGGCCAAACAGCTCATTACATTTTCATTTAATTTCTATTTCCATTGCAGTTTCAAGCACAGGGCAGGCCAAACAGCTCATTGCATTTTCATTTCATTTCCTTTTCCATTGCAGTTTCAAACACAGGGCAGGCCAAACAGCTCATTGCATTTTCATTTCATTTCCATTTCCATTGCCGTTTTAAGCACACGGCAGGCCGAACAGCTCATTTCATTTTCATTAAGTGCTAACAAATCATTTATTACAGACTCCCAGTTCAGTTGATTCACAGCTTAGAATCACAGTTGTGGCCTCTCCCTTGCGATCTTCCAGAGTGACTGACATGTCCAGCATCCGAGGTTTTATAGTCCTGTCGCCGCCCCCCCCCACCCCCCCCAGAAGGGGCATTGCCTTCACCATGGTGATTGACAGGTGAGAGGACCAATCAGCTGATATCAAGATTTTTTAAACACTCATAACTTTTTTATTTTCCATCGATCGGAAAAATCATCAGGGCTGTCTCAGCGGAGGAGGACTGTAAGTAAGATGGCCAAAAATCATAGCGATATAGGGTAGCCTTTTTTCTAAAATCAATATACAACACAGACAGGAAGTGGTCAAGATGAGACTTTTAGGTATATTGATGTCTAATCAAATTGATAAACTGCACTGAAGTAACATCATTTCATTTTCTCGAAGTCATACAGTTGTTACAGCACAGATGGAGTCGATTTGCCCATGAAGTTTTGAAGAAAATGAAACAGAAATGTTCAAACAGGAATAAAGGCATAGACTATTTTCTAAATGGAGAGAAGATTCAGAAATTGGTGGAGCAAAGTGACTTGGGAGAGCTGGTGCAGAATTCCAAAAAGGTTAATTTACAGGTTGAGTCAGTAATAAGGAAGGCAAATGCAATGTTAGCATTCATTTCCAGAAGATAGAATATAAAAGCAGAGATGTAATGATGAAGTTTTATAAGGTACTGGTTAGATCGCATTTGGAGTATTTATTGTGAGCAGTTTTGGGCCCCATAACTGGCGAGGGGTGGGCTAGCATAGGAGAGGATCCAGATGAGGTTTACAAGAATAATTCTGGGGATGATGGGGTTAAAGTATGATGAGAGTTTGATGGCTCTGGGCCTGTACTTGCCAGAGTTCAGAAGAATGAAGGGGAATTTCATTGAATCTTCCTGAATAATGAAAGGCCTGGATAAGGTGGATGTGGAGAGGATGTTTCCATTAGTGGGAGCGTCTAGGACCAGAGGGCATAGCCTCAGAATAAGGGGACGTACCTTTGGAAAGGAGATGAGGAGGAATTTATTTAGCCACAGGGTGGTGAATTTGTAGAATTCATTGCCAATGACAACTGAGGCAGCCAAGTCTTTGGGTATTTTTAAAACAGAAACTGACGTCTTGATTAGGCGGGACTAAGGGAAAAAAGTTGTTCAGCACGGACTTGTAGGGCCGAGATGGCCTGTTTCCGTGCTGTAATTGTTATATGGTTATATGGTTATATGGTTATTAGTGCAGGTGTCAAAGGGTATGGGGAGTAGGCAGGACAATGGGGTTGAGAAGGAAAGATTGAATGGCAAAGTAGACGATGGGCTGAATGGCCTAATTCTGTTCCTACACCTTCTGAACTTGCATTCAGGTTTTGGTAGTACAAAATATTTTTATGTCTAAAAGAGACTGTGGAATAGGTTGATTCTAAACTGTGCATTATAATATTGAAGAGATTAGTTTGGCTGCTTCCAGTTTGCCCCCGAGCAAAGTTGGCAGAAAATAAAGTTCAGTACTTGAAATGGGGGGTTGCTCTGACCCTGTCAGTTTGCCACAGGCCTGCTCCTTATTATTATGATCTCTATGTATTTGTTCATGACATTCTATTAATTTAAAGCACAAGATTAATGTATTTTGCACATTGTGCCATGCTGACAAAAAATGTAATATAGGTTAATTTCACTTTGTGGCTCTCACTCAGTAGCCCGTAGATTATAGCACATTATCTTGAAGGTTTCTGCCTTTACTGTCCATTTAGTTAATGAAATTCAGACCTCCACCATGCTACAGAATGTAGAACAATACAGCCCACAATGTCCATGCCAAAAAAAGATGCCAAATTAAACAAATCTCCTTTGCCTGCACGTGATCCATATCCCTCCATTCTAAAAGCCTCTTAAGTGCCACTATTGCAATTGCCTCCAACATCCTGGCATCCATCACTGTATTTAAAAAAAATAAAAAAATTGCCCTGCACATTTCCTTTAAATTTTGTCCCTCACTTTAAGTTGTGCCCTTTAGTCTTTGAAATGTTCACCCTGGGTAAATAGGTTCTGAGTGTCTACCCTATCTCATAATTTCATACATTTGATCAGGTCAGTTACAGCCTCCACATTCCAAAGAAAATAACCCAGTTCTTTGAACATCTCGTTTAGCTTATCTTCTCTCATCTATGCAACAGTCTGACAAACCTCCTCTGCACCCTCTCAAAAGCTTCCACATGTAAAAATATTTCTTCAGCTTTCTTCTCATACATGAAACTATGGCATTAGGTTATGGACTGGAAGTCTGCTCGAGTATAAATTGGACTGTAGCCTGGACCTGACCCCGCCTTACCAAAGGTTTTCTGGACCAGCCTTAAACTTGAGAGCTTGTGGTATTTTTTGCTGCTCAATCTGATCATTACTGCGAGTGAAGTAGTCTTGGATATGTTGGCTGTAGGTGGTGAAGTAGTTATGATCTGGCCTATATGAGGTGTTGGGCCCGACCTGTAAGATGTGACCTATTCTGAACCCAAATGCTTTGTTGGAGAATACATCTGACCAGACCCATGCCCATGAGGTCATGTGGACTCTATTATTGATCTATCTACTGTGGTTCTTCAACTTGCTAATAATCTCACACTTCTTTACAGCAAGCTTCTTCTTCTTCTTGCAAATGAAACATAAACCAAAGGAATAGTTAGATCTCAAGCTGGGTGTTGATGAAAAAGCTACTTTCTTAACTACTAAACCAGGTTCGCTTCTTAATAAACAGACACCACACAAACTGTTTGGTAGACCAGTTCAAAACTTTACTCAAGATCGGCCGATGGAAGGGAGGGAGAACTCCAGTCAAGTGACCATTACAGACACTTGACCGTCCTCCGTTCACCTCACTGAACAACAGAATTACATTGTCTTAAATAGGGTTTTTTTGTCCCCTTAGCACATTTCACAGACATTAGTCATGGTCAGAGGTACAGGAAAAGGTTTCCACAGAATGCATCACATCAAAGGCCTTTTGTTTACATAGTACAAGATAACATTGGCCATTTGGTTTACGACATTTTATCTTCACTTCCCTGGTTCCTTTCTCGTCCTTCATAAACATTGGCTATTTGGATAATGCCATTTTATCTTCACAGAGATCACCCTAGCTCTTTCGCTGCTTCCTCTCTGTCATTTGGTCCTTCATAAACATTGGCCATTTGGTTTATGGCATCTTACTTCACAGATATGACTAGCTGTTTCTCTCTTTCTTTCTCGCCTCCTCCCCCATAACATTGGCCACTTTGTTTATGGCATCTTACTTCAAAGAGATCTAGCTCTTCTCTGCTTGTCACTTGGGAGACAATGTTATGGTATTTATTATCTCACACACCGCAACCTAAGGCAAGCCTAATTTGACAATAACTATAAGCTGTAAGCTAGCCCAGAAACCTATTTTAATATCTTCTTATATTTTAACTAAAATTCAGCTTCATCATTGAGCAGCCAGGTTGTTGTCTCTGCGTTAATGTTTGCCAGGCCCCGAGCTCCATTTGGTGCATGGTAGAGCGGGCATCCAGAGATGACATGGTTGGCTGTCTGTTATTCTCCTCTGCATTCACAGGCTGGGCTCTGGCGGAGCCCCCATCTCCACATGCTGGCATTGAAACGCCCAACTCCAGTACCAAGACTGTTGAGCTTCACCCATGCTCTGGGAAAGTTCAGACCCTGGTCAGCTTTTATCTGGCGAAGAGATGTAGCTGTGTAATGGAGATGAGGTTGCCTTCCACTCCTGTGACCAGGGTGGCTATCCAGTGTGCTTTTGTCTCAGTTGGCTGGATGGATGCTAGCAGTTGTTTTCCATGTGGAGCAAAGGGGTGATGGGACTTCAGTCGGGGTGGCCTCTGCTCTCTGCTGATACCGTGATGGAGGATGTGATCTGGGTCCATGGCACGACGAGATAGTGCCAGATTTGCTACTTGCCTTCGGATCTCTGCAGGCGAAAGCCTATAAGTATAGGGAGCTGCTCGACTGGAGTAGGTTGAAGGCACCCAGTGATGGTTCGCAAGGTGCTGTTCAGGCTCATGTCTACCAGGCTAGTATGCCTACTTATAATCCATATGGGCGCGTAATACTCAGCTGGGGCTTACACAAGAGCTAAGGCAGAGGTACGAAGAGTTGGTGGACTGGCTCCCCAACTTGTTCCTGCCAGGCGTCGGATGAGGTCGCTACGTGCCATGACCTTGTCGTGGAGACAAGCCAGGTGTTGACGAAATGTAAGCGACCTGTCCGGCTTTATGCAGAGGTAGGTGGGTGTTTGATGGAATTCCAAGCGAGCTAATTAAATTGTTTGGCAAGCTGTACAACAATACCTCTTTCCCCCCCCCCCCCTCAGAATACTGACAAAGATTGATACAGATACTGCTTTCTCTATCCCTCACTTTATTTTCTGTCCTGTTCTGCAGTTGGTATTGATCAACTCTTTGGTATTCGTACCTTGTCAAATTGAAACAGACGTTTTATTTGGCACACATACAAAATGAAGATATCCTGGATCTGTCAAATGTGGCTGATCTCTAGGGTCACATTCTGTTTAGTAATTTATTTTCACTAAGGCAACTTTCCTTTACTTTAAAAAAAGTGTTCAAAATTAAAAGTATAGCACTGCATTGAAACATTAATCCAGATTATTCCAATGCTGTGGAACGATGCTTGAACTTGAGCTAAGATATATTTTTTGAGGTGGGTTGAGTCTTAGCTGCTTGGATCGTTGATGGCTTTTACAGCATTGAAGAACCTGCAAATATAATGGATGTGAACATCTTCTCAACTCACTTTCCACTATCTGGTCTTTGGGTCATGGGTCTTCTGCTGGACCCATTTTAGGTACCAACTGAAATGTTTCTTTTTCCTTTCAGGATAGGTGGAACTTCTAAGCCAGGAACACCCATGCTTGTCATTAGCTAGCTCCGCAAACTGCTGGTCATGGTTGAAGACGGGAATGTTTGACAGAGGGACTTCAATAGCTGTCAAAAATCTCATCAATTGCAAATCTGACCTTGGCTCGAGTACCTTGGACTCCACTCCAGGGCAGGCTATGTATACCAGCTTTGCTACCTGCATGTTGGTCTTTAGGGATTTATATCAAAGCACATAGTGTGGAAACAGGCCCTTCGGACCAACTCGCCCACAACGACCAACAATGTCCCAGTTACCATAGTCCCACTTGCCTGCACTTGGTCCATAACCCTCCAAACCTGTCCTATCCATGTACCTGTCCAACTGTTTCTTAAACGATGGGATGGTCCCAGCCTTAATTACCTCCTCTGGTAGCTTGTTCCATACACCCACCACCCTCTGTGTGGAAAGTTATCCCTCGAATTCCTATTAAATCTTTTCTACTTCACCTTGGACCTATGTCCTCTGGTCCTCGATTCCCCTACTCTGGGTAAAACACTGTGCATCTACCCGATCTATTCTTCTCATAATTTTGTACACCTCTATTAGATCTCCCCTCATCCTCCTACGTTCCATGGAATAAAGACCCAGCCTACTCAACCTCTCCCTATAGCTCACACCCTTTAGTCCTGGCAACATCCTCATAAATCTTTCTGAACCCTTTCAAGCTTGACAATATCTTTCCTATAACATGGTGCCCAGAACTGAACACAATATTTTAAATGCAGTCTCACCAATGTCTTAAACAACTGCAACATGACCTCCCAACCTCTATACTCAATACTCTGACTGATGAAGGCCAAAGTGCCAAAAGCAGTTTTGATCACCTTATCTACCTGCGACTCGGCCTTCAAGGAATCATGCACCTGTACTCCTAGATCCCTCTGCTCTACAACACTACCCAGAGGCCTACCGTTTACTGTGTAGGCCCTGCCCTTGTTCGACGTCCCAAAATGCAACACCTCACACTTTTCTGTATTAAATTCCATCGACCATTCCTCCGCACATCTGGCCAAACGATCCAGATCCTGCTGCAATCGTTCACAACCTTCTTCACTATCTGCAAAGCTACTAACTTTTGCATCATCAGCAAATTTGCTAATCTTGCCCTGTATGTTCTCATCCAAATCATTGATGTAGATGACAAACAGTAATGGGCCTAGCACCGAACCCTGTGGCACACCACCAGTCACAGGCCTCCATTCTGAGGAGCAACCTTCCACCATCACCCTCTGCTTCCTTCCATGGAGCCAATTTGCTATCCATTCACCATCCTCCTTGGATTCCATAAGATCTAACTTTCCAGAGCAGCCTTCCATGCAGCACCTTGTTGAACGCCTTACTAAAGTCCATGTATACAACATCTACAACTCTGCCCTCATCAACCTTTTTGCTCGCGTCCTAAAAAAAAAAAATCAGATTTGTGAGACTCGACCTCCCATGTACACACCCTCCCATGAGGCTCCTCCACACACACTTCATTAACTTGGCCTCCCAATTTCCCAACACTAGATCCAGCATTGCCCTCTCATGTGTGGGCCCCTCAACATACTGTTTAAGAAATCTCTCCTGACCACTTTTGAGGAATTGCACCCCATCTAAACCCTTCACGCTTTGATTTTCCCAGTCTATACTTGGAAAGTTGAAATCCTCTACTACAACAACCTTATTTGACCTGCAGCTGTCTGCAATCTCCCAGCACATTTGCACTTCTAATTCCTGTTGACTATTTGGGGGTCATAGTAGTACACCCCCAACAAGGTGATCATCCCTTTCTTGTTTCTCAGCTCCATCCATATAGCCTCACTAGACGAACTGTCCATAATGTCACCTCTGAACACAGCCGTGACATCCTCCTTAACCAACAATGCAACTCCCCCTCCTCTTTTTCCTCACCCCTGCCTCTCCTGTAGCCCGGAACATTGAGCTGCCAGTCCTGCCCATCCCTTAACCAGGTTTCAGTCATGGCTACAACGTCCCAGTGGCTCATACCTATCTATGCTCTAAGCTCATCTACCTTACCCGCCAAGCCCTTTGCATTAAAATACGTGCAGTTAAACCAACCCTCCTTCCTCGCTCTCCGGCCTATTCTGTCCATTAACCGTCCCTCACCATCCTCCATACCAACTTCAAGCCTCTCCTGTGCCTCTGGATCCTGCACAAGATCCCACCCCTCTGCCAATCTAGTTTAAACCCTCCCGTGTAGCATTAGCAAACCTGCCCGCCAGGATGTTGGTCCCCCTCCAGTTTAGATGCAGCCCGTCCCTTTTATACATGTCATCCTTGCCCCGGAAGAGATCCCAATGATCCAGAAATCCGAATCCCTGCCCTGTGTACCAACTCCTCAGCCACACATTAATTTCCCCTATCTTACAATTCTTACCTTCATTAGCACGAGGTATTGGAAGCAATCCTGAGGTCACAACCCTGCAGGTCTTGCTTTTCAGTCTTCTGCTCAATTCCGTAAAATCTTGTTGCAGAACCTCCTTCCTCTTCCGACATCTAATTTGTGCCAACATGCACAACAACCTCCGGCTGATCCTCCTCACTCTTGAGGATGCCGTGCAGCCGCTCTGAGACGTCCTGGACCCTGGCACCAGGGAGGCAACACTCCTGGAGTCTCGCCTGCTGCCGCAGAATCTCCTGTCCGTGCCTCTGATGATGGAGTCTCCCACCACTACGGCTCTGCCTGACATCACTCTTCCCCGTTGAGCCTCAGCACCAGGGTTGGAATCACAGCCCTGGCTCCCACTGAATCTTGTCGCGTCCGCCGCTTCCAAGAGGGTGTACCTGTTTTCAGTAGGTACAGCCACCGGAGTCTCCTGCACTCCACGTTTGCTTCTCTTTCTCACAGTCACCCACATTCACTCTTCCTGTATCCTTGGTATCACAACCTCACTGTAGGTCCTGTCCAGGAAATTCTCGTTTTCCCAGATGGCCCTGAGGTCATCCAGCTGCTGCTCTAGTTCCCCAACACGTTCATTCAGGAGCTGCACCTGGACACAATTTCCAGAAGTACCAGCAGTGTCTCTGACTTCCCACATCCTGCAGGAAACACACAGCACCAACTTACCTGCCATTTCTTCAACGGACAAAAAAAATCACAGTTTTTGAATCAAGTGTAGCCTCCTTGCCTCAGTCTCCTCGCTGAAGACACTAGAGCCAAAGACTCACACTTTACTCACCAAGGCACTTTACTCACCAAGGCTGCTCCATTCCAGCTGCACATGGTTTTAATCTCTTACCTAATTAACTACTTTGGGGCTAATTAGTAAATTACCTGAACCTGGGTCTTTCCGCTCTTTTTAAACTGTCTTTCCCTGTAACTCACCTTCTTTCTCACGGACTTTCAAGCCAATAGTCTCTTCTCTCTGATCTGCTTGCTGCTTATCTGAGCTCCACGTAAGGACCATTTGGATATATTCATTCCTACGCTTTGCCTTTTGACCAATACTCAATCAATGTCAGCACAGTAAACCTAGTTCCATGTGCTCTAATCTCATTTGTCCATCTCCTGGGTGGGACTTTATCAAAACCTTCTGGAAATCCAAATGCATGATATCCACCATCATCTGCCCTACTTGTCATATCTGCAAACGATCACCAGATTAGTCAAATATGGTTTTACCTTTGTAAATTTGTGTTAACATTCCTCAATACAATTATTCTTTACAAGATGTTCTATTTTTATACTCTGTTATCGATTCCAGGAATGTTGTGACAGAGGCATTTTGCTACAATTGGCTTCAAGTCTAAAGGAGTTGTATTGGTGCAGGCATGGAGCTTCCTGGTTAGATTTTATCAACAACAATTGGTGCTTATTTCATTGTAGGAAAAGTGTGCTGTTTATAGTGTAGATGCATTAACTAAGACATAGACTTGACAGCTCCGCAATTTGTTATTTGCAGTTATATAACACTATATTATATCTGTTTTGTAATGTATTGTATCTTTTTGCTTTTCATGTGCGAGTAAAAAACTGGATTCCATAGTTGTGTAAGCAATAAACAACACGATAGGTGTAGAAATAATTCATCACCTGAATGGATTTGAAGGGCCGAGATGGCCTGTTTTCCGTGCAGTAATTGTTATAGGGTTATATGGGTTTTTTTTAATGTTAATGCATTAGATCTTATGTTCAAGGACCTAATGTCTTGAATGCATGCCACCTGCAAATAATCTCACCCACAGAACTTGTGATACTTCCAGATATATTGAGCATTAGCTCTAATGTAAGTTTGCACTTCACTCAGAAGGCTTAGCCTGCTGCCATGATGGCCTTGAATTCTCGTCTTTACGTATAAAACCTGGGAATAATCTAGTAAAAATGCAGGAATTTATTCATCCCATTTTGAATCATGGGTAAGGAATGCCTGGCTTCAAGAACATAACTGATAAGGGTGTGTACAATAATGCACACTTTTCTGGTGGGACTCGCCCAGATCCTACTGCTAAACCACTCTGACGCCTGCTAATGTGTACAAAACTGTCACGTTGGACTTCCAGAAGTTGACTCTCGTGGTCCTTGAAAACTCAATGGGTTCTCAAATTTTCTTGCACCAAAAGAAAGCACTATGGCAACTTTTACAAATGAATGCCTCACACAATACCACAAAAATAAATAAATAATGGACATGATTACCTAAAAGTCACATGCCCGATTTACTTCACTGCACTAAAGATATGCACACTGAGCAATCTTGTACAGATTTGAGTATTTCCCAATGACTGGTTACAACACACATTAGTTGGTTCACTGGAGGATCTGATTTATTGGTCGGTAAAAACTTGCTTGTGGAATATGAAGGAGAGTGGGACTGGGCCAACGTCCATATTTGTGAGGATTACTCTCTGCTAATGTTGCATTTTACTGCATTAGTTGTTTTGTTCACTTCCTGCTCCTCTGCTGGAGAGCCAACACAATGATGTCTCTTTTTCAGGCTGTGATGAAGTTACTGTGTACCAAAATTCCTGTAATTAGTCAAGCTTTATTGCATGATGCTTCAAGATCTGTGCTGACACTTGGAAGTGCCTTAGTATTCTACTGTCATGTCAGATGAAGATTACTTTAGTGGGTGTATTCATCTAATTATAGCATTACATACTTTTTGCCTTGGGCTATCACAGATATTTTATCAATCATTGCTCCCGAAGTAGCCTTATTTTCCAGTTGTCACACTTAAAGGTTTAAATATTGTGCTTTGAATATTGATGGGATGATGCATACTGCCTTAAGTATGAGTAAGTGAGCATTGTCCCCAGCAAATGAGATAGGTTCAAACAACCCCATTTTGAAATTTGAATATAAACTAAACATTGTTTTGTGATTTTGAAAAACAGTGCAGGTAATACCATTTACATGTAGTTTATAATACAGGTGCACAACCTTTTATCCGGAGTTCCGGAAACCGAAAAGCTCCGAAAACCGGACATTTTCCCCAGGATGTAGTCTGCACACCAAAGCTCGCGTTTGGTGCCAAACGACCCGAAACGACCCACGGTCAATCCAGGTCTGTACTACTGTAGCGGCTGCCTCCTCCCCGGAGACCGGGGAGACACTTAAACATCTGTAAATCATTGCTTAAATGTTAGTCAGTTAGTTTGGAGGGCTTTTATGTGAAGGAAGGAGGGGGGGGGGGGTGAAGGGGGAAACTTTAATTCTTAGTCCCCTACCTGGTCGGAGAGGCGGGGAGCGGGCAATGCCTTACCGGGTCGCCGTGCAGTAAGCTCCGGAGCGCTGTGGCCGCCGACTCCCAACATCGCGGAGCTGGGACTGCGGGCGTTCGGCCGCTGGCGGCGCCGGTTGTAGCTCCGACCCCGGCAACTCTACCCCTGGCTGCGCGGCGCTCCAAATCCAGCGCGGCCCGCGGCCGGACGCCCGCAGCCCCAGCTCCGCGATGTTGTGTGTCGGCGGCCACAGCGCTCCGGAGCTTACCGCACGGCGACCCGGTAAGGCATTGCCCGCTCCCCGCTGGTATCCCAGCGCTGCGACGCCGCCGACTACCAACATCGCGGAGCTGGGGCTGCGGGCGCAGGCCGCGGGCGGCGCTGGATTTGGAGCGCCGCGCAGCCAGGGGTAGAGTTGCCGGGGTCGGAGCTCCAACCGGCGCCACCCGCGGCCGGACGCCCGCAGCCCCCAGCTCCGCGATGTTGGGAGTCGGCGGCCTCAACGCTCCGGAGCTTACTGCACGGCGACCCGGTAAGGCATTGCCCGCTCCCCGCCCAGGTAGGGGACTAAGAATTAAAGTTTCCCCCTTCACCCTCCCCCCCCCCCCCCCCCACACATAAAATCCCTCCAAACTAACTGACTAACATTTAAGCAATGATTTACAATGATTCCCCGGTCTCCGGGAAGGAGGCAGCCACTCCAGACTTTTCAAGCCGCCCGCGCTACCTACCTAATCTACGCTAAAAATCTTCCATTCGGAAATCCGAAAAATTCCGAAATCCGAGAAGTGTCTGGTCCCAAGGCTTTCGGATAAAAGGTTGTGCACCTGTATGCTTAATAATATGGCACAGCCATTCCCATAAAAAAAATATGGGATTCTGAATTGTATTGGTGTTGTTTTATTATTGTACCATATACTAAGAGACAGTGAAAAACATGTTTGGTGTAATTTGCTTGGACATGAGTACAATCATACCATGCATAAGTACAACAATGAGTGCAAAAGAGAAAGGAAAGTGCATAATTTAGTGTTACAGCTACACAGAGAATGCAATTAAAAAGTGCAAGGACAGCTAGGAGCTAGATTGAAGATCATGAATACATCCTTAGTTTCTTCTTGAGTATAATAGTGGGGAAGAAGCTGTCTTTAATCTAGTGGTACATGCTTTCATGATTTTTGTGTTTTCAGCCCAATGGAAAAGAAGAAAAGAGAGAATTAATGGAGTATGATCGGTTTGTGATGATGTTGACTGATTTTGACTGACTAAGCAAGTTCCGAGTTTATAGGACCAAGTCATTGTGAATCCTGTACATCTTAATTTTATGGATCAGTCTACCATGAGGCATCTTATCAGAAGTGCTAGCTATCCTTAAATGTCCATTCTCTTTCAAATGGGAGTAAATCCTATCTCGACAAATTCTCTCCAATAGCTTCCCTACAACTGACGTGGGACTCATTAGCCTATCGTTGACTAGATTCTCATTACTTCCTTTCTTAAAGAAAGGAACAACATTGGCCATTCTCCTTTCGTAACTCATAATTAGACCATAATTAATGGAAATGGTCTTTCTTAAAAGGGAAGTTTTTATCTTAACTGTTGCTGAGGATACCACTGAGGGAAATATAACAAATGGAGTTGATCTAGGTCAATGCTGGGGCAGCATTTTGCATAGAGTGAGGTGTAGCGATTGCTCTTATCCATAGCTCTGATGTCTATCCCTCCTGTTACAATACCAAATCCAGAATTGAAAATGTAGAAGATAGACACAAAATGCTAGAATAACTCATCAAAACAGGCAGCCTCTGGAGAGAAGGAATGGGTGACGTTTCGGGTCGAGACCCTTCTTCAGACTGATAGTCAGGGTAGAGGGAATCGAGAGATTATGGAAAGGTACAAAGAGGTAAGGTGTGACAAGGACAGGTCAAAGCAGACAGTAGTCAAGAAAATGTACAATGGTTCATTGTTGGCTGAGGGGAAGGTGACAGCGAGGCATACAAACAGTAAAATTAATCAGGAGGACAGTGAAACTAGTAGGAAAACTTTGGTAGGTGAGGGACGGAGAGAGAATGGAAAACAAGGGTTAATTGAAGTTAGAGAAATCCATGTTCATACCGCTGGGTTGTAAGCTGCCTAGGCAAAATATGAGGTGCTGTTCATCAAATTTGGGTTTGGCCTTTCATTTGGGTAATCTGCACTTGACCTGAAAATCATGCAATTTTGTGAAATTAATTTGTGTAGCTATGCAAAAGGTCTGAGAAGTACTCACAAAACTAGCACAACAATCAAGTTGGTTGAAATTCCAGAAGATTTCCTGCACCATTGCATCACCTGATTTTATGTGATGTAGTATTCGTAGCCCAATTCATCTTTCCATTTTTAGTTTGTTATTATTGTAAAGTGAATTATTTATAATTATCATATCGAGTCCATGCGAAAAAATTGTAGTCTTGCATTCTGTGTAACAGTGCTTTTTTTTGGACTAATAAATAATTTATATAAAATATCACAAAATGTAAAATACTGCTCGTTTCTATTTTAGTGCTTTATGTTGCAAAAATATGCTTCTAGGAAATGTGCCTGAGGAAGGGTCTCGACCCGTAATGTCACCTATTCCTTCGCTCCATAGATGCTGCCTCACCCGCTGAGTTTCTCCAGCATTTTTGTCTGCATTCGATTTTTCCAGCATCTGCAGTTCCTTCTTAAACAACGCATCATATTATGTGATGATTTACACAACATCAATCATTAAGTTCAAAATGGAATTGGATTGTTTCTTGGGAGAGCAAATTGTTAGACTAACTGCAAAGGGGAAGGAATATGGAGTATTGTTTAAGAAGGAACTGCAGATGCTGTAAAATCGAAGGTAGACAAAAATTCTGGAGAAACTCAGCGGGTGAGGCAGCATTTTGGAGCGAAGGAAATAGGCAACGTTTCGGGCTGAAACCCTGCTTCAGACTGCTGTGAGGGTGGGGGGTGCGGGGGGGCGGCAGGAAGAAGAAGGGGAGAGATAGGTGGAGCCAGAGGGCTGAGGGAGAGCTGAGAAGGTGAGGAGACAGTAAGGACAACCTGAAATTAGAGAAATCAATGTTCATACCGCTGGGGTGCAAACTGCCCAAGCGAAATATGAGATGCTGCTCCACCAATTTACGGTGGTCCTCACTCTGGCCATGGAGGAGGCCCAGGACAGAAAGGTCGGACTCAGAATGGGAGGGGGATTTGAAGTGCTGAGCCACCAGGAGATCAGGTTGGTTATTGCGAACCGAGCGGAGGTATTCGGCGAAGCGATCGCCAAGCCTACGCTTGGTCTCACCGATGTAGAGCAGCTGAGACCTAGAGCAGCGGATGCAATAGATGAGGTTGGAAGAGGTGCAGGTGAACCTCTGGTAAATGTCACAGTCCCTCTGGTAAATGTAAATTGTGATGTCTTGGACCATATGTAAATTACCAAAGAAGTGGTATCAGCAGCTGTAAAGTACATTAAGGAGGATGCATCCCTTGGACCTGATCTGAAATGCATCCTCAGACTTGTGGGAAGCCAGGGAAGAAGGTGTTTGACATGCTGGCCTGCATCAGTCAGGGTATTGAGTACTGGAGTTGGGATGTTATGTTGCAGTTTTACAAGGCATTGATGAGGCCAGAGATGGAATATTATGTTCAGTTTTGGTTATCCTGCAATAGCAAATCTTCCATTAAGTTAGAAAGAATGCAAAGTTTTAGAAGCATGTCCATGCTGACCAAGTTGGGCCAGTCCCAGTTTCCTGCATTTGGCCCATGGCCCTCTAACCTTCCCATCTGTAAGTCTATCCAAATATCAAACAAAATGTAATTGTATCCACTTCCACAGCTTCCTCTGGCAGCTCACCCAGATGCGGACTATTAGGGAAATTGAACCGAAAACTAGAGGGCATAGGTTTAAGACGAGATAGGAAAGATTTAAAAAGGACCTGAAAAGCAGCTTCTTCCCACAGAAAGTAATGTGTATATTGGAATAAGCTGCCAGAGCAAGTGGTTGAAGTAGGTACAACAACAACGTTTTAAAGACAGTTGGGCAGGGTTGTTCATGTGTCAGGCATTTTTTACCCCACGAGGAGGACCTGGAATGCATTAAATGCAGCCATTTATATATTCAAAATGTCTCTTTGTGAAATATTTTCTAGGAATACATTCCTTTCACAAATTGGGACATGGCTTTAACAGAGGAAGAAATGATGCATGAAATGATTACATTGTCAATTTCAGTTCCACCCTTCAGAGGGGCGACTCCATTAACTGCAGCAGAGTCTACTGAATCTGATAACCTGCTGCATTTCTATTTCTCCCCAACTTATTGGCTCAAACAATAAGTAGGGCTGTGAAAGTTGTCTTTGAGCAGGTCAGAGCCTGTTTGGTGTCCAGGTTGTGGTTGCAGGAGCAGTAGCTGTATAGGTTAGGAAGCACAAGGCTCCTGTGAGCACTGGTGAGGAAATGGCATAGCTGTAATCCTGAACAAGAATTGCATATTCTTGATCCGGGAGCCATTGACACTTGTCCAAGCTGAGGCACCAATGGTCCAGCAAGTTGGTCAAAGCAGATTACACCATTGTTGCCTCAATGTCTGTGCTAATAATGATTGCAGCATCATTGAATGCATTGAATGCAATAATGATTACAGCATCAGATTGAATGGCGGTGCAGGCTCGAAGGGCTAAATGGCCTACTCCTGCACTTATTTTCTATGTTTCTATGTTCCTATCATGATAGCAACTGCCTGGACATCACAAGCTGTGGTTCCTTATGTTCCTTTTACTCCTGTTTCGTTACAACAATGGAGGCCATCGGCTAATTGGGTCCATGCCATCTCTCAGAGCAATCACACCAATCCCAAAACCACTTATTTCTCTGTGACCAATACACACCCACATGCCTCTTGACTGATTCGTTTTCCCACCACCCACACACACTCAGAATAATTTAAAGTCATCAATTGACCTACCAACAAGCATATCTTTAGGATGTGGGAGGAAACTTGAATACACGGGGAAAACCCACCCCTGTTTGGCACCACAACGAGCTATGATAAGAGCAGAATATCTTTGTCTTTATTTTTACCTTCATTTTTAACTAGTTTTTTTTACTACACTTCCTTATGTCTTGCAGTGTAACTACTAACTACTACATATGCTGATAGTTTCCCCATCATTACAGCTGTAAAAGCATTGCCAACATTTCATGGTTGGATTTGCAGCCTGAGCAACCTAAACTGCATTGCAGAGATGAGCTCATAAATTTTAGAAGAGTTTAGAAAATTTTAGAGAATCTGTTTTAATAGATCTTGATGTTTTTTTCCTGGGACAGCTGGTGGAACAAGCCCAAGTTATTTGAACTTTTCTTATTTTCTTCAGCATTTGGAAAGAAGTCACTTATTCTGGGAATTATTTAATCTATATATCATCTATATGGCTTTCAGATTGAGGACCTCGGGCATTATTTATTCGTAGTGGTCAACCTTTCAGCCATGTGAACATCGGCATATTTACAGCATTCCTTCTGGCAATGTTCTGAGCAAGATGTTTTTTTTAATGTTAAAGCTAGAAATATGTGGTTCTTCAAAACACAACATGAAAACTCGGATTCCCAAGTAGCACACACATTTGTCCATGGAACTCTTAAGTTATGCAAGATTTGAAAGGAAAATTAATATGATTTTTTTGTGTGACTTTTTTGTGGATGCAATTGATAATTTATTGTGTGTGTTGTGAAGTAGAACATCCCTTTCTATGCATTCAAAGATCTTCACTGAAGGTCTGCTCTGCTGGCTTAAGACTTTGAGACTTAATAAAAAACAATGTTTAATAAAAAACAATTGATTTAGAGGCATTTAATATATATTTATTACTCATATTGAATGACAATGGAGCCTTGAGGGGATGAGTGACCTACTCCTGCTATTTTATGATGTTACATATGTTGTTAGTCAGCAACTTTCCCACCTCTGTAGCAGCATCTTTGCAACGACTGAACAATAGCCAAACAACAGGTGTCTTAACATCATTGCCTAAAGTGTTCAAGAAGGTACTGCAGATACTGGAAAATCGAGGGTAGACAAGCAATTTTGTCTATCAATGCCTGTAGGTCAGGCTACAGTCTGGTAGACGGGCTTACTTCCTAACCATTAAGCCTTTCCTTGGTTTAAACAGAGGTGTCTTGGAATATTCCATTTTGAACCTGCACTGGTGCTTAAGGAACATGATTCTATTACTACTCAATCTGTCTCATTGACACGTCAATAAGGGTTTCTACATTTAGAGGAAAATAATTCCATTCATCTGCCCTAATTAAGACTTCTGTTATTTTAGGTAATGTGATTAGATCGTTATTAAACTATCTAAATTCCAGGGAATACAGGATGGGTGCATATTCCAGCTGAAATCCCAGCACTACCCCTTCTTGCAAGTATGTGGACATGAGGAATAATGCTCATTAGAATGCCATTGCCTTAGAATTATGCTCAGGTTTTACCAACCTCACCAAGATGCATGTGCCGTTCTCCATGCCCGCTTAAGTCTTGAGGCCAAGCTAAATTTTTAGGAGCATCACAATCACATCTCTTCCGCACGATGCAGTGTGCTGCTGGAAGTATAAACAGAGTTTTAACCCACCGACAGTACTGGTGGCCTTCTGACAGGTTCTGTTGTTGGATGGCCTTATCACTGTTTCCATAAGTTTCCAGAAGTCAGAAATGTGGAAGCAGTTGAAACAAAAAATGTGTTTCAAAAATGTGAAATTAGTTTAGACCATTAATTCATGCAACAAGACAGAAGACTGCAATCAGTCTGAAGAAGGGTTTCGGCCTGAAACGTTACCTATTTCCTTCGCTCCATAGATGTTGCTGCACCCACTGAGTTTCTCCAGCATTTTTGTGTACCTTCGATTTTCCAGCATCTGCAGTTCCTTCTTGAACACAGAAGACTGCAATTGATGAGCTAAATCAAAAATGCTTATAAATACTTAAAGATAAATAGAAAACAATCTTTTTAATGAAAGTTGATGACTTCTCAATTCTGCAACTTGTCCCTGAAAATAATGAGTCGATGATTTTCAGTCTTGATTGGCTGAATCCCTTCATTTAACTATTATGGTGAACAAACACATGAAATAAAAGAAAAGATTAACAGGCAACATTAAACCCTGAATGTATTTATAACACATGTAGTGCAAGAGATTATATAGGTACAGTATTTGTCCAATTAATATTCTAAACTAAAAATTTCACACAGTGGCAGCAGATCTGGCACAAGTTCTTTGTAGCTACCTTCATAAAGAATGCTGAGGTATGCTGAAGTTTTGAAGGTACTTGTAATAGGGCCACTCAGCATAATCTAGAAAGTGAGGACACTGATAGAAATTATTATCAGGAGCAAAATGGACTTTCCTTTAGATGGCATCAATTTAATCAAAGAGAATTATCTTGAAATTATAATAGATAGATTCCATCAGAATAACTGAATTCATTGAGGCTGATCGAACAAGGATCACAGATGTATCAATCTTTCAGAAGGCATTGACAAAAATCTGCTCAAGGGCTTGTTTAGATGGGATGTCACGGAACTTTGATTAGTACAGGTGTCAGGGGTTACGGGGAGAAGGCAGGAGAATGGAGAATGGGGAAAGATAGACCAGCCCCGATTCAAAGGCGGAGTAGACTTGATGGGTCGAATGGCCCAATTCACCTCCTATCACTTATGAACATGATCTTCAGGAAACCAGTAAGAAGCATGTAGAATCAGTGGTAGAAGCTTGGAGTGGTGCTTAAACAAAATTGGCATAGGAGTAGGTTTGTTTTATGAATGGTCGTATAGAACTTTGAAAAGAATCCTGCGAGACCTCATCTGAAGGATTGTGGTCAACTGCCCAGCCATTGGAATGAGCTAAGAAGTTCACGTGATTTGCCAGGATTTTGTTAGAGAGGGAGGGCTGTTCTGAGGAGAATATGGAAATATTACAACTGTTCTGATTGGAACTGTTAAAGTTAAGACAAATAGAGGTTTGCAGGTTGATTAGCAGAGGTTAAAAGAGTACATAATGGCGTAACTAGCAGAGCCACAGTGCCAGAGATCCAGCCTTCAGTCCTGACTGTGGGTCTGCCCTGCGACCATCCTTCGGGATTTCTCCCACATCCCAAAAATATGTGGATTTAGATATTATATCATCAGTAAATGAGTGAGTGGTGAGTGTTGATGAGAATGTGGTGAGAGTAAAAAAAAAAGGATTAAAGTAGGAAAAATTGTACTTGATAATCAGCATGGACTCGGTGGGTCAAAGGGCCCGTTTCCTTGCTGTATCTCTCTCTGACTACAATTAAACCCCTCCAATGAGCTTGAAAGAAAAAAACATTTTGGGTAGCATGATTTTTTCCTGAAAAGGTTGTTTGAGTATCTTGCATCAGCTTCTAAATAATTGCTGAAACTTTTTCCCCCTGGATAGTTAAGAGTACGTGGTTGCTAATTAACTGGTAGCATTTATATAATACATAATGCTTTTATGATCAATGCCCACAGTACTCTCTAAGAGTAGATGAAGGAGCAATTTATGATCACTGAAAGACTGTGGTGTGGCACTGCTGCCTCTTCAAAGCCAGTGTCAAGAAGCCTGAAGTGTTTTTTTGGGGTTTGGGCTCATTAGCACGAGCTGCTGAGCACTTAGTGAATATTAATGGGCAGCTTTCCGCAGCAGGGATTTTGAAATTTAGTAGGATCAAGGGTGATTGGAGCTACAGACTGACTTAAAAGGAGTTGAATATTGGTTGGGGGTCCACCCAGTTATTGGCTGCTCCACACTAGGTAGTAGACTGCACCTGCTATTTATTCATAAGATGTCTAGAGTGCTATTTGGTTTGGAGTCACACAGCATGCAAAGAGGCCCTTCAGCCCAACTCACTTGAGCCGACCAAGATGCCCCTTCTCAGCTTGTCCCATTTGACCATGTTTGGCCCATGTCCCTCTAAATCTTTACTGTCGATGTATCTGCTCATGTGGCTTTTAATTGTTGCAGTAGTACCTGTTTCAACTACCTTCACTGGCAGGTCATTCCATACTCACCACCCCTGTCAAAAAGTTCTCCTTTTGGTTCCTATTAAATCTTGCCCCTCTCACAAACATTTGCCCTCTGCTACTTGATTCTGCTACTCTGGGTAAATGATGGTGCATTCACCCTATCTATTGTCCTCATACATCTCTATAAAATCACCCCTTAGCCTCCTGCAAGGTATAAAGCCTGTTGAACCTCTCCCGATAGGTCTGGCAACATCCTCATCAATCTTTCCACTCTTTCCAGCTTAATAACGTCCATCCTATAGCAGAGTCACCAAGATTTGGTTACAACTTAATGCAAATGAATAGGCACAAAATAGATATGCGTGGACCCCACTTCATCAACATTCCGGTCATGTAAAGATTCATCTTCGCTTTATTTGACGAAGGGTCCTAACTCGAAACATTGCCAATCCCTTCCTTGCACAGATGAAGTAACTAGCAATTTTGCTCAAGATTCCAGCATCTGCAGTTCCCTGTGTCTTCATCTTTGCTTCTTGTTCTGCTACCTTGGTTCTTGGTCTAAAATGTCTTCAGTTTCTGAACTAAGATGAACATTTAGATCATTGTGCCTCCCTTCTGGTATAAACTATCCCATAATTACATGTAACTATTTTGATTTATTATTGTTGTACTGAGATACAAAGAAAAACGTTGTTTTGCACGCTATCCAAGCAAATCATATCGTAGAGACACAAGAGACTGCAGATGCTAGAAATTTGAACAAAAAACAAAGTGTGGTAGGAAGTCAGTGGGTCAGGCAGTATTTTTGGAGGGAAATGGCAGATGAGGTGTGGTGGCAGAACCCTTCATCATACTTCTTGAGATCATCCAGCAATTTGTTTTTTTGGTGAAATTGCACCATACAGGTACCTGTAGTACAAAAGAAAAACAAACGGTGTAGAATATAGTGTTATAGGTGCAGAGAAAGCACAATTAAAAGAGAGTGCAAGAATTGCAAAGGGTTAGACTGAAATAATGGAAATTCACGCCTAGAATTTGAAAGGTACCTTCTGCCTGATGAGACAGAGGAGAAAAGATACTGGGACGTGAGTGGTCCTTGATGACGTTGGCAGCTTTCTTGAGGCAGCTTGAAGTATAAATGGAATCTATACTTTCTCTGCAGCTGGTTTGTGTGATGGACTGGGTTGTGGTCACAATTCTCCACAATTTCTTCTGGTCTTGGGCAGAGCAGTAGCAATATCAAACTGTAATGTAACTGTATAGAGTGTTTTTCAAGATTTGTATTGGATTGCATACATGATATGACAATTAGAAATTAAATTTTGTGATTTATTTCGTAAGTATTTTCAACTTTGGAGGGGTACAAAATCATGGCTATAAGTCATTCAACACAGACTGAAACCCTGCTAATCATGTCCTGATGATTAATATATAAGTGATGACACGTCATTGCTCATTGGCACCTTTAATTTATGTGGATTGAATTCAAGAGAAATGCTTAGGATACCATCTGTGGAGACAATGTTAGAAAAAATAAAGGACTTATAAATCTCTTTCTCGGAAGTGAATCTCTTCTGCATTCTCTCTATTCCTGCCACATCCTTCCTGCAGTGTGGCAATTGGAAATATGCACAAATGCAGAAGTGCTGCTTTACAATGTTTTATACAGCTGCAGCATGACATCTCAGTCATTCTCCACTGAGTATATATAGTGTGCAGTATTCTGGTCATCCCGCTATAGGAAGGACATCACTGAAGTGGTGTGTAGCAGAGATTTACTAGGATGTTACCAGGACTCTAGAGCTTGAGTTAAAAGGAGAGGCTTGGTAGGCTGGGTGTTTTTTCCTTGGGAGGCTGTGGTGTGAGCCTGCAGAGGTGTGCAAAATCATGAGAGCAATGAAATGTGAATGGTTACTCTTTTTCCCCAGGAGACAGCAGTCCAGAACTAGAGTGCATAGGTTTCAGGTGAGATGGAAATTATTTAAAAGAGATCTGAGGGGCACTTTCTTCATTCAGAGGCTGGTGCATATAAGGAGCGGCAGATGTGATTATAATGGCAACATTTAAAAGACATTTGGATAGTTACATGGATGGGAAATATGTAGAAGGAAATGGGCCAAATGTAGGAAAATGGGATTAGCTCAATTATAAAGCCTGATTGGCATGGATGAGATGGGCAAAAGGATCTCTTCGAAGCTGTATGACTTTAACATTCTATATGGTACCCATTTCCTTATAAAACAAAATTGTTTCCTGAAGGAATATATACCAAGAAATAGATATTTGGTCAGTCCTGCCATTTTTGTGAGAAAATACAATGTCTTTCCAAAGCAGAGACTTCTCTCCCTTCATTGGGCTGTTTTATGTTGTGCTTGCCAAAAGTTTGTTCTTGACCTGCTTGTTGTTTTTTTGAATATTAAGCTGTTGATAATGATTTCTGATGTGATCTGGAATGAACTTCTGTTATGCTTGGAGAACCGTCACCACCTTCAGAGCAAAAGGCAGTCTGATTCCAATTCCTGTTGTAATAGATACCTTGGTAAGTAACCGAGTGCAGTCAAATACAGTGCAGGGCATGGTCATGGTGGTGCAGCAGTAGAGCTACTACCTTACAATGCCAGCGACCCGGGTTCAATCCTGTCTACGGGTGCTGTCTATACGGAGTTTGTTCATTTTCCCCATGACCTGTATGGGTTTTCTCCGAGAATTTCAGAGAAGATGTACAGGTTTGTAGGTTCATTGGTTTGGTGTAAATGTAAATTGTCCCTAGTGTGTGTAGGGTAGTGTTAATGTGCAGGGATCACTTGTCGGTGTGGACCCAGCGGGCCGAAGGGCCTGTTTCTGCGCTGTATCTCTAAACTCAACTAAACATCAAACGGGTCCGTCACATCCATAATACATTCCGTTTTTTTTAGTTTAGTTTAAAGATACAGCACGGAAACAGGCCCTTCGGCCCACCGAGTCCGCACTGACCAACATTAACACACACTTGGGACAATTTACACTTATACCAAGCCGATTAACCTACAAAGCTGTACGTCTTTTGGAATGTGGGAGGAAACCGAAGGTCTTGGAGAAAACCCACACAGGTCACTGGGAGAACGAACAAACTCCGTACAGACAGCATTCATGGTCGGGATGGAACCCGGGTCTCTGGCGCTGCAAGTGCTGTAAGGCAGCCACTCTACCGCTGTGCTATTGTGCCGTCCACATTCTGGAGGTAATGTAGCCAGAAAAACGTACAGTGCTCTGTCACGACAAGATACAGTTTTATACAGTTATCACATAACCATCCTGATTTTATTCTATGCCTTTTTAACCTCCTTTATCTATTTATCTTCAGCCCCTTTAGTTATTTTGCCCTCCTCAGTTGCTTAACCTTCATTGTGCATTTCCCCTGTTTGTGTACTGTTTCCCGATGCATGACTTCACATGTCTGCGTCTATATGCTCTCCAGTTCATTAATGTCCATCTACAATCTATTGCCAATTAATGTACCATTTGCAACCTACATTTAGTTTTGCCACAAAAAGCAAAGCATTTGTAGTGTTTGGACCCTACTTCAAGCAACATTCCAGTCAAGTAAAACATTATTCTTTGCTTCATTTGAACAAGGGTCCTGAACCGAAACATCGCCTGTCCCTTGCTGAGTTACTCCAGGATTTTTGTCAGGATTCCAGAATCTGCAGTTCCTTGTGCCTTCATCTTTGCTTCTTGCTCTGCCACCATGGATTTCATGAGCCTTCACTTTTCTCACCATTTTGTCAAATCTGAAACCTTGCTAAAATGCATGTAAGCTACATCATCAAGTCTCCTTGATACCTCCAGAAAGGTTTCATTTAATTTAGTCAGATATAGCCTTTTCTTAATGTCCAATCTAATTATGCTCATTTTTGCATGCATTTAACTTCTTTCTTTTGATAATTTATCAGTCATGAAGGGTAAATTGTCTGTCCATAGTGGCTTCCCTTCTCTCACTTTTTCAAAAAAATATTATACAGCATCAGCAGTTCTTCACAGCTGTAACTGGTAGAATTGGAAAAAGTCCGAGCTTCCATTATTTCTTGCCTTGCTTTTCTTAACCTTTTGGGATGCAGTTCAAAATTGCCTGTCCGTTATTCTGCTTTCGCATCTCTTTGATTCTTTACAATACTTCAATTATAATCCTACATGAACACGATCTTTGCATCATCATTTTTGCTGTTTTAGTTTTTCTGTCTTCAATAAGACCACCTGCCCTTTACATATTTATACAAAGTATTTAGATTTTCCATGATCTTATTTTAAAACATTTTTTTCATACCTTTTTATTTGCATTTTGTTTTCCTTCATCCGTGTACTATCTACTTTTGACTTTCTGATGCATTGTGGCTGATCTAAATTTTATTTTCCTGCCTTTTATTATGGATATTACTACGGATAATAAAAGACCCAGATAGAGTGGATGTGGAATGAATGTTTCCAGTTGTGTCTAGAGCCATAGGGCCCAGCTTCTGAATAAAAGGACGTACCTTCAAATTGGAGCTGAGGAGGAATTTCTTTAGCCAGATGATGGTGAATCTGTAAATTCATTGCCACAGATGGCTGTGGAGGCCAAGACATTGAGTATTTTTGAAGGCAGAGTGTGAAAGGTTCTTTATTAAGGCCTCGAAGGTTACAGTGAGAAGGCAGGAGAATGCGGTTTATCTGTGAGAAAAAGAGATCAACCATGATTGAATGGCAGAGTACTCAATGGACTGAATAGCCTAATGGGCCTGTCCCACTTAGGTGCTTTTTCAGCGGACTGCCGGCGACTGTCAAGTTGCTGACAGTCCCCTGAAAAACCGGCAACTGTCAGGGTGGAACGAACACACACACACAGACACACACACACACACACACACACACACACACACACACACACACACACACACACACACACACACACACACACACACACACACACACACACACACACACACACACACCCCTCCCTTCACCAGCCCGTCATGCAGGCGTGGGACAGGGCAAGTGTGTAAAAAATTCACACGGTGCAAAGCCAAGGTGATACAGACACACACCGCGATGAACAGGAAGGTTGGCGCTGTAATTAAGACGGCTAAAGCACAGTGTATGGTAAGTCCTCTGAAAGAGGGAGGGGGGTGGGGGGGAGAGAAGGAATGGAGACAACTTTTAAGAAGTCAGAGATACACGGCTGTGAAGCTTGGCGGACATTTAACATTACCGGTCGGTTATCCTTGGTTCTGAAAACTACTGCTTACCTTTTTTTCCCAATGAAATTCACCGGTCAGCACTGGCTATAACCTACGAGAACTTCCGAGAACCTTCGACCTCCTGGCAACCCATTAGGACCTCCTGGCGACCCACCTATGGCACGAGAATTCTCACTACTCTCCATGGTGGCTTCATTCTAGTCGCCGCTAATTTTTCAACATGTTGAAAAATTTGCGGCGACCATAATGAGGCCGCGACTAGTTCCCAGAATGCGGGAACTCCTCGGGACCATGAAGGCGACTCCCCGGCAACTAGCCGCGAACATGTGGAGACCATGTGGTGACTGCATAGTCTCCTGCAATCGCCTAAAAAGTCGCCTAAGTGGGATAGGCACACAATTCTGCTATTATGTCCTATGGTGTTTTCTTACCCTGAATGCTCCTTGACACACAGAAGTATATTAGATGCGAGAATCTCTTACTTTCTTTTATTTGTATGACAACATTTACTTTGAATCTGTACTTCTCAAATGCCTCCTACTGTTATGACGCCGATCCACATTGAAGTTGCAGATTCCAGTTAAACTTTGTTAAACCAAAGTCTAGCCTGGAATATTAAACTTTCCCAAGAGAGCAGAAGCAAAGGATAATTTTGAGCTAATTTTAGGAATTTCTACCTACGATATATTGCCATAATCATTTTACTGTCGTTCGCATCCTGAACCACCATCTGTTCTCATTTGCATGATAAATGTATCAATGATACAATCATGCATCAATATAAAGTTTGTAACATGTTCCTCCTTATGCTAAATGCTATTTCAAAATTTAAGTTACCAAATCCACTGCTGTCCACTTTTTATGTATTTAAATTGAATGTAATCCTGGTTGAACTGGAGTCTGAAGAAGGGTAGACAAAAATGCTGGAGAAACTCAACGGGTGAGGCAGCATCTATGGAGCAAAGGAAATAGGCAACATTTCGGGTCGAAACCCTTCTTCAGACTGATGTGAGAGTGGGGTGGGGGGGGGGGGGGGGGGAGGAAGGAAGGAAGGAAGCCAGAAAGCCAGAGGGCTGAGGGAGAGCTGAGAAGGGGAGGAGAAAGTAAGGACTACCTGAAATTATAGAAGTCAATGTTCATACTGCTGGGATGCAAACTGCCCAAGCGAAATTTGAGGTGCTGCTCCTCCAATTTACGGTGGTCCTCACTCTGGCCATGGAGGAGGCCCCGGACAGAAATGTCGGATTAGGAATGGGAGGGGTAGTTGGTGCTGAGCCACCGGGAGATCAGGTTGGTTATTGCGAACCGAGCGGAAGTGTTCGGCCGATGTAGAGCAGCTGACATCTAGAGCAGCGGATGCAATAGATGAGGTTGGAGGAGGTGCAGGTGAACCTCTGCTGCACCTGGAAAGACTGCTTGGGTCCTTGAATGGAGTCAAGGGGGGAGGTAAAGTGACAAGTGTAGTATTTCTTGCGATTGCAAGGGAAAGTGCCCGGAGAGGGGGTGATTTGGGTGGGAAGGGTTGACCTAAAACCTCACCTGTCCATGTTCTCAAGAAATGTTGCCTGACCTGCTGAGTTACTTCAGCATGTTGTGTCTTTTGTGAATCACAACGTGATTAATGTTACAATTAAATTTACAGTGATTGCTAAGTTGTTTCACGAATGCTGAGATGTATAAGATGTTCTTGATTATCAATGTTAAAATAGTGATACAAAAAGGAAAATATGTGAGGATGAAAAATAGAAAGAATTGGAAGATCGGTTTATTATTGTTCTGTGTATCGAGATACTGTTGTTTCATGTTATCCAAGCAAATCAACCCGTACATGAGTAGGTCACCTAGTGCAAAGGGGAAAGTAAACAGAGTGGAGAATATAGTGTAGGAAAGAACTGCAGATGCTGGTTTAAATCGAAGGTTGACAGGAAATACTGGAGTAACTCAGTGGGACAGGCAGCATCTCTGGAGAGAAAGAATGGGTGACGTTTTGTGTTGAGACCCGTCTTCAGAATATAGTGTTGCTACTACAGAGGAAGTGCAGGTTCAAAAAAGTACAAAGACCACAACCAGGTAGATTGGAATACTGGGAGATTTATCCCAAGCAAATAATGGATCCATTCAAGCATTTGATAACTGCAGGACGAAGCTGCTCTTGAATCTGGTAGTATATGCTTTCAAGCTTTTATTTCATCAGCCCAATGAGAGAGGGGAGAAGAGAGAATGACTGGGGTGTTAATGCTCCATGATTATTTTGACTGCTTTCACAAGGCAGCATGGTGCAAATGGAATTGACAAGAAGGAGGTTGGCTTGCATGATGAACTGGGCTGCATCCACAACTCTCTCTAATTTCTTGCTGTCTAGGGCAGATCAATTATCATACCAAGCTGTGATGCATCTGGATTAAATGTTTTCTATGGTTCTTCTGTAGAAATTGGTAAGATTGTTTGGAGACTTGCCAAATTTCTTTAGCCAGCTGAGTAGAGGCGTTTTGTATCCTGTTGGATCAGGACAAATCGTTGCTGATATTTACACCTAGCAATGTAAATCACTGAACCCTCTCCACTTGAGAAAGTGGTACAGAATTTGGTCCTGAAATGCTGCGTTTCAATATAACCCAAATTCATAATATTAATGTACTTCTGCTGGGTGAGAATAATTGAATGAAATGACCTTCCTCTCATCAGTGTCCTGGAGTCAAGGAAGACTTACTTTCATGCTGCTTCCAGGGAGTTCTGAGATGACTAACGAGATAATTGTGGGATCTTCAGAATCTGCCATGGTTTCAGAAGGTGTGCAGGATATGAGCATCTGAGGCCAGGATAGAGTGAATGTGGAGAGGATGTTTCCACTATTGGGAGAGTCTAGAACCAGAGGTCATAGCCTCAGAATTAAAGGACTTACGTTTAGGAAGGAGATGAGGACTTTCTTTAGTCAGAGGGCAGTGAATCTGTGGAATTAATTGCCACAGAAGGCTGTGGAGGCCGTCAATGGATATTTTTAAGGCAGAGATAGATAGATTCTTGATTAGTATGGGTGTCAGGGATTATGGGAAGAAGGCAGGAGAATGGGGTTAGGATGGAGAGAGATCAGCCATGATTGAATGCGGAGTAGACTTGATGGGCCGAATGGCCTAATTCTTGTATCACATGAACTTATAATGCTGCACTACTTTCTCCATTTACACAGGACTTCTCTGTCCTCCCATTAAATGGACACATGATTCACAATGCCATCCCAAATGTTCCTTCTCCATTTTGAATGATAATATGCCTGGGGTTCCTCAGAGTTGGAAGGGATGGTATATTTTCGTGAGGTGGCTTTGAAATATTGATCTTTTTCTCCTGACCAATTTGTTACCTCTTGATATAATAAAGCTTCGAATAGAATGTTTCTAGAATCCGCTGTTGCAAACTTTGTGCTCTGATCACTAGAATTGATTGAGTGTAAGTTGGGCCCACTTTCCAGCTCCGATGTTGTCTCATCAATGCCCTGTATAATTAGACCTCGGGCTCCTCCTCCTTTTTCCTTTCTTCTCCCCCCCCCACCCCCCATCCGTCTGAAGAAGGGTTTCGGCCCGAAACGTTGCCTATTTCCTTCGCTCCATAGATGCTGCTGCACCCGCTGAGTTTCTCCAGCATTTTTGTCTACCAATAGAGCAGTACAACACAGGAACACTACATTCTGCCCATTATGTCTGTGATGAACATGACGTCAAGATGAATTACTCTCATCTGCCTGCATGTCACTTTGACACTTCCTGAAAAAACTCGATCAAGATAATGACATGACAGCCATCCTAACTGTTCCTAATTAACCCATTCTTTTCCAAATGGAAGAAAATCCTATCCTGAAGAATCTTCTCCATTAGCTTCCCGGCTACTGATATGAGGCTCACGGGCTAATAATTCCTTGGAATCTCTTTACTTCCTTTCATACACAAAGAAACAATATTAGCTGCTTTCCAGTCCTCTGCGACCATGTCTGTGGCTAGAGCAGATGTAAAAATTCATCAAGAATCCTTCAATCTCCTCTATTGCCTCTCTCAATAAACTGAGATAGATCCCATCAGATCCTGTGGATTTACCCACTTTAGTCATGCAGCATAGAAACAGGCCCTTTGTCCCAACATGCCCATGCCTACCAAGATGCCCGATCTACACTAGTCCCAGCGTTTAGCCCATATTTCTCTAAACCTTACCTTAATGCACTTCAAGAGCTCCAACACCACCACCTTAATCTCACGCTGCCCTCAGTACTCTCCACATTGATCTCACTGTCTGCCATGTCCTTCTCCTTAGGGAATACAGATGAAAACTATTTGTTTAGTGCCTTGTATACATCCCCTGACTCCATGCACAAATTTCCTCCTCTATCTTTGAGCAGTTCTACTTCCTCCTTGGTTATCCTCTTATTTTTAATCTATACATAACTAAAACTCTGATCTTGTGCTCTTCTGGTTTGCGTGGTTTTTCTATTTGCGCAAAAACAGTACGCGATAACGCTACAATTTTTCGCCACCTTACTCACCGTTCCCCTGTGCTGCAAGTGCAACAAGTTTTGTTCCTATCGATGGTGTCTTTTAAAAATTATTAAGGTTTAAAAATCTTAAAAATGCACATGTGCAGATTGGTCTCCCCTCCTGTCAGTCACTGCCGGGATGGCGATGCCCCTTCCTGCACCATCGCTTCACTGATTGTCTGTGTCCGCTGTCAGTCACCGGCACCCGCCGGCCTCTGCCGGCGCCCACCTGCCAATGCCCTCTCTCCCCTGCCTGGCGCGACTTCCGGTCGCCGCAACATTCCCGTTGGCGTGGCCTCCGGTTAAGGCAACCTCCGGTCAAGACAACCTCCAGTCAGAGATCCTGGGGAGGTGAGGAGGGAGAGTGGGGGAATTGAGGGAGAGGAGGGGGTAGGGAGGTGAGGAGGGAGGAGGAATTGAGGGAGAGGAGGGGGGAAAGTGGGGGAGGTGAGGAGGGAGAGTGGGGGAGGAGGATGGGTAGAGGGAGAGGAGGGGGTAGAGGGGGAGAGGAGTTATTGGAGGAGGGAGGGAATGACTGAGGATAGGGGAAAGTAGAGGTGAGGGAGGGATTGGGGGAGGGTAGAGGAGAGGGGAAAGAGGAGGGAGAGCGGGAGGAGGGGGAATAGAGGGAGAGGAGGGGGGAGTGGGGGAGGTAGGGAGTGTGAAATAGAGGGAGAGGAGGGCAGTGGGGGAGTTGAGGAGTGGGGACATGGGGGATAGAGGGATAGGAGGGTGTAGGGAGGGGAGAGGAGTGTGGAAGGAGGGAGGGAGTGACTGAGGGTAGGGAAAAGGAGAGGTGAGGGGGATTGGGGGAGGTGAGAAGGAGAGGGGAAAGAAGAGGGAGGGTGAAGAGAAGGGGGAGAGAGTGTTGGTAATGAGGGGAAATGAGCGGCGCCTGCGCAGTTGGAGGCTATGGGTGAGTGGTGGAATATTGCATTGGGGGCCCAGGCCTCCCATGTGACAGGGACCTTGTCAAGAGTCAAGTGCCAAGAATGTTTTATTGTCATATGTCCCAGATAGTACATTGAAATTCTTACTTGCAGCAACACAACAGAATGTTGTAAAAACCAGTCTGAAGAAAGGCCTTGACCCGAAACTCACCCATTCACCAGTCTGAAGAAGAATCTCGACCCGAAACGTCACCTATTCCTTCTCTCCAGAGGCGCTGCCGGTCCCGTTGACTTACTACAGCTTTTTGTGTCTATCTTTGGTGTAAACATAGTACATTGTAATGTGTAATGAACTGGATTTGATAAGGGAACTCAAGGTAAAGGAACCATTTAGAGGTAGTGACCATAATATGATTTTTTAATCTGCAATTCGAGAGGGAGAATGCAAAATCGGAAGTGTCAGCATTGCAGTTGATCAAAGGGGATTATGGAGACATGAGGGAAGAGCTGGCCAAAGTTGACTGGAAAGGGACCCTAGCAGGGATGATGGTGGTACAGCAATGGCAGGTATTTCTGGGAATAATCCAGAAGGTGGAGGATCATTTCATTCCAAAGAGGAAGAAAGATTCTAAGGGGAGTAAGAGGAGACCGTGGCCGACAAGGGAAGTCAAGGACAGTATAAAAATAAAAGAGAAGATGTGAAACATAGCAAAGATGAGCGGGAAGCCAGCGGATTGGGTAACTTTTAGAGATCAACAGAAGGTAACTAAAAAGGCAATACGGGGAGAAAAGATTAAGTATGAATGTAAGCTAGCCAAGAATATAAAGTAGGATTGTAAAAGCTTCTTTAGGTATGTGAAGAGGAAAAAATAGTTAAGACAAACGTGGGTCCCATGAAGTCAGAAACAGGTGAATTTATTATGGGGAGCAAGGAAATGGCAGACGAGTTGAACAGGTACTTTGATTTTGTCTTCGCTAAGGAAGACACAAACAATCTCCCAGATGTACCACGGGACAGAGGACCTAGAGTGATGGAGGAACTGAATGGAATTCACATTAGTCAGGAAATGGTGTTGGGTAGACTGATGGGACTGAAGGCTGATAAATCCACAGGGCTAGATGGTCTGCATCCCAGGGTACTCAAGGAGGTGGCTCTAGAAATTGTGGATGCATTGGTGATCATTTTCCAATGTTCGATAGATTCAGGATCAGTTCCTGTGGATTGGACGGTAGCTAATATTATCCACCTTTTCAAGAAAGGAGGGAGAGAGAAAGCAGGGAATTATAGACCAGTTAGCCTGACATCAGTGGTGGGGAAGATGCTGGAGTCGATTATCAAAGATGTAATAGTGGTACATTTGGATAGCAGTAACAAGATCGGTCCAAGTCAGCATGGACTTACGAAGGGGAAATCATGCTTGACGAATCTTCTGGAATTTTTGGAGGATGTAACAAGTAAAATGAACAAGGAAGAGCCAGTGGATGTAGTGTACCTGGATTTTGATAAGGTCCCTTTGATAAGGTCCCACACTTTGAAAAAGCCTTTGATAAGGTCCCACACAGGAGATTCGTGGGCAAAATTTGAGCACATGGTATTGGGGGTTGGGTATTGACATGAATAGAAAATTGGTTGGCAGAAAGGAAACAAAGAGTAGGGTTTAATGGGGCCCCTTTCGGAATGACAGGCAGTGACTATTGGGGTGCCGCAAGGCTCGGTGCTGGGACAGCAGCTATTTACAATATACATGAATGATTTAGATGAAGGAATTAAAAGTACCATTAGCAAATTAGCAAAGCTGGTTGGCAGTGAAGAGGATGCTAGGAGGATGCAGAGTGACTTGGACAAGTTGGGTGAGTGGCCAGATGCATGGCAATATAGTCTAATGTGGATACATGTGAGGTTATCCACTTTGGTGGCAAGATCGGGAAGGCAGATTATTATCTGAATGGTGTCAGGTTAGGAAAAGGGGAAATACAACGTGACCTGTGTGTCCTAGTACTACAGTCACTGAAAGTAAGCATGCAGGTACAGCAGGCAGTAAGCATGCAGGTACAACAGACAGAGAGTTGTGAATTTGTGGAATTTGCTACCTCAGAAGCAGTGGAGGCCGATTCACAGGATACATTCAAAAGAGAGTTAGATAGAGTTCTTAGGGCTAGCGGAATCAAGGGGAATCATAGACCTATTGTCTATGTATCTATCTAAACAATAAAATAAGTTAAAAAAAGTTCAGTGTAGTATACACGTATGCACACACACACACACACACACACACACACACACACACACACACACACACACACACACACACACACACACACACACTCATGCATACGTACGCATAAAAAACAAACAAACAATAATAGTGCAACAATAACAATAATAGTCTATGTAGTTCAGAGCTTATTTGAGGTTGTAGTATTTAATAGCATAATGGCTGTAGGGAAGAAACTGTTCCTGAACCATGGACGTTACAGTTTTCAGGCTCCTGTACAGTCTTCCCGATGGCATTGTGAGGAGAAAGTTTGAAAGAAATGTTGATGCTTTTGATTCAAATTTCTGTGATACCGATCAGGACTGAGATAAGATCTGTAGTGGATTAATTGGTTACAATTATGGATTTTGTACCATAATGAAGGTGACACAAATAAAGGTCAACATTTTGGGCAATCCATGACATTCTTTAGTTTGGAATGCTCCTTGCATTGTATCTAGTCGTGTTTGACTAATTTCTGAAAATGATAGTGATATAATGGAGGAGGATAGGGATAGGAAGTGGGATGACGAGGTAATGGAGGAGGGGAGGAGGAAGAGGGAGGAGGGCAGGGAAGGAGTGAGGGGATGGGGGGAGGAAGCAGAGGAGGTTTGGTGGAGGCTGGGGGGAGGGAGGATAATGGAGGAGGGGAACGGGGACTGCAGAGGGAGAGTGAGATCCGTTCACATTGATCATATTTTACGTTATTGCCATTTTAAACTTTAAAAACGTCAGTCACTCCTATGCAGTTGGGGGCTATGGGTGAGTGGTGGAATATTGCCTTGGGGAATGGGGCCCAACGGGTCTCACTTGGTCTAGTTTTCATTTAATATTCCTCCAACTTCATGTAACTTGTGCTTCTCCCTAAGAATCTGCACAATATGTGTAAGCTCTTTATAAAGTAATTAATCCAGTTTTTTTCTCCCAATGAATTGAAGTTCCTAATGTCCCAAATAAGGCAACCACAGCTTTAAACTAAAATTAAAATAATTATATTTCAATTATGATTAACCTTCCATTTAAAGTATTTTAATTTGAACCCATCTATTTTTAAATTAAAAAACCATGTGTTAACTAAAAGCCCTGTCCCACGGTCCGAGTTCATTCCAAGAGCTCTCCCGAGTTTGCCCTGATTCGAACTTGGAGATTTATGGTAATGGCCACTCGTCGGTACTCGGGGCTCTCGTGGACATTTTTCAACATGTTGAAAAATCTTCACGAGTCTTCCTGTGCTTACCTGCTGTTAGAGAGTCTTCCCGAGTACCTGCCGTTATTGCTAAGAGGTGTCCCCGAGCTCCGACGTACCCGCTACGTTCATTCTCCGTGCTTACCACGAGTTAGATTTTTTTTAAACTCGGGAGAGCTCTTGGAATGAACTCGTACCGTGGGACAGGGCTATAAATTGGACGAAAGTGAACTCCAATTAACTACATTATGTTGTTTGTTGGAACTTTGTCCTTTTGAAGTCAGGAAACGTAAACAAGTCAATAGTGTTTATTTGTCATATCCATAGAATATAAACTAGAATGCTGAAATTCATATGTGCTGCAACAATGACTTCACAAATAAATATATAATAGAATCATATATTGTAGCCATTACGGAAACCTGGCCCAGGGCAAGATATGATGGGCAGCCATAATGTTCCAGGGTACTTGTGCCAGAGGTTAGATGTAGGTGGAGTAGTCCGAGATGACATATTGATGGTTCATTCAGTGTGTATATTTGGGTGGAGCTGATAAATATGAAAGGGGATGATCATCTTGTTGGGAGTGTTCTGTAACCCCACAAATAGTCATCTGTAATTAGAAGAACAAATATGCTGGGAAATAGTAGGCAGCTTCAAGACTAATAGGGAGTCATAGTAGCAGATTTGAGCCTTCCCAATACAAGACAGTCAAGAGAGAGAGAGTCAAGAGTGTTTTATTGTCATATGTTCCAGAAGGGACAATTAAATTCTTACTTGCTGCAGCACAACAGAATATGTGAATATGTAAACATTGCACATGTACATGTAAACTTTGTACAGGCTGGGGCAGTCAGAGTGTCAGGGGCTCAGAGTATGGGATTTGTCAAATGTGTTCAGGAACATTTCCTTAAGCAATATGTAGAGGATCCCTCAAGGGAGAGGGCAAAGTTTGATCCAGGATCTCTCGGGAAATTGAGACATGCAAGTGACTGAAATGTCAGTGGGCAAGTCTTTTGGGATCAGTAACCGCAGTTCTCTTTGCTTTAAAATAGTTATGGATAAATGCAGGGAGTAATCACAAGTTAATATTCTGAATTGGGGTCAGGCCAATTTTGATTGTATTGGACAGGAACTTGCTAATATTGATTGGCGTAGGTTGTTTGTGTGTGAAGAGACATCCAGAAAATGGGATGCTTTTAAACGAATGATGACAAGAGTTCAGGGCATATATATATTCCAGTTAGGGTGAAGGGCTAGGCAGGTGGGAACAAGGACACTTGGATGATGTGTGAAATTGAGGCTCTGGTCAGGAAAGCGGAGGCAGGGGACAGATATAGGCAAGTGGATTAGATGTATCTCTTGAGGAGTTTCAAGAAATGAGGAGCATACTTGGGAAGGAAATCAGGAAGACAAAAAGAGGAGATGGCTCTGGCAAATAATATTAAAGAGACTCCAAAGAGATTTTATAAGTACATTAAGGGAAAGAAGGTGTCTGGATAGAGAATAGGCCTCCTCAGTAACCAAAGTGTGGAGCCGCACGAGTTGGACAAGGACCTCAGAGTATTTATCTTCTGATTTTACCGTGGAGAAAGACATGAAGACGGGAACTTAGGACAGTTAATGGAGATGTCTTGAAGACTGTCTGTATTGTGGTCGAGGAGGTGTTGAACATCCTAACACAAAGGAAGGTAGATAAATCTCCTGGATCTGATCAGATTGATCCAAGGACACTGTGGGATGCTAGCGAAGATATTGCGGGAGCTCTGGCTGAGATATATGAATCATTGTTAGATATGGGTGAGGTGCTGAATGACTGGAGGGTGGCTAATGTTGTGCCTTTATTTAAGAAGTTCTACGACGGAAAGCCTAAGATCAGTAGAGAAGTGAGCCTTATATCCGTGGTAGGTATTGGAGAGGATTCCGAGGATTAATATATATATATATATATATATATATATATATATATATATATATATATGCATTTAGATGGACGGGGCCTGATTAGGCTTAGTCAGCATGGTTTTGTACATGGGAGATCGTGCCTTAGAAAAATGTTGACTAGGACCAAATGGACTTCAGCAAGGCAGTTGATATGGTTCTGCATGATGGGCTGCTCTGGAAGGTGAGATCCTGTGGGATTCAGGGAGAGATAGCCAACTGTCTAAATAATTGGCTGACCGATAAAGAAAAACCAGGGAACATAGGTTTAAAGTGAGAGGGCAAAGATTCAATAGGCACCTAATAAGCAACTTTTTCACACAGAGGGTGCTGGGCATATGGAACAAGTTGCCAGGTAGTTGAAGCATATACTATAACAACATATATTATATGTGATAATGAGAGGTTAGTGGGATATGGGCCAAATGTGTGCAGGTGGACCAAGTGTAGATGGGACATCTTGGTGAGAATGGACAAATTGAACAAAAGAGCCTCTTTCCATGTTGTATGATGGAAAATAGCAGGATAAACAAAGTGGAGTCAGCAGAGGTTTCGATTTTCAGAAGGCCTTTGATAAGGTGCCGCATGTGAGGCTACTAAAGAAGATGAGAGCCCATGGTAAAGGAAGGAAGATGGATAGAAGGTTGGCTGAATGGCAGAAGGCAAAGAGGGGGAATAAAGGGGGGGGGGGGGGGTCTAGTTGGCTGCCAATGGCTAGTGGTGTTCCTAAGGAATAGGAGTAGAATTAGGCTATTTGGCCCATCAAGTCTACTCTGGCATTCAATCATGGCTGATCTAATTTATGATGAGCATTTGATGACACTGGGCCTATACTCGTTGGAGTTAAGAAAGATGAAGGGGGACCTCATTGAAACTTACCTAATTGTGAAAGGCCTGGATAGAATGGATGCAGAGAGGATGTTTCCACCTGTAAGAGAGTCTTGGACCAGTAGGCATTACCTAAGAATAAAAGGACGGGCCTTTAGAAAGGCGATGAGGAGGGATTTCTTTAGTCAGAGGGTGGTGAATCTGTGGAATTCATTGCCACAGACGGCTGAGGAGGCCATGTCATTTGGGTATTTTTAAAGCTGACATTGACAGATTCTTGATTAGTAAGGATGCCAAGAGTTATGGGGATAAGGCAGGAGAATAGGGTTGATAGGGAAAGATAGACCAGCCACGATTGAATGGTGGAGTAGATTTGATGAGCCAAATTATATTCCTATGGCCCATGAACTTATGTACTTATGACTGACTCCGGAGCTCCCAGGCTCCTGTACCTTCCTTCCAATGGTAGCAATGAGAAGAGAGTGTGGCCAGAATGATGTGGGATTTTGATAATTAGTTGACTTCTGAGCCAGTGCTTCCAATCGACCAGGCTATGTTGTCACTTACAGTCGATAGAATTTTGAGACCAAACTGTGGTGGAACAAGTCGGAATACTCTCCACTGTACACTTGGTGAAGTTTGACAGGGTATTTGGTGACATGCTGATTCTCATAAAGCTTCAGTGAGCTTTCTTTGTGATCACAACAGAATGCTGAGTCCAGGGCAGACCATCAAAGATCTGTATGCCAGGATTTTGAAACTTGACACATCTCAATTGCTAATAGCAACCATATATATATATATTAAGACACTGGAGGTGATATTGACTTTCTGCTGCATGGTATTCTTGAGAAATATATCACTCACTCTTTGTAAAAAGTACATTTTTGCTAATTTCATGGAATAAAAACCAGGCAGATTCAGCAAAAGTTGATTTATCCTCTGCCCGTTTATAGTTCTTATAGTCGAGGAGGAAATTACTCTTCTATTATAGTGTGGCACATTGTGTGCCAATTAAATTTTAAAAATAATAATTGAGAGCTCAAATTTATGAAAATGTTTTATTAATTTTTTTCTTCTGATGGCAGCAAAGTGAGAAACAAACTGACAGGTCAAATATGCATGCCTTTGCATCGATTCCAAAAATATCAATTTTATTATTTGTAAAATTCAAAATACAGTATATTCCGCTGTCATTAGACATGCCATAAATATTAGATATCAGTGATCAAACTATACACTTTACATCCAGTTGCATCAAATGCATGAAATGTTCGCCATATCTCGCATAGTTCGGCTGAACCTCAGTTTTGATCTTCTGGTGAAAATACTCTGTCACTGGTAATCTGTCAAACTCCAAAATGTTTTTTATTCCTTATTCCTGTCCAATCCTGAAAATGGTCTATTTTTATGAACATCACAGCACTTTCAAAAGTCCAAAACTATTCTGCTCAGGTCAAGAACTGTCCCCGTTGCCAAATACTGATGCAACTAAATACCATTTCCTACCATCAGCATAAACAAATATTTACCAGCATGTGAATGAAAATGTTTTTCAGCATGAAACACAAATACAACCTTTATTTCTGTTCAAATTCTGGCACTGGGGAAATTGGAAATTCCACGGTGTGCTCTTGGATTTTAATTGCAAATGGGCCAACTTTCCCACCAGAGGCAACTAATGTAATTTCCCTTGCAATGTTTAATTGGAGCATTGCCTGGGATTTTAATCCATAATGTTCTGAGATACCTATGGGATTGTTTTAATATCATAGCAGTGTATTTTCCAAAGGGACTCTCTTAGTTCTACTTGTATGTATGTCCCCAGCTTCATCACCATTCCAAACACTTCTGCTTTCTCACTGAATCTCCCACCCAAGATAATGAAACACAGCTAACATTGGCATCCACCTTTTATCAACTCATCTCCCCACAACTGCAGTAATCATCCAAGTTTCCCAATGCCAATTGGTCTACCATATGGGCTTCTGACTCCCCAAAGTATGGGTTAATTTGGAGTGATAAGCAGGGTTATTAAAGGCCATACCATTAAATGAACCACAAAGTAGTCTCATCCAGATTATTCTGCTAACAACTTCCTAATTATTCTCCTAACAACAAATATTGACTGGTTGCATCACACTCCCTATTTCAGCAACTTGAATGTCCAGGAGCGAAAAAGACTGCAAAAAGTTGTGAACACTGCAAAGTCCATCATCGGCTCAGACCTCCCCACCATCGAAATGATTTACCAGAATCGCTGCCTCAAATACGTCACCAGCATCATCAGAGACCCACACTATCCTGGCCACACACTCATTTCACCCCTGCCAACGGGAAGAAGGTACAGGAGCTGGAAAACTGTAACGTCCAGGTTCAGAAACAGCTTCTTCCCTACAGCCATTCGGCTATTAAACAATACAACCTCAAAAATAAGCTCTGAACTGCATAGACTTTTATTGTTATTATTGCACTATTATAGTTTGTTTTTATGTGTGTCTATATACACACACGCTGAACTTTTTTTCTCTCGTTTATTATATTTTTTATAGTGTACTATGTTTACATATTTTGTTGTGCTGCTGCACGCAAGAATTTCATTGTTCTATCTGGGACATATGTCAATAAAATACTCTTGACTCTTGAACAAGGTACTAGTCATCTTTTTAGCTCACTGGGACTTAATCTGCTTTTTATAAAAGGATTCACTATGCCATTGTTAATTCCTCTGATTAAGTACTCTGGGGTGGTGGTGGGATTAGAGTTAGTAGAGTGGAAGATGGACAAAATATGAAATTGTTAGTTTTGCCATGTTCTATTTATAATTGAAAAAAGCAGAATATGATATGTACAAGAAGGTGAAATTAATGTTCTTTAGTCAGGATTCTTTAAGCTATTGCAGCCAGGTACCATATTATAGAGATTAAGAACAAATTATTGGGATTATATGTTACTGTCTGTGATTTTATTAATTACCTTTTATCCTCTGGTTATTGGGGGAATTAGAATGCAGGGGAATGAGGGGTGATCTTACAAAATTGTACAAAATCATGAGAGAAATAGAACGGCTGAATGCACAGGGTCTGTTGTCCAGAATAGGGCAATCAAGAACCAGAGGGCATGGGTTTAAGGTGAGGAGGGGAAAGATTTAATAGGAACCTGAGGGGTACCATTTTTACACAAAGAGTGGTGGTATGTGGAATGAGTTGCCGGAGGAGGTAGTTGAAGCAGGCACTATCTTAACATTTAAGAGACAAGTGGATAGGAACATGGATAGGATAGGTTTAGAGGGTTATGGGCCAAGTGCAGGCAGATGGGACAAGTGTAGATGGGACATATTGGTGGTCATGGGCAAGTTGGGTTGAAGCACCTGTTTCCACACTGTGTGACTGTGGCTCATGTTAGTTCATGACCAAAATCCTGCAACCCATTCTTATTTAAAGAATCAAATGCTACAATAGTCAGACAAATCACAAAGTGGATAGTCCTACCACCAAGAGGAGAAGAATGAATAGTGGATGGTTGGGCTGGACCTCTGGAAGCCTCTGCTGACTCATCTCTTTGAAGACCGAAAGAGCCGAGCCACTGGTAGTAGTTTTTTTCTTGCAGTGATAAAGGATTGGTGGCGGGACTATTCCTTTAAGTGCCTGATTGAAGCCATTGGAGAGTCCTTGGTGCATTCTCCAGAAAGGCACAGATATTTTCATAATAATGGGTGTGCTTTTTTTTCCATAAAAATGCCTTGGGCCTCCCCAAGCTTGCAAGATCGTCTCATTCATTCCATTTCTATTGCACAAATGCTTCTGTAAGCTTCAGTCGATGCATGATCATGAAAGCATTTCTGTTACAGAGCATCCAACTGAAAGTAACAAGATTCAACTGACTGCTCGTCTGTTTTGTCCATTCATGTTGATAAAGCAGGCCATTGGTTTTCTGAGAATTTTCTAGCTACTTATTTACTGTCCAGAGAATCTCCCAGCATGGTTTTGTCAGTTGTGCAATTCATAATTTTTCCATGAAGTGAGGAGCATGTCCCATCCACAAAGAAAGAACTGGAGACAAAGAGAATGCATGCATAGACATGGGTTCAAAGAATCCGAGACATATTTTCTAACTTTAATCTTTTTTTCTACTCATCTTATTTTGTTCCTTGAACCTCCTTGACTACAATTACAAGATTACTCTGGTAATATTTTCATGCAGCAGTTCTAACGATATTCCTGTCAGCTACTCCATAACTAAATTCTAGCATATCAATGATGTTGTACCCTAAACTCTAAAACTCTAAACCCTAAAAGGGCCATTGCATTGTTTTAACTTGGATCCTCATGGAATTTCTTTTCTGAAATAGTTTGTTTCATTGAAGTTTAGTTTAGAGATACTGTGCGGGAACAGATCCTTTGGCCCTCTGAGTCCATGCCGACCAACAATCATGTATGCACGAGTTCTATCCTACACACTAGGGACAATTTACAGAAACCAATTGACCTACAAGCCAGCACGACTTTGGAATGTGGGAAGAAACCGGAGCACCTGGAGAAAAACCTACGTGGTCATGGAAAACATGCAAACTCCACATGCATTGACAGCACCCATGGTCTGGATCGAACCTGGGTCTCTGGCGCTGTAAGGCAGCAATCCCACTGCTGTGCCAGTCTGCTGCCCAACTCTTGTCATTCTTTCTACTCTTGTACCTGTATTTGGACAGCTGTGCTAAGGTCTATAACCGGCCATTTAGCCAAACTAACCCGTATGTGCCCAGTATTTTGTTTCAGGAGACAATCATTTCCTGATCCCTGTCCCACATATTATCTTATTCTATCTACATAACCTTACAATTCTTCTGACATGTTGTGTTTTCTGTTAAGTGCAGCAGAACCTTCCCCTCAACTATTCCATGCAGTAGTAAGTTTTCTTTTCACACTACTCAAAATTTCTGTTGCTCTTAGAAGAGATATCTACACAGCAGCTCTGGTTATTTCTTTTTGTTTTTTGGCACAGAACCACACATAGGTTGCACTTCCCTGTCATATATCCTCTGTTGAATCTACCCCTACACTTCCAACTGTCTGGCTGAGATTTAGATAATTTCCTTTGTCAGGCCCAGTGCACTTTGTGGCTCTATTCAATGGAGATGGTGCTAATGTAAGATTCAAGATTCAAGAGAGTTTATTGTCATGTGTCCCTGATAGGACAATGAAATTCTTGCTTTGCTTCAGCACAACGGATCATAGTAGGCATGACTACAGAGCAGATCAGTGTGTCCATATACCGTTATATAAATATATACACACATGAATAAATAAACTGATAAAGTGCAAATAAAAAGGTAATGGGCTATTAATGTTCAGAGTTTTGTCCGAGCCAAGTTTAATAGCCTGTTGACTGTGGGGAAGTAGCTATTCCTGAACCTGGTCATTGCAGTCTTCAGGCTCCTGTACCTTCTACCTGAAGGTAGCGGGGAGATGAGTGTGTGGCCAGGATGGTGTGGGTCCTTGATGATTCTGCCAGCCTTTTTGAGGCAGCGACTGCGATAGATCCCCTCGATGGAAGGGAGGTCAGAGCCGATGATGGACTGGGTAGTGTTTACTACTTTTTGTAGTCTTTTCCGCTCCAGGGCAAGTTGCCGAACCAAGCCATGATGCAACCGGTCAGCATGCTTTCTACTGTGCACCTGTAGAAGTTAGAGAGAGTCCTCCTTGACAAACCGACTCTCCGTAATCTTCTCAGGAAGTAGAGGCGCAGATATGCTTTCTTAATAATTGCATCAGTGTTCTCGGACCAGGAAAGATCTTCAGAGATGTGCATGCCCAGGAATTTGAAGCTCTTGACCCTTTCAACCATTGACCCGTTGATATAAATGGGACTGTGGGTCCCCATCCTACTCCTTCCAAAGTCCACAATCATTTCCTTGGTTTTGCTGGTGTTGAGGGCCAGGTTATTGTGCTGGCACCATATGGACAGTCGCTCGAACTCTCTTCGATACTCTGACTCATCCCCATCAGTGATACGTCCCACAACAGTGGTGTCGTCAGCGAACTTGATGATGGAGTTCGCACTATGACCGGCTACGCAGTCATGAGTATAGAGTGAGTACAGCAGGGGGCTGAGCACGCAGCCTTGAGGTGCTCCCGTGCTGATTGTTATCGAGGCTGACACATTTCCACCAATACGAACACTGTGGTCTGTGAATGAGGAAGTCGAGGATCCAATTGCAGAGGGATGTGCAGAGACCCTGTTCTGCGAGTTTGGTAACCAGCTTGGAGGGGATGATTGTGTTAAATGCCGAGCTGTAATCAATGAATAACAGCCTGACATATGAGTTTTTGTTGTCCAAGTGGTCCAGAGCGGAGTGGAGAGCCAGCGAGATCGCATCCACTGTTGATCTGTTGTGGCGGTAAGCGAACTGCAGTGGGTCCAAGTTTTTGTCGAGGTAGGAGTTGATTTGCGCCATGATCAGCCTCTCAAAGCACTTCATCACCACAGACGTTAGTGCCACTGGTCGATAGTCATTGAGGCACGTCACCTTGCTCTTCTTGGGCACTGGTATAATTGATGCCCTTTTAAAGCAGGTGGGAACCTCAGAAGTGAGAGGTTGAAAATGTCCATAAAAACTCCCGCCAGTTGGTCCGCACAGGTATTTAGAACACGACCGGGTATACCATCAGGTCCAGGCGCTTTTCGTGGGTTTACCCCTCTGAAGGTTTTCCTGACGTCGGCCTCTGTGACTGTGACTGAAATACCATCACAGCGAATGGGGGCTCGGGAAGGCACATCAGTATTCTCCCTATCAAAGCGTGCGTAAAACGCATTGAGCTCGTCAGGGAGTGATGTTTCACCGACATTCAAGCTGCCTCCTGATTTCACCTTGTAGGAGGTGATTGCATTCAAGCCCTGCCACAGCTGCCGAACATCTGTCTCATCCTCCAGTTTGGAGCAGAAGTCCCTTTTGGCCTTTTTGATGGACTTACCAAGGTCGTATCTGGACTTCTTGTAGACCACTGTATCATCAGACATGAATGCCTGGTGTCTGGTCTTCAGAATGTGTCTGGCCTCCACACATTTCTTTATGAAGTCTGTAACGACTGTGGCGTATTCGTTCAAGTCTGTTGCCGAGTCCTTGAACATTGCCCAGTCCAGAGACTCCAAACAGTCCTGGAGTTGTTCCTCTGCCCCCCCCCCCCCCCCCCCCCCGACCAGCTCTGTACTGTCCTCACCTCTGGGGGTGCGCTCTTTAATTGCTGCCTGTAGGCAGGAAGAAGCAGCACCGTGGTATGGTCGGATTTACCGAAGTGAGGGCGAGGGATAGAGCGATAGGCATTCTTGATGGAGGTGTAGCAGTGGTCGAAGGTGTTTGGTCCTCTGGTGCAGCAGGAGACATGTTGGTGGAAGTTATGGAGCAATTTCTTGAGGTTTGCCTTATTGAAGTCCCCGATTTCTGCCGTTTCCCTGATGCGGGTGAGTTGTTGGAAGTTATAGGTGAACCTTTTATGTTCTGGTGCTTCACAAAAGTCGCCGCAGGCAGGCGCCATCTTGGAAGAATCGCAAAGAGGTCAAAGAGATTTAATGCAGATGGGCAAAATATATGCATGGATGTGATGGGCTGAAGGGCCTGGTTCTGTTCTGTGCTCCGTGATATAGTTTAGTAACTTCCACCCCTCTCTCTTCAAAGCTATGTGATCCAGTGCTTATGTTAACTTCCCAGCACAGATCTCTTCACAAGCAGTTAAAACAATTTTAACTGTTTCTGAAGTAGATTTTTGGTGGGTCAAGGCATCAATTAAGACGTAAATTAAGAGGTAAATTAAGTTAAAGTACAGATTAGCCATAATATAGTTGAATGGTAGAATAGATGGAGAGCTCTTTTTATCTTCAATTTATGGCTGTAATTTATTTTACTGTATAAATAATTCCGAATATTACATTTTGGAAGCAAAATGAATATAAACAATGCCACTGATCTACATGTTGACATTTACTCAAGAAATGCAGTGTATTGAACCAAATGGATTAACTTGAACTTCAGCTTAAATCAGCATCATCAAAGCTTTGAATATAATTTCAGATCTGACTGCAAGCAAACGGATTGTTATTTGCCTTCTTAACATTAACACAATATACTGCTGTTAATAACAATTAATTTTGATTAATCAATGAATTTTATAAATTCATGAGCCGATTTTCCTTCTGAATGTCTAACAAAATCGAATTGCTTTGCAAATGAAGGATCTTTGTGGACGCAAAAAGTTTTAAATCATGTCTTTTTTTAATTTAATATTTATAAGATGTAATACATAAACTGCAATGATTTCCAGTCACCCAACATTGTGGTTCAATACATTACCCAGTAAATCTTTCTCTTACTACAAAGGGCATTTGTAGTGTATTGCAGATAACTGAAAATGTAAAATAAAAGCAAAAATAGTTTGCAAATTATCCACAAAGCAAGTAGAGATTTTATTAAAACTATATTCCAATTTCAATACACTCTCAGCCATCAGGCATCCATAGGGAATGGGGCGTGCAGTTTGCATGAATATGCCAGTTGCATGAGAATGGTTTGAATAAACATTACTGTACATCATACTGTACATTGTTATTCTTTAAATAAATTGCCGAACTATGTTATGTCCTTATCCTTTCAAATAATAATGTTTTACCTGCAATACTATAATAAGGAGTAATAATCTAAATTACAAAAAAAAAGTCCAATAACTGACTATCACGGGAAATGCCAAATCTACAAAGAGGATGTTGCTGCTGATCAGCAGGCAGATGCACTGCCCTTTATATAAACATGTGAACTAAAAGTGTCTTTGCGCAATTATTTGCATAACACTTGAAATAATGCAATTGATCAATGTTCAATGTTCATGAGAATTCCATATGTAACAATACCAGATAAATAAGATTTTCCTGTTTATTGTTTTCTCTCGGATGCTTTAACCAGGCTGTTCGGTCCAACAAGTCATGTTGACCATTGATCACCTACACACAAGTTCACATTATCACACTTTCATATCCTACACACAGGGGCAATGTACAAAGGTCAATTGACCTATAAACCTGCATGTCATTGGAATGTGGGAGGGAACCGGAGAAAACCCACGCAGTCAGAGGAAAAACGTACACATTCCATACAGACACCATCTGTAGTCAGGATTGAAGTCAAGTCTCTGGCACTGTAAGCTAGCCACTAGACCAAGCACGTGGTCACAGAAGGCTTCCCCCTGAACCGTGAGGCCGAAGGCTTCCAGCCGAGCCGTGGCTGCGAACCGGGATCATGGCCAGAGGTCTTTATCAAGGCGCCACGGTCTCGATGCCACCTGGAAGGCCCCGACAGCTGAACCCACCCAGAGCTCACTTGGTTCCATTGGCTGGACGGGAACTGAGGCTTGGGATGATGGAGCTCGCATCGAACGGAGACTGGGACAACGGAGCTTACATTGAACAGATCCCATGTCGACTGAGCCTGTGTCGATCGGAAACGGAGGCTGCACCGCTAGAAACAAAGAGTGAATTTAATGCTACAGTGAGGGGATGGGGTGAAGAACAAAGGAGGACCCGGCGTGGTATATCTTGTAACTTAGTCAGTGCCCTTTACGTGGTGATTATTTGCGACCTTGAGTATGCAAACAAAGACTTGTCACACATGACAATAAAGTATTCATTCATTCATTCATTCATTCATTCATTCATTCATGCAAACTTCACGCAGACAGCAACGGAGGTCAGGATCGAACCTGGGTCTCTGGAGCTGTGAGGCAGCAACGATAACAGCTGTGTCACTGTCTATTTAGAGTTGGTATATACACCAGTAATTGAAGTAAAAAACTGCAGATACTAGAAACTTGCAATAAAACAGAATATGTTGAAAATACTCAGCAGGTCAGAGTACAACTGCAGAAGAAGAAACTTCATATTTCAGATTGAAGAATCATTGTTGTAAATGGGGAAGAGGGAAAATCAATTTGTTTTACATTGCAGAGAGGATGGGGGAGTGATGGGTTGGACAAAGGAAACATCTCCAATTGAAGAATTTCCATGATGTTTCCAGTATTTTCTCTTTTTCCAGTCCCTCTTTCTGACTAACCTGCTAAGCCAGGCTGTGGAAAGGGAAAGACTCCAACAATTTATAAAAGATTGTTGATCAGTATTAATGAAAAGATTGTGACCACATAATTACACATTGATCATGATTAACTTTTTTTTAACAATTTGATTTTAGTTCAATGTATTTATAGGGCCAGGTTGTGCTGGCCTGATTACTCTGCTTGAAATTACCCTGCTTGCTGCTCCCCACTACCTAGGCCTAAATACTGAAATTGGAAAAATAATAAAATAGATGTAACCAGTTTGGAATGATCAAATATAACCATATAACCATATAACAATTACAGCACGGAAAAATGGGTGCATATAAAATGTAATGCTATGGTTCTTGCAATAACTTCTTAAAACATGCTCAAATATAGGCTGGTTACCTTCACAGGGCAACATGGTGGCGCAGCAGTAGAGTTGCTGCCTGACAACGCCAGAGACCATGGTTCGATCCTGACAACGGGTGCTGTCTGTACGGTGTTTTATTCTACCTCCTCAATTTTGTATAACCTATACCAAATCATTTGTAAGAAGTAAACAATATGAAAGAGAAAGCTCGTAAAAATTATTCGCTTCTGCACCAAATTCTTTATTCCAAGTGTTTACAATTTACTTTGATTCTGACAAAGAGAGAATTCTGAACTGAATGCTTATTTTCCCTTATTTGCTTCTTCTGATCACATTTGTTTTGTGTTATAAGATGGAAGAATTACAATCAGGTCAAGGTTGGGCAGCGCTAGAGACCCGGGTTTGATCCTGAATACGGGTGCTTGCCTGTATGGAGTTTGTACGTTCTTCCCGTGACCTGTGTGGGTTTATCTCCGAGATCTTCCACATTTCAAAGATGTACAGCTTTATAGGTTAATTGGCTTGGTATAAAGGTAATTTGTACCCTGGGTGTGTAGGATAGTGTTAGTGTACGGGGATCGCTGGTCGGTGCGGACTCAGGGGGCCGAAGGGCCTGTTTCCACGCTGTATCTCTAAACATAAAAACGACTAAACTCCACAGGCAATCTAAATCAGCACAGTTGAATGCTCAGTTTGGTAAATAAACTATTGGTAAATAAAGTGGAAAACCTCAAAGATGAAGGTGAATTTTTGGAATTATTTATCCCGGAAGGCTGTTAGGCTGGGCACTTAGTTTTAAAGAGGAAGTGGGTATTTACTTTATAGCTCATGGAATTGACAACTAATGGGGAACTGGCACAGGAGAGGAGATAAAGATAGGACAGATTAGCCTTGATTATATTGAACACAGGGTAGGTTGGAGAGGCCAATTTTCTCAAATTTCTTATGTTTGTTTCACATGGTGGAAATAGATGGCAAATCAGGCAACATTTGTGGTGAGACAAAGTTAATATTTCAGGCCAGTGATTTACCATCAGATCTCTGATCCTGCATGCTTACTTTCAGTGACTGATGTACAAGCACACCTAGGTCTCGTTGCACCTTTCGCTTTCCTAATCTGACACCATTCAGATAATAATCTGCCTTGTTCTTGCCACCAAAGTGGATAACCTCACATTTATCCACATTATACTGCATCTGCCATGCATCTGTCCACTCATCCAACTTATCCAAGTCACCCTGCAACCTCATAGCATCCTCCTCGAGTAGCTCACACTGCCACCCAGCTTTGTCATCTGCAAACTTGGAGATGTTACATTTAATTATTTCGTCTAAGCTTTTTACAAAACTTTTCATTGTACTTCGACACACGTGACAATAAACTGAACTAAAATAGAACCAAATTAAAGTTCTCATTTGTCTCTTAATGTGAAGCGCTGATTTCTTCCTTGAAGTGAATGGTGTCTCAGGTCCTGAACCTATCTGACTGGCTGCAGAATCTGAGAGATTGCCTCCCCAGCGTAATGCCGCAAGTAAATTGCCGCAATTCTGAGCTCGACCACTGGACTCCAACAACAGAGCAAACTGATGGGTTTTGCTTTTATCAGCAAGAACCCAACTTCTTCTTTACCCATTGATATTACCCATTGAGATTCAATACCATTATTCCTTGTTCATGTCAATTTATGGTAAACCATAGTCATCCCAAAATAGATTATGATTCATGGACGACAATTTTATCGAATTACTGTATGCATTTAAAAAATACTACATATTCCTTTTATATTTGGAAGCTAATGAATTGGATTTATAAATTGCATTATTGCATTATTTGTTTTTTAATGTTAATTCTAACCCATGGCATAAAATCAACTTGAGATTGGCTTAAAAATAAGTTCATAAAACAAACTGTCTGCATTGTATCTCCATATTGAATCGTTTTAAACAAACTATTGCTGATCGTTTTTGTAATGGCAGACATGATCTGGCAGAGATGTGGTTGGAATAAGTAGGTTGTCAATAAGTGCAGTTGATCTGCCACAGGATTGTACAGGACTGCAACAGGACTCTTCCTCCTGGATAGAGTTTGAGGCGGAGGAGGCCTTCGACTGAGTGGTGTTGGCAGGGAGCTGAGCCCCCTTCCCCTCCCCCACCACATTGCCAACATGTTCCACTAAATGACAAGCACTTCAGGCATTGACCGAGGCTCTGCCACTCATCAAGCACCACTGCTATCATAACACTGGGATTTCTAACACGGCATTTTTCTGACTTGTTACAGTGCCATTAGGTAGACACTCTCCTTCCCTCTCAAGCCACTCCATCTGCACCTCCTCCCCGCTTTAAGGCTGCACTGTAGATTCTGGAACTTTTTGTGTTAAACGCTGTCTCACTCGTGCTTCTTTTGTTACACAACTACGACAGCTTATTTCAATGGTCAAATCATGGTCTTTGTATTCCCGAGCACTTTTGTCCTTCATCATTTTGTCAGGGTATAATTACCCTGATATCAGCCACCTTGCAGAGACTTATCCCAGCAAAAATGCTTCCCGTATCAGTATGTTATTAAGCTATTTGATTTGATTGCCCATGGGAAAGCGTAGGAAATCAGAGATGCACAAAGGACTGGAAATGGAGCAATTTGAGGGTTATATTGTAGAATTGGAGATTAAATAAATATTTGAGAGGCAGGCCTGTGGAGAGATTTAAATGCAAGAACGAGTTGTTAAATTCGAGCATTAGAGGTTATAAAAGCAGAATGTCTTCTTTTGTGCCATGCACAATATTAGCATTGTTTTATTGCTAAATGGTGTGAGTAAACTCATAATTTTAAATCTTGCAAGTAATTGTTATGCATTTTTAAAAATTATTCTACCTCCTCAATTTTGTATAACCTATACCAAATAATTTGTAAGAAGTAAACAATATAGAAACATAGAAACATAGAAACATAGAAAGTAGGTGCGAGAGTAGACCACCAGGTCCGTCGAGCCCGCACCGCCATTCGCTCATGGCTGAACACTAAACAGACACACTTACCCACAAACAGTAGACACAAGACACAGAACACAAGACACTACCCTCCCCTTTATACCGCTATCACCCCTCTCCACCCCAAGAACCTCGCGATCTCCTGGGGGAGGCAAAAAAACGGATAAAAACCCAGGTCCAATTCGGGAAAAAAATCCGGGAAATTCCTCTCCGACCCCAATCCAGGCGATCGACACTTGTCCAGGAGATCACTCAGGTCTTACTATACTAACCATACCTAGGTCCATATCCCTGCCCTCTCCCCGTAGCCCCTTATCCCCTTGGCAGCTAAAAAACCATCTATTTTAGTCTTAAATATATTTAAAGTTTCTGCTTCCACTGCTCCCTGGGGCAGTGAATTCCATAAATTAACCACCCTCTGGGTGAAGAAGTTCTTCCTCATCTCAGTTTTAAAAGAGCCCCCCCTTATTCTGCAACTATGTCCCCTAGTTCTAGTTTCCCCGATCATTGGGAACATCCTCGGTGCATCCACCCGATCAAGGCCCCTCACGATCTTATATGTTTCAATGAGATCGCCTCTCATTCTTCTAAACTCCAAAGAGTAGAGTTCCAGCCTACTTAACCTTTCCTCATATGTCAATCCCCTCATTGCAGGAATTAATCTTGTAAACCTTCGCTGCACTGCCTCCAGGGCTAGTACATCCTTTCTTAAGTATGGACCCCAGAACTGTACACAGTATTCCAAATGTGGTCTCACTAATACTGTGTACAGCTGCAGCAAGACCTCCGTGTTTTTATACTCAATCCCCCTAGCAATAAAGGCCAAAACTCCATTGGCCTTCCTGATTGCTTGCTGCACCTGCATACTAACTTTTAGTGATTCATGTACTAATACCCCTAGATCCCTTTGCGTTGCATTACAACGCAGCTCCTCCTCATTTAGAAAATAACTTGCCCTATCATTTTTTTTCCCAAAGTGAATGACTTCACATTTATTAGTATTAAATTTCATCTGCCAAGTTGTTGCCCACTCACCTAGCTTATCTATATCCTTTTGCAGACTCTTCCTATCCTCCTCATCCCCTACTTTTCCTCCCATTTTTGTATCGTCCGCAAATTTTGATATATTACACTTGGTTCCCTCCTCCAAATCATTTATATAAATTGTGAACAACTGGGGTCCCAGCACCGACCCTTGCGGAACCCCGCTAGTTACCGGTTGCCATCCCGAGTATGAACCATTTATCCCCACTCTCTGCTTCCTATTTGTTAGCCAATCCTCTACCCATGCTAATATATTACCCCCAATCCCATAATTTTTTATTTTTAGCAATAGTCTCTTATGTGGCACCTTGTCAAAAGCCTTTTGGAAGTCCAAGTATACCACATCCACCGGTTCCCCTTTATCCACCCGGGTTGTTACTTCCTCAAAGAATTCGAGCAGATTCGTTAAACAGGACTTCCCCTTCACAAAACCATGCTGGTTCTGTCCGATGAAGTCATGTTTATCCAAGTGCCCCGTTAGTGTTTCTTTAATAATTGTCTCTAACATTTTACCCACCACCGATGTTAGACTAACCGGTCTATAGTTACCCGCCTTCTGTTTACTTCCTTTTTTAAATATAGGTGTTACATTGGCCATTTTCCAATCCACTGGGACCGTTCCTGCCTCCAGGGAGTTTTGGAAAATTATCACCAATGCATCCACAATCCCCACCGCTATCTCCCTCAAGACCCTTGGATGTAATCCATCAGGCCCAGGGGATTTATCCTCCTTCAGTCTCATTAATTTCCCTAATACCACCTCCTTGGTGATCTTAATAGTATTTAGCTCCTCCATTCCTACCGCCCCCTGTTTATCCAGCGTTGGAATATTTTTTGTGTCTTCTATGGTGAAGACTGATACAAAATACTCGTTTAATGCCTTTGCCATTTCCATGTTCCCCACCAACAACTCTCCAGTCTCACCCTCCAATGGACCAACGTTCACCTTAGCCACCCTTTTTCTTTTTATATAGCTATAAAAACTCTTACTATTAGTTTTTATGTTGTTCGCTAAATTCCTTTCATAGTCTATTTTCCCCGTCTTAATTAATCTCTTAGTTATTTTTTGCTGACCTTTAAATGCTTCCCAATCCTCTACCCTCCCACTATCTCTGGCTACCTTATATGCCCTTGCCTTCAGCCGAATACTATCCTTTATAGTTTTACTGAGCCATGGCTGACTGTTCTTACCCTTACCCCTTTTTTTCTTCATAGGAATAAATTTTTCTTGAAGGTTATACAGTATACCCTTAAACGTACACCACTGCTCATGTACCGTCTTATTCTTGAGTCTGCTATCCCAATCAACTTTGATCAGCTCAGTCCTCATACCTTCATAATCCCCCTTATTTAGACTAAGCACCCTAGCCTGAGTTTCAACCTGCTCCCCTTCTATTTGAATATGGAATTCGACCATATTGTGGTCACTTGTTCCCAACGAGTCCCTAACTATGACATTTTTAATTAATCCTGCTTCATTACACAGGACCAGATCCAAGATTGCCTCCCCCCTTGTCGGTTCGGTGACATACTGTTCTAGGAACCCGTCTCTAATACATTCTATAAACTCTTCCTCTAGTCTACCCTGCCCAGTTTGGTTTGCCCAATTAATATGAAAATTGAAGTCCCCCATGATTACAGCAGTTCCCTTTTTACATGCGTCAACTATTTGCAGATTTATGTTCTGACTAACAGCGTCACAGCTATTTGGAGGTCTATAAATTACACCCACTAGTGTTTTTTTCCCCTTATTATTCTCTATCTGTACCCAAGCTGTTTCACTATCCTGATCCTTCAACGCAATATCCTTCCTCTCTATTGCCGTTATTCCCTCCCTTATTAAAAGGGCCACCCCTCCTCCCTTTCTTTCCTGTCTATCTTTCCTAATTGTCGAGTACCCCTCTATATTTAACTCCCAGTCCTGATCTCCTTGCAGCCATGTCTCCGTAATGGCCACGATATCATAACTATATATACTTAATTGCACCGTTAATTCATTTATCTTATTACGAATACTCCGTGCATTTAGATAAAGCACTTTCAGATGATTTTTACTACCCTTCCTTTCCGTTTTTGCCCCTTTTACATCTAGATCTTTATCTTCACAAATTCTGTCTCCTGTCACATTTTGAATTTCCGCTTCCCAACTGATACCCTGCTCTATTTCCTCTACCCCTGCCGTTATTACCCCCCTTGATACCTCCCCCCCGCTACTTAGTTTAAAGACCTCTCTACTGCCCTAGTTATATGATTTGCCAGGACCCCAGTCCCAGCACCGTTCAGGTGAAGTCCGTCCTTACAGAACAGATCCCCCCTGTCCCAGTACTGGTGCCAGTGGCCCAAGAAACCAAACCCATTATTCCCACACCAGTCTTTGAGCCACGCATTTAGCTTTTTAATTTTACGTACCCTCGCCGATTTGGCCCGTGGCTCAGGTAGCAATCCGGAGATCAGTACCCTCGAGGTTCTGCTTTTTAATTTATTCCCTAACTGCTCAAACTCCTTCAGCAGATCCTCCTTCCTCGTCCTTCCTATGTCATTGGTCCCCACATGGACCACGACCACTGGATCCTCCCCCTCCCTCTGCAAATTTCTCTCCAGCATCGCAGAGATATCCTTAACCCTAGCACCGGGTAGGCAACACAGCCTTCGGGACATGTTCTGCTGGCCGCAGAGAACCTTATCTACCCCCCGAATAATACTATCCCCTATCACTACGGCATTTCTTCTAACTCCCCCCTCTTGAATGGCCTCCTGATCCACGGTGCTGCAGCCAGGTTGCTCATCCCTCCCACAGCCCCTGATCCCGTCCTTACATTGAGTAAGAGCCTCGGTCATGCTCGTCAGGGACAAGGGCTGTGGCTCCTGCCGCATCTCCTCCTGGTTCCCCCTACCTGCCTCGCTTATGGCCACACCTTCCTTTCCTTGCTCACTGCCTACTGAATTAGTTAAACTGGTCGGTGTGACCATCCCCTGGCACAAAACATCCAGGTAATACTCCCCCTCCCTGATGTACCGCAGCGTATGAAGTTGGGTCTCCAGCTCATCAATGCGGAGCTGGAGTTCCTCTAGCCTCAAACACTTACTGCAGCTGTAGGGATCTTCTACATCAATGGTGTCGACAAATTCCCACATCTCGCAGTATTGGCACATCTCCTGACCGCCCATCTTATATAGGTAATTAACTGGTCCTGTTTAAGAATCCCCTACTGTATTGATACACCCCTTATTTATATAATCCTACCTCCTATAAATGGGAAAGTACTCACCCCAGCCGTAAATTACCTACTGGTTTGGCTGTCTAGTGGTAATTCCGTCCGCTCTTCCTGTCTGGTCCACTGCTCCCTTGCAGTGCGAGGCAAACCTCTTTGCCTCTGTTAGTCTCTGTTAGTCTCTCGAGCCGCGGCTCCGTCCGTCCTCCCTCGGCGACAGCACCTGTGGCACCGCGGTCGTGACGTCCCTTCCGTTCCTGCAGAGCCTTCCTGTCCTGGGCGGAGTCTGCAGCTAACTGTGTGCTCACGTCCGTTAAATCAAACGAACCTTGCTACTGCACACCCCAGGCGAATGGTGAGAAAGGCCTCAATCAGGAAGTGGTGTGCCTCAATCAGTCTCTGCAAGTGGTGTGCCTCAATCAGTCTCTGCAAGTGGTGTGCCTCAATCAGTCTCTGCAAGTGGTGTGCCTCAATCAGTCTCTGCAAATTAGATCAGTGAAAGTGATAGTGATCATATGAAAGTAAAAGCTCGTAAAAATTGTTCGCTTCTGCACCAAATTCTTTATTCCAAGTGTTTACAATTTACTTTGATTCTGACAAAGAGAGAATTCTGAACTGAATGCTTATTTTCCCTTATTTGCTTCTTCTGATCACATTTGTTTTGTGTTATAAGATGGAAGAATTACAATCAGGTTGGGCAGCACGGTATTAGAGCTACTGCCTTGAAGCGCTAGAGACCTGGGTTTGATCCTGAATACGGGTGCTTGCCTGTATGGAGTTTGTACGTTCTCCCCGTGACCTATGTGGGCTTATCTCTGAGATCTTCCACACTACAAAGATGTACAGCTTTATAGGTTAATTGGCTTGGTATAAAGGTAATTTGTACCCTGGGTGTGTAGGATAGTGTTAGTGTACGGGGATCGCTGGTCGGTGCGGACTCAGGGGGCCGAAGGGCCTGTTTCCACGCTGTATCTCTAAACTTAAAAACGACGAAACTCCACAGGCAATCTAAATCAGCACGGTTGAATGCTTAGTTTGGTAAATAAACTATTGGTAAATAAAGTGGAAAACCTCAAAGATGAAGGTGAATTTTTGGAATTATTTATCCCGGAGGACTGTTGGGCTGGGCGCTTAGTTTTAAAGAGGAAGTGGGTATTTATTTTATAGCTCATGGAATTGACAACTAATGGGGAACTGGCACAGGAGAGGAGATAAAGCTTGGACAGATTAGCCTTGATTATATTGAACACAGGGTAGGTTGGAGAGGCCAATTTTCTCAAATTTCTTATGTTTGTTTCACATGGTGGAAATAGATGGCAAATCAGGCGACATTTGTGGTGAGACAAAGTTAATATTTCAGGCCAGTGATTTACCATCCAGATCTCTGATCAAAACTTCTTGATTTGGCTGACCCAGTATGGTAGACCTTATATTTTCAAGTTATCCAGCACTTTGAATAATCAAATAAATATTCGGCTTGATTCAGCCTGCTGCTCAAGTAAATAATTGCAACATTTTTAATGCCTGGGACTGCTGATGCTTTGCAAAAACGAAATCTTCACCTATTAATGTCACATTTTTGTCTACTTTTTGCTGCTAGAGGTGGTAACATCAGTTTAAAATTAATTGCAAGTGCACAGAGTATCTGAAACAAATCCTGCTGTTTACAGATAACTAAAAAATATTTCTGTTCAAATTTAACACTGTCGAGGAAAGCTTTGAATTTGAAGTGAGTATGTTCATTTAATTTTAAAGTATAAGCAGAAAATCTCTGGGGAGAGCACTTCACATTTTGCACATTTCACATTTCACACATAACTGCAGAAACAAAAATGCAGATATAAGCATAAAAATAAGACCAGACCTTCTCACTAATATTTTACATTTGCACACAACAGAATATTTAATTGAAATACATGATTTTGTCATTATTTTTAAATGAGATTGTTGCCCTAGCCCTGTGAATAACAACATTTTAATTTGCTGGACAAATATTGGATAAGGATCTTGGACTAGCTATGCTCAGTCTGTGTCAGCTTGGCTTTAGTTGCAGTCATTTCTGAAAATACGCTTTCACAAGGATGGCAACGAGAGTGCGACTGCAATTTCGTTGAGTTCTGGATGTTCTGTTTTAAATTTAATCCAGAAAGACGACAAAAAATGTTTTGAAATTCTAACTTCAGTCCCTTGAAACGTAACAATGCCAACAACAATCTTCGTTATTTACCACATCAGTGCTTGGAATCAGTTGATGAGAATATGTCACAAATCCATTGTTTTCTGTTTTGTGGATTTGAGTCAGAAAGGAAATACTCTTTGAATTTGTGGAATGTTGATTTTAGATGGAATGTAAATTTGCTTTGGCAAGAGAGATTAATATCTGCTGTCATCAATAGTGATGTAAAAGGTGGAACATGTCAAATGATTAATGCCTAACATGTATTAAGAATGTAAGCTTCATTTAAAAACATTTCATTCTTTCCATTTTTCTTCTTATGCTTCATCTTTTAAAAGTATCCAGAGAACCAGCCTCCACCGCCCTCTGAGGCAGAGAATTCCACAGATCCACAACTCTCTGTGAGAAAAAGTGTTTCCTCCTCTCCGTTCTAAATGGCTTACCCCTTATTCTTAAACTGTGGCCCCTGGTTCTGGACTCCCCCAACATCGGGAACATGTTTCCTGCATCTAGCGTGTCCAAACCATTAATCTATATTGCTAAAAGTCTGATCCTGACCAATTCCTGTTGTTCTGTATATTGATTTTAGAAAAAATGCTGCCACTTACGGCTGTGATTTTTGGCCATCTTACTCAGTCCCCCTCTGCTATGCAGGACAAGAGGATTTTTCCCATCTATGAAAAATAAAAGAGTTACTAGTGTTTAAAAAATGTTGAGATTCTCTCCCCTGAAGGCCACTTCCGGAGGGACTATAAAACCTGGAAGTGTTGAGTGCCTCAATCAGTCTCTGCAAGATGGGGGAGCGAGAGGGTCACGTCTCTCAGTCTGAGCTGTGAATAACACTGGACACATGTCTACTAAACTGTGAGTGGTTTTACTGACCTGTCAGTGCCCTTAATGTGGTTTGAAAATATAGTTTGGAAATGCTAAAGCTGTATTGCCTTTGGTTTGGAAATGCTAAAGCTATGTTGACTTTGGTTTGGAAATGTTAAAGCTGTGTTGCCTCTGGTTTGGAAATGTTAAAGCTGTGTTGCCTTTGGTTTGGAAATGCTAAAGCTGTGTTGCCTTTGGATTGGAAATGCTAAAGATGCCTTGCCTTTGGTTTGGAAATGCTAAAGCTGCCTTGCCTAATTAAAGTTGCCTTGGCTAATTAAAGTTGCCTTGCCTAATTAAAGTTGCCTTGCCTAATTAAAGTTGCCTTGGCTAATTAAAGTTGCCTTGCCTAATTAAAGTTGCCTTGCCTAATTAAAGTTGCCTTGCCTAATTAAAGTTTCCTTGCCTAATTAAAGTTGCCTTTCCTAATTAAAGTTGCTTTGCCTTCTATATAATTATAAGTCTAATCTTGACCACTTCCTGTTTGCGCTTTATATTGATTTTAGAAAAAGCGCTACCACGTACGGCTGTGATTTTTGGCCATCTTACTCAGAGTCCCCCTCCGCTCATCAGGTGTCGAGGATTTTTCCCATCGATGATAAATAAAAGAGTTATTAGTGTTTTTAAAATGTTGAGATTCTCTCTCCTGTCAATCACGCCATGAAGGCCATGCCCCTTCTGGTTGGAAGGGGGAGGGGGGAGGGACTATAAAACCCAGAAGTGTGGGCGTGGCTCAGTCTCTGCAAGATGGAGGAGGGAGAGGTCATGACTTGCTGCCTTTAGTGGCCTTGCACCCTGCTTGAAATGGTATGAAACTGCACTTGAATTTGGTGGCCTTGCACTCTGCTTGAAATGGAATTTCAAGGAATAGCCGTGAGTCAACTGCCAGCCCACCAGCCGTGCGTGAGTGAGCTGCCAGCACAACAGGCTTGAGTGACTGAGCTGCCAGCCCAAGATGTTTCAATAAGATACCCTCTCATCCTTCTAAATTCCAGAGTATACAAGCCCAGCTGCTCCATTCTCTCAGCATATGACAGTCCCGCCATAAAGGTGGATGGTTCAGGTTGGCTGCCAGTGATTAGTGGTGTTCTGCAAGGGTCATTGGGCCGCTACTCTTCATATTGTATGTCAACAATTTGGATGATGGAAATGATGGCTTTGGGGCCCAGTTTGTGGATTATATGATGATATGTGAAGAGACAGGTTGTGTCGAGGAAACAGGGAGTCTGTAGGTTGCAGGAGGAAACGGAGTCTGTAGGTTGCAGGAGGAAACAGGGAGTCTGCAGGAGTCTTCAAGGACTCATACAGGTTGGGAGAGAGGCAAAGAAGTGGCAGATGCCATACAGCATAGCAAAGTATGTGGTTAAGTGTGCAACCCGACAGGATGCTTTCGATGAATTTCACAGATTCACAACTCTCTAGCTAAAGAAGCTCCACCTCATTTCCATTCTAATCATCTAATGCACTGTACAAGTTTGAAGAGTCTTTAGAGACATGCTGAATTTTTTTGTCTTCTCATGATGTAGAGCTGTTGATGTGCTTTCTTGTCTGTTGAATCAAAGTAGTTGGTCTACAACAGACCATTGGTTAAATTTATTGGTTTAAGGCAGTTAGATAGATTCTTGATTAGTACAGGTGTCAGAGGTTATGGGAAGAATGCAAGAAAATGGGGTTTGGAGGGAGATATCGATCAGGTGGGGTAGACTTGATGGGCCGAATGGCCTAATTCTACTCCTATGCTTTATGACCTCATGACCGTAATGCCAAGGTACTGAAAGCTCTCAACCATTTTCACTTCGGCAACATTGATGCTGATTAAGCCATGTGCTCCACCACCATTCCTAAAGTCGATAACTAGTTAATCTAGAAAGCTGTGTTTCAAATTCTGGCATTATTTATTGTTGACAAATACTTTGACTGATCTTAAAAGCATTGATTGATTGCAAATCAATCTGCCGGTTAAATGTAGAATATTGAGGAAGCTTGAATGACATAAGAAAGTAAAAATGTAAACCAAGAGCAGAGGATAGAAATAATGGAATGGGAATTGGGCGCATTGAAGGTGCAAATTTAATCAATTTCTGAGCAAAGAATGCCTGCCACCACATCGCCACCTCAATAATGTTGTAGTTTGTTCATTATATGCCACTCTCCCACGACTCACCTGTGGGTCGGGTGGAGCGGAGGTGTAGGACAATGTTCATGCCTTCACAGTGATGTGATGGACGTGGGGGTCTGGACCAATCGCTGACAAGTCCCCGGCAACGTCAAGTCCGTTATTGGACTTTTCTGTTGAGCGGCAGTCGGTCCTTTGACCTCATAGGCGACGCCGCCTTTCGGGTAGGTGGTGTATCGAGTGAGCGGCCATTCCGTAAGTTTGCTTTTAGGCTACGCAGCTTTTCGGTTCGTTGGATTTTAGGCGTCCCGCCCTTTCGGTTAGTTTGCATTTAGGCGTCCCATCCTTTCGGTTAGTAGGCGTTTCGTCTTCAGACTCTTTCGGTTTATTGGCGTTTCGGCCTCGTTTCAATTCGGTTCTTTGGCTTCGACTTCTTTGCTTCGGCCTCTCGTCCATCGGCGCCACGTCCGCACACGTGTGTTTAGATCAAGGGCACTGAAAGAGAAATCAACTAGTCCAGGGGCTTTTGTGAACAATCATTTCTTAAGTGCTATTCATATTAATAATATGGTACGGGTGTGAGGAATGGACTCTTACCTGAGCACTGTCCAAGTCTCTCGATGGTACCTACACCCGAATGCTCAGAAAAGTTCAAAATGTCAGTTGGAAGGACCACATCACCAACGCCCAGCTCCATGGGGAGAATCCACCTCTGACCGAGAAGATCAGGTCGAGAAGGATGAGGCTCGCTAGTCACTGCCACCGCCGCCCAGAAATGCCAGCAAACACGGTTGTGCTGTGGGAACCCACGCATGGAAGACGTGACCCTGGACAGCCAATCAAGACAATGCTGAAGGCGATGATGGAAGACGCATGTGTAGAGACAAAAGAGGAGCTTGCCAGCTGCACGGAGGACAGAGATGTGTGGTGCGTCCGTCATCGTGCCTGTCGGAAACCAGCACCACTGCGTCGCTAATGTTTTCAACGATTTAATAATAATAATATTCATATTGCAAGTGTTATTTTTATTTATATGTGGTGCAAGTATTAAATAATGTCAAATTCACTATATATTGTCAAAAATTAAGGGGTTTAACATGGAAAACGTGATTTAAATATTTTATGTACATTTCATATTTAGAATTGCACTGACTTATCTTTCCAAATGAAAAATATAGAAATCTTTCAACTAGACTGAATTCAAAATATAAACACAGAAACTGTTTCCTGCTTCAAAGCAGTTGAAGAAAAGACTTCCATTTCTCAGAACTCTCACTGTTTTTCCAAATTTTACAAGCAGGTTTAGCTTGCCAGCACAATAATCTTACATGTCACTAAGCACTGTGACAACTTGTCAGTGTATTACTAAGGACCTCCGAATGTGGAAGCATGTAGATAATAATGAGTGCAGGATACAGAATCAATGTGAAGTTCCACATTGGAATTACATCAATCTGGTGTCAGTATTGCATTAGAACCAGTAAGTAATTCACCCTTTAATTGATTAATGTAACAAGATTTGGCATGAAATTTATTATCTTCCACCTTTCAACTTTCAATTTTTTTGTGAACAGTAATTGAATTTAGCTTGATTTTTATTTACAAATATCTGAAGATTTAAATAAATGAAGATAAAACTGAATCTGTCAATTTGTTTACTCCAAATGAATGGTTCAAATAATATTTTTCATTCACTGATGGTAAGAGTTGGTATAAGATCAACCTAAATTGTGTGAACATTTATCAGAATGAGCATTGCTATTAATAATATAATTTCTTAATTGTTACTTGAAATAAAAAGCACTTCCTGTCAGAAAACAGGCACTCTGTTATTTTATTGCTGTATTATTTAATTCCGTTCAAATGGGGGAGGGGGTGCGTGGGGGAGGGGGGTGTGGGGATGTGGGAGAGGGGGGGTGTGTGAGGGAGGGGGTGTGGGGGAGGGGGTGTGTGTGGGAGGGGTGTATGTGTGGGGTGGGAGGGTGTGTATGTGGGAGGGGGTGGAATTGGGAGGGGGGTGTGTGGGCTCAGTGGCTCCGACCGCACTCATCGGCTGCAGGACAATCGCCTGTCGCACTGAGTGGGTCCCAGCCCCGGCTGCACTCATTGGCACCCGGCTCGTCGTGGTGGTCGCCGCCCCCGCCCCCGCCCCCGCCCACGAACACAGGACCCCCCCGCCCGCGAACACAGGACCCTCCGCCCGCAAACACAGGAACCCCCGCCCGCGAACACAGGACCCCCCGCCCGCGAACACTGGACCCTCCGCCCGCAAACACAGGACCCCCCCGCCCGCGAACACAGGACCCCCCCCGCCCGCAAACACAGTACCCCCCCCCGCCCGCGAACACAGGAACCCCCGCCCGCGAACACAGGACCCCCCCACCCGCGAATACAGGACCCCCCCCCGCCCGCGAACACAGGACCCCCCGCCCGCGAACACAGGACCCCTCACCCGCGAACACAGGACCCCCCCGCCCGCAAACACAGGACCCCCCCGCCCGCAAACACAGGACCCCCCCCCGCCCGCAAACACAGGACCCCCCACCCGCGAACACAGGACCCCTCACCCGCGAACACAGGACCCTTCACCCGCGAACACAGGACCCCCCCGCCCGCAAACACAGGACCCCCCCCCCGCCCGCAAACACAGGACCCCCCCACCCGCAAACACAGCAGCCCCCACCCGCAAACACAGGACCCCCCCGCCCACGAACACAGCAGCCCCCGTCGGCACTCCGCTTCTTCAGCTTTATTCTCCCCGCCGGTGATTGACAGCGGGTGCCGGAAGGGGCGTCACCTTCCCAGCGAATAACAGACCAATAACATTTGTAATATTTCACTGATCGGAATAAAACTTGATGCTCTTGCAGCACAGGAGAATGGTGAGTAAGATGGTGAAAATGGGGGATTGGTTTTGCACAAATTTAAAAACAATGCAAACCGGGAAAGGACAAGATGAGAGTTTTACTAATAGTATAGAAGATAGATAGATAGATAGATAGATAGATAGATAGATAGATAGATAGATAGATAGATAGATAGATAGATAGATAGATAGATAGATAGAAGATAGACATTCAAGCAAAAAAATGTTAGTCTAATTCGTGAACATATTTATGTTACTTGGTTTTATGCACTGAACTGCATAAACCCAGCGTGAAAACACGTGATTATTGCATCTTCCTAACATATTAAGCAGCCAATGCATAGACAGTCCCCTCAATACAATCCCCATGAGGCCTGAGTGTTTTTGAGAGTGGGATTCGTTTGCATTTAATTTGCTAAATTAGACGAGCCTATTAAACTTGAGCCAAAGGTAGCTTGTCACAAAATCACAAAGAAGTACTTATGCTCAACTTACTGAGTATTTCCAGCATTTTCTGTTTTTATTTCAATTTCCAGCATCTGCAGTTTCTTGTGCAACTGCTGTCATTTTATAGGGCTGATGCGGATGAATTACAAATCATAGGCATTTTAACCTATCAGTGATGGAGCTCTACCCTCTGGATAAGGTCTGCACCTGCAAACAGACAAGCCCTACACCATTCTCAAATCCATATTTCAATGAGAAAATCAAGAGTAATGTTAATCTGGTGCTTCATGTCACAGTGCAGATGCACTTCCAGCAGCTTCCACGCTTGCATGCTTTATATACACTGAGAACTGCACTACAATTACCAGAAGCATGTTATGTGATCCAGGAAGTCCTGATCAAAATTAGGATAAAATTCCATCCATCAGCTCAGAGATTTAAAAGCACTTTTACTATTTTCTATATTACTAAAAGTCTGATCTTGACCACTTTTGGCTCACTGTGCTGCGATTTCCGAGAGAACGCCGCCACCTACGGCCGTCATTTTTGGCCACCTCGCTCAGCCCCCCTCCGCCTTCCGGGACCGGAGGATTTTTCCCATCGATGAAAAATCAGTGAGATATGAATGGGTTTTTTTAAATTGCCATTCTCTCTGCTGCCCCTGCTTGAGGGAGGGGGAGGGACTATAAAACCAGGAAGTGGTGTGCCTCATTCAGTCTCTGCAAGATGGAGGAAGCCAGAGGGTCACGTCTCTCTGAGCTCTGAATAACACTGAACACATGTCTACTCAACTGTGAGTGCCCTTAATGTGGTTTGAAAATGAAAATATGGTTGGTTTGAAGTAAAAATGCACTGCAAATGGTTGTTTGGGTTGAGGTAATTGGTGGGGAGGTGGAATTGGTGGAGAGGTGGAATATTGCGTCGGGGGACCAGCCCTCCCGTGTGAACATGGGACCCAACGGGTCCCACTTAGACTAGTATAATTTATATTTATACTAAGCCGCGATGCATCTGGATAGGATTCTTTCTATGGTGCACCTGTAGAAATTGGTTAGTGTCATTGGAGCCATGTCAAATATTCTTGTAAGGAAGTAAAGACATGGGTTGTATTCCTAGTTGTAGCATCAAACTGGTTGAACCAGGACAAATTGTTGGTGATGTTTACACTGAGAACCGTAAAGCACTCAATCATCTCCAATTCAGCACCATTGATAGCAAGTGGCACATGCATTCCATCCCTTTTCTTGAAGTTGACAATTGGCTTCTTTATTTTGCTGACAATGAGGGAAAGGTGGATATCTTGATGCCTTGCAACTCAACTCCCTCTCTCCCCCTTGTGCTCCAGGCCAATCTTAAGAGTATGCTACCAAAATACTATCAATGCATATCCTGTCCCACCAGCACCTGCCCAACACCCTCAACCACTGCTACCATCAGACCTCTACCACTCCACCCACCTGTATTTTGGAAAATTCAAGAGGAAACTGAAGCGCTATAATCAACAGCACAAGTTTGAGAAAATAAATTAGGGCTTGTATGACTGCTTTGAGTCAGTTGACTGGTCCGCCATGAAGGTCACAGCAGCTAACCTAAATGAGTATGCCACTGTAATTAACTCCATCTGAGTGATTGAAGTCAATCTGAGTGGTATCTAACCAGTAGCTTGGTTGAACTATGAGATTGATTCCTGAGTTCAGCCCAAGCCTGAGGGGCTAAAGTCAGGTTTTCCGATCCATGCAGGAAATCCACGTAAAGACATCAGGAACACCAAGAGACAATTGCAGATCAAGCTGGAGTTTCACACTAACCACATGGCATCTACACATTGTGGCAAGACTCGCATGCTCCAATGGGAAGTCTGATAAAATTGCTGGTAACAACACATCCCTTCCCGATGAGCTCAATACATTCAATGCTTGTTTGGAACAGTGTGTCAATGGAATGTGTCATTGTCCTTGTAGCCTCAGGTGAACCTGCACAGATGTTGGAACAACCTTCTTGAAAGTGAACCCAAGGAAAGCACGACCAGAGGATTATTTTCCCTGAGGCACCCCCAATTCTCCACTCTAATACAATGTTTCAATACATCATGGGTGCTCTTTCTTTATCTCCATTAATAAAACATTTACCTTCTGGATATTAATTTAAGCCATCTTACTTTTTGAAAGTTACAGGCTTGAAGGAGCTTTGTTTACTTCTATTTCCTCTGCCTAAGGACAAGCTTTTTTCAGTGACATTTATGTGCAGCGGGTTCACTGCCTGCACTGATTTTTACCTTCTCTTGGGGTTTGCTGGTTTTCTTCTGAATTTAGTGTTAATTTAAACAGCAGCTTTGATGAATCACTGTTGGAGCTTAACCCACTTTTTAAGCAATGAAATTGCAAGATAGCTAACAATCAAAATGCCAACCATTCCATGACAAAGTAACCAGTCCAAGGTATTAAACAGCTGTCAAAAGTAATTTAGTGTATTACAGTAATTCCATACATGATTCACGGTATATAAAGCAACTACATGGAAAAATATATTTTTGATATGTTCCCTGACAAGTCAAGTAGTTAGAAGTTTCATTCATGGGAGAAAAAGAATGTCAGTTATGTTTAAAATAATGAATGGAAGTTAAATGTAGTAATTGAATAGATGCTGAACAAAATTATTTTCAAAATATTTGCATAGTTTTCCACATGGAAAAAAACGTACAGGAGGATCTGAAAATGATCATCCTTTCCCCCCAATTAGTATGTCTCAGCTAGAGGGTCACATAAACAAGATGCTGATCTTTTATGATATGACAAAAAAGGGAAGCTAATTGCAATTTTAAGATTTAATTGTGTTAATTCTGTCGAATGCACAATACATGATTTCAGCTGATGGCTGAACTGGCAGGAAGCACTGAATATATATGCGCTTTGAGGTATGACTGGAAGGACTGACTCTGCCTGTTTCTAATCCATGAAAACAAGATAGGTTGTGGCTACAGCTGAACCCTACTGACCTGTCTAGTTCATTAATTAGGCTCACACCTCACCTTCAAAATCACTTGCTATAAAATCTGCCAATTTTTCAATTGAATGTAAGTCAAAAAGTGTCATATTGATATGTTTGACAGCATTAATCAATTAACCAGTGGTAATTCAGAGAGTAGATGCATGTGGCAAAACTCATAATATTGCAAAAATCATTCACAAAATTTGCCTTCAGCTGGAGCCTTGGCCACTGGGAAGAAAAATTACATCTCCGAGTCTTGTATTATTCTGTCTGATTTTAATGGAGAGGAATTGTACACCAATTTCTTTACTTGCTAGTTTCTGCTTCTGGTGATGTGCACAAGGAAAATTGCCACATTAAAAATAAATAGAATTTCCAACGTTGAAATGCACAGCATGTCTTCAGTATATGTATTAAGGAAATACTTATTAATGGTTTATGTGCAGACCTTTAGATGAAATTGAAAGCTGCAAGATAAACATGCATTGTAATAAGCATGAAAAGAAAAGCCTCACATTACTGTGATCATACGGAAGGACAATAGATTAAATGTACTAAAACTCATATATTAAGTCATTTCAGTAAGGATCATTTCAATAAGGCAATGAAAAGCTGTTGAAACAGTAGTAATTTGATATGCATTGGGACAGTTCACATGGTCTACATATTTACCATTTATAAATTGCTTTGTTCTTTCATTTGTAGTTTTGTGGTAGTTAGCTTGCATTCATGGCTAAAATTAATTTAGCACAGTTTTGCCCAATTGTTTATTTTTTTAAATATCTCTGAAACTTAATGTTTCGCATTTGAACAATTGACCATTTGTTTGTTGATTACTAGTGATCAACTAATCACATCCTGCTACTTGACTACCTGTCCTTTATTCCTAATCTGTTTCCTGCTGCTCAGTCAATAACTTCAGTTCCGCGAGCCTCAAAGTTGATTGGCATTTCATTTTTAAGGGAGTCTATTATTATTATTATGTCTTCTGACGGTACATTTAGATAACATTTAGAAAGATTCCATTCTTTATTATTTTGATCATCTTATCTTTATGGTTCATCAGGCATGATCTAATATTCACAAATCCTTGCTGGTTCTTGCTGATCTGCTGAAGATTTCTGAGGTGTTCAGACAGTTTGACCAAACTGTGGTTTCCTATTTTTTTTTCCTGACAACTATTGTTAGATCAATTGGTCTTTGATTTCCTGATGTGTTCCTCCCTCTTATTGAGTTTAGTTTATTGTCACGTGTATCGAGGGACAGTGGAAACCTTTTGTTGCGTGCTAACCAGTCAGCGGAAAGTACCAGAATGACTTGCACAATTTTACACTTGGAATAAATGACTCCAAAATTGTAAGAAAATAGTTTAGGGCATCCTTAGCTTATTCCTTAAATCCTAAAATGAAAACTCTCTGGTCCAGACAATTCATGCATGTTTAGTACTTATTTTTTAACTACTTCTACTACTAACTTGCTTGCACCTGTGACACTGTCCCCAACTTAGTATATTTCTCCATATGTTGATAGTTTGTTTCTTCCTGGAAAAAAATGTATGTCAATATTAAACATTTATGCCATTTTCTTATTCTCATTTACACTATCATTTTAGGGGGCCCAAAAGGCTACCAATAATATTTTTAATGAAAATGTTTTGTTTAATTCAGCTTTTCTTTGTAGCTGCTCCTGTTTTGTAGTCCCTTTGCATTCTGTTTGTACTGGGGTTTAACTGTTTTATTGCATTTTCTTTTCATTTTAGTTGTCCTTAGCATCCTTATTTGTCCTTAGCTGGATATTTTTGGCGATTACTGCTCTTGCCTGAAAGTGGTATAAACTGGCATCTGTACTATACTGTGGTAAATTCCTTTTTCAATTGCGCTAATTTATTTACCATAGCAATTCTCTTGAGACGCACTTATTTGCATGTTCTCCTGACTGAACTTACTGGCTCTTTCTTCTCTCGGGGATTGTACCTCTCTATTTGACTAACTATTCTGAGCCTCCTCCCTCTGCCAACTCAGTTGTCCTACTCTAGTTAAGGTGCAACCAGTCACGCTTTGATAGGTCTCATTGTTTCTAGAAACAGTCCCAGTGATCCAGGAACCTAAAGCCCATCCTCCTGCAACATCCCTTCAGCACCACATTCATCTGACCTATCCCTCTAATCCTATACTCATTAATTGATGGCACCTGGTGCAATCCAGAGATTACAAACCTCAAGCTCCTGCTCTTTAAGCAGTGTTTTAGCTGCCTAAATAGAGGTAGCAGGTCCTCATGCCTATATCATTGCCATGATTTCTGGCTGTTTGCTCTTCCCTTTCACAATATTCTACAGCTGTTTTGCAGCATCTTTGATCTGGTTACTTGGGCGATAACATACTAATCTGGAGTCTATTTTGTGGCCAGAAACACAATGGTCTGTCCCCTTCATGATAGCATCCCTACCCTAATCACTAATTCTCATGCAGTCCCCACTTCTATACAGCAATGCCCACTATGGTGCGTGAACTGGGATGCTGTTCTTCCCCAAGAAGGTCATCTGCCACACCCCCAACACTATCCAACATGGTATACTTGTTGAAGAGGCAAATTACCACAAGGTCTGCACTAACTGACTATCCTGACTGCTTTTCCTAATGTCACTCATGCTCTCTCTGCACCTATGGAGTGATTAGGTCACTAAATGTGCCTGATTTATCATATTGTTTATAGTGTACAATGTTTACATATTCTGTTGTGCCGCAGCAAGTAAGAATTTCATTGTTCTAACTGGGACATCTATATATTATTAAAAGTCTCATCTAGTATGTATGTATACGTGCGTGTGTGTGTGTGTGTGTCTGTAAGTGTTTTTCTACCTTTGTCAAAACGCTACGCGGCAGTGCTTACATTTTTACTTTTTCTGACTCCCATTTTCCCCTCCACGCAATAATCAGGTTCACTAATGATTTCATCTTATATTTCACGTTATTGACGATTCAAGTTTAAAAAAAGTCAAAAATCGGTTCTCACACACAGCCTTTTTCCAGGACTTTCCACTGATGATGTCACAATGCCACTCACAGTGCACGTGAGTTCACAATGGGCTCTCAAGCTGCCGAGTGCCACGCATTCCGCCCCCTACCCCTCCGGGATATTCACATCCCCCGCCCCCTCCGGGATATTCACACCCCCGCCCCCCCGGGATATTCATACCCCCCGCCCCCTACCCCTCCGGGATATTCACACCCCCCGCCCCCCCCGGATTATTCACACCCCTAGCCCCCTCCTCCTCCATGTTATTCATACCCTCTGCCCCCTCTCCCTCAGGATATTCACACTCCCGCCCCTCCCCCCCCCCCCGGGTTATTCATGATTAAAGTTTAAAAAAAAAAGCCAAAACCACCTTTTAAAATTCCAGCTTCGATTGATGTCACAAAGCCCTCCCCAACGGTAGAGTGAAACAGAATATCCCACTACCTTCCAGTGACGTCAGGGGGAGGGCCTCATTTCAAAAACAGCTTAATCACCGGGTCTGCACTTAGTCTAGTATGATAATAAAACTCTCTTGACTCTTGACATCCCAGATGCTCAATGAGAAGCACCAGGATGCTTATAGGGGATGGTGAATAGGACATTGCATGCATTCGGAAAAATGTATTTTAGGATCCCGTCACATCAACAGGGTGCTAAAAAAGGCAAAGATAAAAGCTAGGAGAGGAGATTTACTAGAATGTTGCCTGGGTTTCAGCAACTAAGTTACAGAGAAAGGTTGAACCAGTTAGGGCTTTATTCTTTGGAGCGCAGAAGGTTAAGGGGGGACTTGATAGAGGTCTTTAAAATGATGAGAGGGATAGACAGAGTTGACGTGGATAAGCTTTTCCCACTGAGAGTAGGGAAGATTCAAACAAGGGGACATGACTTGAGAATTAAGGGACAGAAGTTTAGGGGTAACATGAGGGGGAACTTCTTTACTCAGAGAGTGGTGGCTGTGTGGAATGAGCTTCCAGTGAAGGTGGCGGAGGCAGGTTCGTTTTTATCATTTAAAAATAAATTGGATAGTTATATGGACGGGAAAGGAATGGAGGGTTATGGTCTGAGCGCAGGTATATGGGACTAGGGGAGAATACGTGTTCGGCACGGACTAGAAGGGTCGAGATGGCCTGTTTCCGTGCTGTAATTGTTATATGGTTATATGGTTATATAGGAGTATGTTCTAGTCTTGAGATAACAAAGCATGGATAAAGGTTTCAGCATAAAACCAATGTTGCAAAAATCAAGATCAGTGATCTTTATTCACATCCCTATAAATGTTTGCAAAGTTAATTGAATTTTTCTTCTTTTACTGCCTTTTGCAAATGATTAAATCATTGGCTATGTGGCCAGTTTAAAGGTGGGGATCCTGTCTTTGTAATGTTTGACAGCTTGAAGGCATTGGGTAAATGAAGATTGCCTACAGATTACTGGTACTTTGTGGAGGTCACTTTTCACGGTCAGCTAGAAGCACCATCTCTTCACCTCTGACCACAAATTCTTAGCCCATTGAAAGCCAATTGCAGCTAATAAACAGGAAGGAAATTGTGGCTGCAGTGATTAGAAGGGAAACTTGAACGGTGTGTAAATGCTAAACTTGACTATTGAAGACCATAATTATCAAGCAGTATTGAATCTTTCCACTCATTATTTTGCCTTGAATATGTTAGGTCAACCCCTATTGTTTGTCTACCATGTCTGCTTATTTTAGAGACTTTAAACTGCAGTTCATTTTTGATTCATCGATGCTTTTAGTGGTCTTTGCTGTAAATGTCAGAGAACCAATTATTGACAGCATTGCAAAATACAAAGATGTGTCCTTCTGCAGTCTTGTGAACGGAAATAGCTGGATTTGAATAGCTGGATAGGTTATAAACATTATTGAGTTTTAGTGTAATCAGATTGCAATAGTTTCTTGTAGAATTTTTAATTTGTAATTTTACTGAGTATGCTTTAATATGTACAAAATGTTTACATGTGAGGTGGAATAAACAGTAATTTTTCTAAAAAATTGAGGAATTAAACCATTTAAAAATAAATGTATATTCAGCTAAATAAAGTAAAACTTCCTTAAGCTTGTCCCCAATTATATTTAATTCTGGCCATGTATTTAATTTAATTATTTTCACAAGCTGATACTTATTTTTCCAAATGATACTGCACATTTAGTCTTGGCTTGCTGACTGCTTTACCATCGGCAGGAGCTGGACTGAAATTGGAAAATTATTTTGCAAAAAAACGTGAAGAGAGGGGGGTCATTATTCCGTAAGGAAATAGATTTGCTCCTCCCAGTGGGTTATCATGCTATATTTGCCTTACAGATCTAGGTACCATTGTTCATTACAGACATTTATTGTAAAATATTCTAGTAATATGAATCATACAGCATAGTTTCACTCTTCCAGTTTGGTAGAATCCTTTGCTTGAATTTCTGACAGTTTAACTGCAGGGTCCTTATCTTGTAATTATTTTCTCCACACTACCAGCTATTGGCATTATGTCACAATACCTTTGTAGCTTTTATATTTCTCACTCTTATTTCAAACTTGCCTCAGCAAAATTTATAATCTCTCTCTGTCGTTCAATGGTGCTTTATTGTCACATGTGCTAAATGCAAATGCACAATGAAATTATTTTCTTACAAACAGTCCAGTAGCCACACCCAAGCACATCCCTGATTAGCAATTTCATAGTTGTTAACCAGTGTTAGAGTTGAAGGCTTGCGCACAACTACACAACTTATTTAGCCATTGGTCACCAGATCTGGCGAGATCCCAAGTGCTGTCAATTTTCAGTGTCATTTACAAAATACCTACTGGTCAAGACTGTTTTCGAGTCATCTTTTCTTCACTGAAGAACAGGAAAGATACTCAATTTCTATCCCGAGTTTCCAACCATCCTCTTAAAATTTTCTCTCCAAACCAACCCCAAATCTATGGGGGAGGAGGGGTGTAACAGGCAGATGTGAGTTTTGTTCAGGTAGCACACAATCTCAAGACTTGGTTCATTTGAAAAGGTCATTATCTGTGAGAGAGTTGCTGAAGTGTAATTTTTGCATGCACATGACTTGGCACATTGCATTCCTTCAATTATACTGCTAATACATTTTCATTTAAAATCAATTATTTCTTTCAAACATAAGAAAATATACTCATGAATGAAAAATAAAGAAGACTTTGCACAAATACAGTTCCAATCATGCTCTTTTAAGCCATCACTTCAACACCACAATGCTTTTCCAATGCCCGGCAATATGTTTATATGGGGGGGGGGGGGGGGGGGGGAGAAGGAAGGAAAAAGGAGGAGGAGGAGCCCGAGGGCTGAGGAAGGGGAGGAGACAGCAAGGGCTAACAAAATTGGGAGAATTCAATGTTCACGCCCGTAGGATGCAGACTCCCCAAGCGGAATATGAGGTGCTGTTCCTCCAATATCCGGTGTTGCTCGCTCTGGCCATGGAGGAGACCCAGGACAGAGAGGTCGGATACGGAATGGGAGGGGGAGTTGAAGTGCTGAGCCACCGGGAGGTGAGGTTGGTTAATGCGGACCGAGCGGAGGTGTTCGGCGAAACAAACGCCAAGCCTATGCTTGGTCTCATCGATGTAGATCAGCTGACATCTAGAGCAGCGGATGCAATAGATGAGGTTGGAGGAGATGCAGGTGAACCTCTGTCGCACCTGGAACGACTGCTTTGGTCCTTGAATGGAGTCGAGGGGGGAGGTAAAGGGACAAATGTGGGAGGTGGCGAAACTGACGGAGGATTACTTGCTGTATGTGACGGCTGTTCGGGCGAAAGGTGAGGACTAGGGGGACTCTGCCCTTGTTGCGAGTGCGGGGATGGGGAGAGAGAGCAGTGTTGCGGGGTATGGAATAGACCCTGGTGCGAGCCTCATCTATGGTGGAGGCCCCTCCCTGAAGAATGAGGACATTTCAGATGCCCTGGTGTGGAACGCCTCATCCTGGGAGCAGATGCGGCGTAGACGGAGGAATTGGGAGTCGGGGATGGAGTCCTTACAGGAAGCAGGGTGGGAAGAAGTGTAGTCCAGATAGCCGTGGGAGTCAGTGGGTTTATAGTGGATGTTGGTCAGAAGTCTATCACCTGCGATGGAGATAGTGAGGTCAAGGAATGGTAGGGAAGTGTTGAAAATAGCCCAGGTGTATTTGAGTGCCGGATGGAAGTTAGTGGTGAAGTGGATGAAGTCAGTCAGTTGTGTGTGGGTGCAGGAGGTGGCACCAAAGCAGTCGTCGATGTAACAGAGGTAGAGGTCGGGGATGGGGCCCTGGTACGTATTGAACAAGGATTGTTCGACGTACCCGATAAAGAGGCAGACGTGGCTGGGGCCCATGCCTGTGCCCATAGCTATGCCTTGTATTTGGAGGAAATGGGAGGAGTCAAACTTGAAGTTATTGAGAGTAAGGCGGAGGAGAGTATCAGAGAACGGGTATTGGTTGCTTCTCTGGTCGAGGAAGAACCGGAGGGCTTTGAGACCATCCTGGTGGGGGATGGAGGTGTAGATTGACTGGACGTCCATGGTGAAGATGAGGAGGTGAGGGCCTAGAGAATGGAGATTTTCCAGCATCTGCAGTTCCTTCTTAAACACATGTTTATATGGCATATGACCACCATTTGAAGACTGATGCTCTGTTTTCAGCTGATATTGCTAAGGAATAGCATAAAGTTAGGAAATAAGAAGGGAGATAGGATAGATCTTTACCAGAAGTAATAGGTGGATCAAAGAGAGAAGCCATAGTTGTTAATTCTCTGGCTATAATTGAATAAATGGGAATGGAGCTAGAGAAGTGTTGTCCCCTCAGCTAGATGGCAGAAGAAGTGTTACTTAACTGCAGACAGATGGAGGAAATGATTCATGGATATTCACAAAGAATTATAGGATAGGATAGACATGTTGAGTTGAATATCTTGCCATATAATGCTGCATTTATTTTTGAAATCTAACATTTATTTTAGAGAACAAGGAACAATGCCAGTGGATTTATATAAATTAAGCCGTAATTCATGCATTTTCCTGATGTGCACTATACGTATCAATCTGCCCACATTTGTACTCTTTGTGAAGTTAAGTTGAAAGTCCTGCAAATATTTCTGTCGAATTCTGTATCTCATCACCACTCTTGAGTTGACAAGTGGTGGGCACAATAAGTGACTGAGAATGAATATGTCGCGAGCTTTCCAAAGTGGTTTTGATCACGAAGAATCTTTGTCAATTTGACAATTTGACAATACACAAATTGTCTATTGAAAAGTGTCTTTGTTGATTGCTTCACTTGTGGAGGGTGCACCAATGCATGGGAATAACCAATGACTACTTGAAGTTTTGGGTAGCCTGCAATCTCGACAAATCAAAGGGCCGAATGGCCTACTCCTGCACCTATTGTCTATTGTAATGTGGACTGTAGGAGCGATTTTGTGTTTAACTTGCACCCTGAATCTGGCATTCATGTGGGGGCCCAGTCACTCACTTAATTATGGCTTAGATAGCATTAGGTGCAAGAATACCTCGTAGATTAGTGGTGAGTTTCTCATACAAATTGGTTTATTCAAGGCCTTTACAGTATGCACTGGGAAACACTCTGAAAGAACCCAAGTGTTACAAAGATTTGTAGCACCCACTGCATTTTTATATTCTCACAGCACAATGGTTACATATGGATTCTACATTTTGAAATAATCCCACATTGATCAATGTCTCACGCTTTTCATCTGTGTCTTTTGCCAGTTATCTTTAACCTCATGTTCTCTGCTATTTAGAAAACCACTCTCCCATTTGTCAAAACCACTCTCCCATTAACAAATTGATGCAATAAAAGTCACTACTCCCTGGTCAGTTTTATGGTCTTATGCTTAATTTACAACCCCCATTGTTTATTTTAACTCTGCTAGTCTTGCTGTGGAATCTGAATACTATGATAAATCTATTTATTGCGTCTCATAACATAGGTTGGTCTTTTTTTCCCCAAATGCTCCTTCAGTATGTAAGATCTTGGGTTAAACAGAATACAACCTACTCATCTTCCTCATAATTTTCAGAATTTCCGACATCATATGCGAACAAATGTTTAGTTTAGTTTAGAGATACAGTGGGGTACCAGGCCCTTCGACCCACCAAGTATGCGCCAACCAGCAATCCCCACACATTAACATTATCCTACACACACCATGGACAATTTACACATACACCAAGCCAATTAACCTAGATATCCGTACGTCTTTGGAGTGTGGGAGGAAACCGAAGATCTCGTAGAAAGCCCACACAGGTCACGGGGAGAACGTACAAACTCTGTACAGACAGCACCCATAGTCGGGATCGAACCCACGTCTAAGGCGCTGTAAGCACTGTAAGGCAGCAACTCTACCGCTGCCCCACCATGCCAGCCATGTTCTGTACTTATGTCAAAATAGACAAATTCCCCCTGTCCTTCAATAGGCATTCTACAGTGTGACATTCTACATGTACTGTTGGGATTCAGATTTTAATATGCTGCATATAGTTAGTACAAGACCCATTCTTTGATATGGTTTTATGAAAAATGCAGGCGATGACTTGAAGCTCAGCCTCTGAATGCATGCATATGCACTGAAGCTCAACCACATAAAGACTGGAATGATCATGGTTTTGGAGTAAAGGCGTTGCAGGTCAGATGCTTCTCTATTTTTGTCCTATGGATTAACTGCACTCCAAGGGGAAACTTGTTGGAGGTGAGGCACAATACTATGGCAAGAAAGTTTGAGAAAGGAACGAGTGTGATGAGAAAGCCATACCTGTGCCCAGTCTGCACTGGAATTGAGTCAGTAGTAGACCTGTGGCAGAGAATCATTAGTTGCATGCCATCACAATGTGGACATATAATGAAGATGTCCATCGTAACATACCCACTGACTCTTGTCTCCTAAAAATGGAGGGCACCCAGGATGATATTAAGAACCTTGAGTCTGTTTGTGACCATATAGAAGCCCAATGAAAAAGAGGATGGAAGGAACAGTTCACAAACTATTCACCCACCTGCCCCATTTAGTGTTTTACTTATAACCCACCTACCGGAAACTTGTGCTTTTATCAACAGTCTGATTCCTCACTGAACTGGAGGGGAAACAGTTAACCTTGGCAATGACCAATGCCCAAGTGAAGGAATGTTGCAGATAATTAGTTAGCAATGTTTTAATTGATCCAGTGATCAAGGGCCTAAGATATAGGGAGAGGTTGAGCAGGCTAGGACTTTATTCCGTAGAGCACAGGAAGATGAGGCGTGATCTTAGTGATCCACAGTCAGGGTGAATGGTTGGAATCCTTTCCACAGAAACTTGCAGATTTCTGTCAGTGCCAGCTTAGAGAATGTTAGTGCCCATATACATTGTGCTTTGGATAGGTGGAATTAAGATCATGACCTCGGACAACTTGGAGAAATATGCTCACCTGCTCAGAGCTGCTTTATTCAAACCACTCTGTAAAATAGACCTGTCAGTTTCAGTCCTCAGCTTCCAATCGTGTTGGATTCCTGTGCAATGTTATAGTCATATTCATACAGCATGAAAACAGGCCCTTTAACTCAACTTGTCACACTGACCAGCATGTCCCATCTACACTAGTCCCACCTGCATGTGTTTGGCCCATATCCCTCTAAAGCTATCTTATCCATGTACCTGTCCAAATGCTTTTATACATTTTGTGATAGTACCTGTCTCAACTAGCTCCTTTAGTAGCTTGTTCCATATACTAGCCTTTGTGTAAAAGAAAATTTCGCCTCGGATTCCTATTAAATCTACCCCCCCCAGCCCTCTGGTTCACGATACCCCTAAAAACCACGTTTACCCAATCTCTTCCTCTCATGATCTTGTACGCCTCCATAAGATCACCACTCATTCTCCTTTGCTTCAAGGAATAAAGTCCTAGCCTGCTCAACCTTTACCGATTGCTTACTGTAGGTCCCAGAGTCCTGGCAACATCCTCATAAATCTTCGCTGCATCCTTTCCAGCTTAGCAACATCTTTCCTATAACAGGATGACCAAAACAGAACACAAGTTTTAAACAAGAACAAACAGAATTCTATGTTCTGCTGCTCCAAATTTCCGTTTGTTGGTTCAAAAGAGCGCAACTCCACTTGATCATCTCCCGAAGTGCAGTTTGTTTCTGCAATTCTGTGCATGGCCTCAATGAATGCCAATTGAATATTTGTGAGCCAATTGCATTGTGACACCATCATTGAAAGTAGTCTGACTTTGCTCCTGCATTCTTTGGATGTCATGTTCATGCTGTGTGCACCAAACCATGTGATTGAACGTTTATGTGCTGCACATGCTAAAAGATCCACTGTCAGGTAGAAATCAAACTTAATGCACCGATCATTTGTAAGCTCTTAAACAACATGTCCTGAGACTGTCAAGACCAAATCTGATGTGCTGGATGACATAACCATTGTAATACCTGAGTGATTTAGTATAATGTATTTACCAAATTATACACAGAAATTACCTTATTGTACACACACTTGCAGATTCAATAGCAGTGGAGGAATGAGATTAGAGGAGACCCAAAAAACCTCAGATCTGGAATCTTGAGCAAAAAAATAAACTAGTGGAGTAACTCGGCAGTTCAGGTAGCATCTTTGGAGGGAATACACAGATGCATTTCGGATAGAGTCAGAAGAATAGTCCTAACCTGGAATATCATCTGTCCATTCTGTCCATAGATGCTGCCTGACACACTGAGTTCCTCGAGCACTTTGTTTTTTGATTTAGATTATACTGTTCTGTACTATCTTGTTTTGTTCAGATAGATTTTTGAAGTAACACTGAACTTGGCCAAAAGAACAGGAAAGAGTGTGCTGTAGTCATTTTTGTTTCATTACTCCCTGCACCACATCATTGCCTTTTTACTATCTCGGTTTCCTGTTCACCATTGGGGCTCCTGTAATTTTACTATTTTCAGCACATTTCCTGGTATGCAATTTCGATAGAGCATATTCTGGTTGATAGTGGTGTTAACATCTCACTAGTGGCACAATCTCACTACAATGAGATATCAAGTAATGGTGTTGCATCTGCTGCAAATTGGTTAGATTGCTTCAGCTGCAAGTAGGTTAAAAATAAATCCCAATGCTCAGGGCACTTTGCTCTTTATTAATAAGAACAGTATTTAGCAGGCAGTATTAAGTATATACTAAACTTTTGCCTGTGAATGTTCATTTGACTTCTAATTAACCATATAACCATATAACAATTTACAGCACGGAAACAGGCCATCTCGACCCTTCTAGTCCGTGCCGAACACATAATCTCCCCTCGTCCCATATACCTGCGCTCAGACCATAACCCTCCATTCCTTTCCCATCCATATAACTATCCAATTTATTTTTAAATGATAAAAACGAACCTGCCTCCACCACCTTCACTGGAAGCTCATTCCACACAGCTACCACTCTCTGAGTAAAGAAGTTCCCCCTCATGTTACCCCTAAACTTCAGTCCCTTAATTCTCAAGTCATATCCCCTTGTTTGAATCTTCCCTACTCTCAGTGGGAAAAGCTTTTCCACGTCAACTCTGTCTATCCCTCTCATCATTTTAAAAACCTCTATCAAGTCCCCCCTTAACCTTCTGCGCTCCAAAGGATAAAGCCCTAACTTGTTCAACCTTTCTCTGTAACTTAGTTGCTGAAATCCAGGCAACATTCTAGTAAATCTCCTCTGTACTCTCTCTATTTTGTTGACATCCTTCCTATAATTGTCAACATCACTGTCTGGTAATCAACGTATGAACCGTAAATGCTGTCAAGAAGTCTAGTTTTAATTCATAATCCCACTCTCTTGCTTCTCTGTGCTTAATATCGTACATCATTCCAATGAAGCTCAATTCAAGCTGGAAAGACACTAGCTTATATTTTTATGAGGCATTTCCCAGGCTTCAGCTTCAGCACCGAGATCCCAATTTTTATCATATAGCATACATACAATTTTCAAAACTTGTTAACTACTATGAATGGTTCTGTTTCAACCAGTTTCAACCATGACGTTTACCATTATCACACCTTTTTACCGTGTACAATTACCCCATTTGTTATTTAGGCAATCCTGCTTAGGCAAATGCAACACCTGTCCCTTCACCTCCCCCCTCGACTCCATTCAAGGACCCAAGCAGTCGTTCCAGGTGCGACAAAGGTTCACCTGTATCTCCTCCAACCTCATCTACTGCATCCGCTGCTCTAGATGTCAGCTGATTTACATCGGCGAGACTAAGCGTAGGTTGGGCGATCGTTTCGCCGAACACCTCCGCTCAGTCCGCAATAACCTACCTGAACTCCCGGTGGCTCAGCACTTCAACTCCCCCTCCCATTCCCAATCCGACCTCTCTGTCCTGGGTCTCCTCCATTGCCAGAGTGAGCAACAGCGGAAATTGGAGGAACAGCACCTCATATTCCGTCTGGGGACCTTGCGTCCGGATGGCATTAACATTGAATTCTCCCAATTTTGCTAGCCCTTGCTCTCTCCTCCCCTTCCTTAACCCTCTAGCTGTCTCCTCCCACCCTCCCATCCGCCCGCCCTCGGGCTCCTCCTCCTCCTCCTCCTCCTCCTCCCCTTTTCCTTCCTTCTCCCCCCCCCCACCCCCCCATCAGTCTGAAGAAGGGTTTCGGCCCGAAACGTCGCCTATTTCCTTCGCTCCATAGATGCTGCTGCACCCGCTGAGTTTCCCCAGCAATTTTGTGTACCTTCCTGCTTAATTATGTCTATTTCTTGGCTGGACTTGATGGGTTGAAATGCATCCTTCCGTGTCATGATCAATAAGTTTCTTACCAATACACTTTTCCTTGACTTAGAACTTTCTAAAATTGGTTATATCTCTCTCTGCCAGTTGTATGCTTTGGGCCATCATTGAAGAGGGTAATCTACTCTGAGTATGATGGAATTTAACAGAAATGTCAAATATACATTCACTATTTCAATTGTTGAATTTCATGAAATTGTTTACAGAATGAGTCAGTAATCAAAAATAGCTTGTCCAATTTACTGACTTATTTTGAGTTGCATTAGTTTATAAAGACTAACCATTTAAAAATATTTCAGGTTTGCAAGAACTATTTAATTAGCAAAATACCTCATGTAGAATTAAAATTATTATTTCCTGAACAACTAAACATTATAATAGAACAATGGCAACATGTTAAAACAATTTGTTCGAATTTCAACTGTAATGGATATTTGGTGATATTACTGCTCAACCTATTGTAATGTGAGTCTTTCTTCCTGGTGTCTATTTGGCCTCTACGTCTGTGTCAGATTAGTGGTGTGGAAGAAAGTGTCGTATGATTGGAACTATCATATTTTTCATTTTGATATACGGTAATATTCACTATGCATTCCTCTGAGTTTATCAAGAAATAATTTACAGCTAATCATCAGAAAATAATTGGTGTTGTGCATTCTTGTAACTTCAAGATGTGAGATATCAGCATTCAGTATTTTGAAGTATAACCACATACAGTCATAACAAACATACCAGCAGTTACTGAATATTTCTCTTGGAGACTAGATCATCAGCCATAAGCCGAACAGTGATATTGCGATTAAAGATAGTCTGGATGGTAAAATGTAACCCAGATACCAAATCATAATCTGCTTTGCAGTCTGCTCCTTATGGATGCTATTGCAGAACAGGGAAGGCAGCTGCTGCATAGGAGAAGTGATACCAGGCAGTTGGAATGGAATCATTTCTAAAATTGTTTAAAAAGCAAATAATACTTTTAGTTAAAAGCATATCATTTAGACTGAATACAAATGATATGAACTACAATTCCAAATTCCCTCCTGCAGCGATTTGTTTTGGATATTAAAACACTCCATGAGATGGAAAAGTAATGAGAGCATGAAATCAAAAAATGTGTGTGTTTGAAATGATTAGATTTTAGAAAAAAAGCATATTCCTTTGGAGGAATATGCAAAGTGAAATTAACATTCACACTGGTTGAACAACATTATGCTCAGATATTTTCCAGACAGTAAACATATCATCTGTTCAGTTGATAATTAAATCTATTTTAAGAGCTTCTCAAGTTTTCTTATCTCAACCATATTGGCTCTCAGGGTAGATCACAATCAAAATGAAAAATTAAATGCTTATATATAACTACAAAATGAGCTTTGCCAGCCAGCTTGAGTGTCAGATTAATTAATCAGTTATTTAAACTGCGTGATTGCATTTTGAAATTGGATGATCAGATAACTTTAATTAAAGCTTTCATCAGCTGGTAACACTTTATGAGATGGTGTTGACCCTGCATGTAGGCCATCACCTAAATAGCTTGAAACTCCGGCTCATGATGTGTTTTTGAGTCAGAAGACTAGACGTGTGCCTGACACTTGTGCATATCCAGGAAGTCTGCACTGCCTTTTGGATAAAATATTAAACTTGGGCTCTGCTGTCTGATTGTGTGGACACAAAAGGCGCAGGGATACTATTTGCATGAAAACTGGTGAATTCTTCCCAATGTCCTGGTCAATAATTCTCCCTCAACAAGATCACCAAAGTGTGTAATTTGATCATGATCATCCAGCTCTTCATGGGACCTTGCTAATTGAAAGTCAGCTGTTGCATTTCCTACATAACTGCTTCACTGGCTGTAAAATGTTGAGGCCATCAAAGATACAACAATCGTGAAATATTTCTTTAAATTATGGAATATATTTGGTCGATTTATGTTTTTAGCAGAGGCCTGCTTGACAAGATTACAAGTTTGATAATTGTTTCTCTCTATGTTTCTGTTTATTGATTGTTGCATTGTATTTCTCGGGCTGTCAATTGGTTACTGCCACATGCATGGCTGAATGAAAAAATACTGCATGCAGGTTGGTCTGATCAAAGGTGGAAATGGATTACATGAAGATTGTGGTGTGAAAAATCTTTGGGGTTCTGCTGATCTCTTAGAGTAATTCTGGCAGAATGCAGAGGACTGGGTCCACTGTTTGTATGACATTCACCACAATGTTACTGGAACTTACGGGCTTGAGTTATACGGAGAGGCTGGATAGGCTGTGACTTTTTTCGTTTTAGCATAGGGTGACCGTATTGAGATATGTAAACTCATGGGGGCAATGGATGAAGTGAATGCTCAGTCTTTTTCCTAGGGTAGAGGATTCTATAACTAGAGTGTATAGGCCTAAGGTGAGAGGGGAGAGAGTTAGGTGGGACCTCAGGGGCAGATAGTCCGTATCTGGAACAAGCAGTCAGGGGAAAATATAGGAGTGGATACAATTACAACTTTCAATATACACTTGGACAGATATACGGGTAGGAATGGTGTAGAGAGATAGACAATAGACAATAGGTGCAGGAGAAGGCCATTTGGCCCTTTGAGCCAGCACCGCCATTCAATGTGAATATGGCTGATCATCCACAATCAGTACCCCGTTCCTGCCTTCTCACCATATCCCTTGACTCCACTATCTTTAAGAACTCTATCTACTCTCTCTTGATAGCATCCAGAGAATTGGCCTCCACTGGCTTCTGAGGCAGAGAATTCCACAGATTCACAACTCTCTGGGTGAAAAAGTTTTTCCTCATCTCTGTTCTAAATGGCCTACCCCTTATTCTTAAGCTGGGGCCCCTGGTTCTGGACTCCCCCAACATCGGGAACATGTTTCCTGCCTCTAGCGTGTCCAATCCCTTAATAATCTTATGTTTCAATAAGATTCCCTCTCATTCTTCTAAATTCCAGAGTATACAAGCCCAACCGATTCTTCCTATCAACTGATGACAGTCCCGCCATCCCGAGAATTAACCTCGTGAAACTACGGTGCACTCCCTCAATAGCAAAAATGTCCTTCCTCAAATTTGGAGACCAAAACTGCACACAATACTCCAGCTGTGGTCTCACTAGGGCCCTGTACAACTGCAGAAGGACTTTGCTCCTTAACTCAACTCCTCTTGTTATGAAGGCCAAAATGCCATTAGCTTTCTTCATTGCCTGCTGTACATGCATGTTTACGTTCAGTGACTGATGTACAAGGATCCCCAGCTCCCGTTGTACTTCCCCTTTTCCCAACTTGACACCATTCAGATAATAATCTGCCTTTCTGTTTTTGCCACAAAAGTGGATAACCTCACATTTATCCACAGTAAACTGCATCTGCCATGCATCTGCCCACTCCCCCAACCAGTCCAAGTCACCCTGCATCCTCATAGCATCCCCCTCACAGTTCACACTGCCAGCAAGCTTTGTGTCATCTGCAAATTTGCTAATGTTACTTTGATTCCCTTCATCTACATCATTAATATATATTGTAAATAGCTGCAGTCTCAGCACCGAGCCTTGCGGTACCCCACTAGTCACTGCCTGCCATTCTGAAAGGGACCCGTTTATCCCTACTGTTTGTTTTCTGTCTGCCAACAAATGTTCTATCCATGTCAGTACCCTACCCCCAATACCATGTGCTTTAATTTTGCCCACTAATCTCCTATGTGGGACCTTATCAAATGCTTTCTGAAAGTCCAGGTACACTACATCCACTGGCTCTCCCTTGTCCATTTTCCTAGTTACATCCTCAAAAAATTCCAGAAGATTAGTCAAGCATGATTTCCCCTTCATGAATCCATGCTGACTCGGACCAATCCTGTTACTGTTATCCAAATGTGCCGTTATTTCATCTTTTAGGATTGACTCCAGCATCTTCCCCACTACCGTTGTCAGGATAACTGTTCTATAATTCCCTGTTTTCTCTCTCCCGTCTTAAAAAGTGGGATAACATTAGCTACCCTCCAATCCACAGGAACTGATCCTGAATCTATAGAACATAGGAAAATTATCACCAATGCACCACGATTTCTAGAGCCACTTCCTTAAGTACCCTGGGATCAGGCCCTGGGGATTTATTAGCCTTCAATCCCATCAGTCTACCCAACACAATTTCCTGCCTAATGTGAATTTTCTTCAGTTCCTCCATCACCCGAGGTCCTCTGGCCACTCGTACATCTGGGAGATTGTTTGTGTCTTCCTTAGTGAAGACGGATCCAAAGTACCTGTTCAATTCGTCTGCCATTTCCATGTTCCTCATAATAAATTCACCTGTTTCTATCTTCAAGAGTCCAACTTTGGTCAACTAATTTTTTTCCTCTTCACACCTACGTATGGGCCAAGTGCAGGAAACATAGGGCCTTTTTCCATGCTGTCTCTGGCTATGACCCTCTGACATTCTATTTACTTTCTGGAACCAACAGTGAAATGTGTACAAATAGTCCCTATACTTGGAATTCATACTTTTCTAGTGCAATCAGATCCAAACTGGTGCTGGCAGCCAGTCGTGCAAAACGGCAGACTGATCTCGGGATGAATCATTGACTTGATCAACTGAGATGCCAAATACTGTGGAGGAATGTGAAGGACCATGTACTATTTTCATGAAAGTACAACACCAAAGAATAACCCTGCCAAGTTTTGTCATAGTTATTTCATCTTTTTTCCGAATAATTAGTAGCACAAGTGCACAACCTTTTATCCGAAAGCCTTGGGACCAGACACTTTTCGTAATTCGGAATTTTTCGGTTTTCGGAATGGAAGATTTTTAGCGTAGATTTTAACGGCTGGCTCAGTGGTAGAGTGCTCGGCTCATATCCGCAAGGTCGCGAGTTTGCGCCTCGATCCCGGCAGTTACTCGATCGCGAGTTTGAGACTTCAATGTAGTTTTTTCTTGCAGAATAGGAGAGAATAGGGAGGGTTAGGCTGGGATCATTCTCTGCGAGATGATCTTAGTGCAGGAGACAAGTGTAGGAGAGGTGCACTGACTGTGTGGGCAGAACTTTGGAAGTGATTGCCCACCATTCTCAAAAGCCGCTGTGTCTCCCTGTCCCTGGGATAGCAGGGGGCGATCAAACAGCACAATACCCCCCTCCCCCTCCAACTCCAGAGGAATCCGCTCCCCGATGGGCCGCTACGGCGACAAGTGGCAATTCGCCCACAGCCCGAGCTGCGCCACCCCAAGAACAAGACGTACCTTGCACACCATCAGCTTCTGCCCCTACGGGGAGCGTGTTCCTCTGGAGTTGGAGCGGGGCTGGGCTGGAGTTGCTGATCTGGGATCTCCGTGCTTGCAGTGGGCCTGGGAGTCGGTGTCCCGATGAGGGGGCACAGCTCGGGCTGTGGGCGAACTCCCACTTGTCGCCGTAGCGGCCCATTGGGGAGCGGCTTCTGGTGGTCCTGACGTCTCTCAGCTCCTGTCCAGGGGGGTGGCCGGAGACGTCAGGACCAACAGGAACCCGCTCCCCGATGGGCCGCTACAGCGACAAGTGGCAGTTCGCCCACAGCCCGAGCTGCGCCCCCTCATCCGCAACCCGTGTTCCTCTGGAGTTGGAGCGGGGCTGGGCTAGAGTTGCTGCTGGCTGTGAGTCTCTGGGATCTCCGTGCTTGCAGTCGGTGTCCCGTTGGTCCTGACGTCTCCGGACACCCCCCTGGACAGGAGCTGAGACTGGGAACTGTACTGCCCTTGCCCCCTCCCTCTGCAACTGTAAACAACCCCACTCTCCTGCAAGGGCGGTACAGTTCCCAGTCTCAGCTCCTGTACAGGGGGGTGGCCGGAGACGTCACAGCCCGAGCTGCGCCCCCTCATCCGCAACCCCAAGAACAAGACGTACCTTGCACACCATCAGCTTCTGTCCCTACGGGGAGCGTGTTCGTCTGGAGTTGGAACGGGGCTGGGCTGCTGCTGGCTGTGGGTCTCTGGGATCTCCGTGCTTGCAGTGGGCCTGGGGGTCGGTGTCCCGTTGGTCCTGAGGTCTCCGGTAACTGGCACTGACCTGCTGGCATCGCCGACGTGAAGACAGTGCAAAGCCCCCGCGCTGGTGCAATGGGCGGGGAGCTGGAGAGGGGAGGGAAGGGGTCACACACATGGCCAGGAAGCAGAGTGGTGTAGGTGGGGTGAAACTGAAGGGAGCGACAATCTGCTGCTGCCTGCCCGCTGAGTTAAAAAGTTCCCACGCAAGACTCACGATACACTGTGTATCGTGAGTCTACCGTGGGAACTTTTTAACTCAGCGGGCAGGCAGCAGCAGATTGTCAATTATTAACCCTCCCGCGCAATATGCCCTCACCTTCTCTTTTATGAATGGGGATTTAGTTCCCCTTTTTTTGAGGACCGACCGGAGGTTCCGCTGTCACCTCTGCGGGCCGCCCTCGGTGAACGTCTTCAAGGACCTTTCTTCAAGGACCGAAAAAATGTCCGCTATTCGGAGCTTTTCGTTATTTGGAATTTCGGATAAAAGGTTGTGCACCTGTATTAAATATTTTCTTCTCTTGACGAAGTTGATCTGAATTAAATAGGAACAGCACATTCAATTATCTAAAATTAATTATTTGCTGCATTACGTATCAGCATTACTCCACTTTTTACCTCTAAAAAAATTCTCACACTGATCTATTCAATTTTTATTTGACAGAAGTAAAGCTTTGGTTAGGAAATAAAACTTTTGTGCATATTTAACTGATATTGAAGAATTTCGAAAGATTGTTGAGATTTACGAAAGACCTGTGGAGTTTGATTAAAAACACCATAGACTATTCATAAGTTCATAAATTCATACGTTATAGGAACAGAATTAGGCCATTTGGCCCATCGTCTGCTCCCCTATTGAATCATTGTTGGTTTATCTTTCCCTCTCAACCCCATTCTCTTGTCTTCTCCCCATAACCCCTGACGCCCTTCCTAATCAATAATCTGTCAATCTCTGCCTTAAAAATATCCATTGACTTTGCCTCCACAGCCTCCTGTGGCAATGGTACTTGCCACCATATATTGTTTGTGATTCTCCATCTTTTATTGTAATATTTAAAAGACCATTCCAGAGTTATACTCAATTGTTAATTTATTTAATGCTAGAAATTTCAGCTCTGAAGAAGATCAAAATTGACATTGCTAGTTCAATGTCAGGGTTGTCTACCCAACTCACATTTTTTTAGATTTCCCCTTACTATTGAATATTTACATGTTTACTAAATTCCTCAAAGAGCCATGCTTGATGGGTTTGCTTATTAATTGAAGTGATACACTAAGCATTTTTAAGCCTTTTTCATAAAAAGGTTATTATTCAGTCATTTCCTATTCATTAATAATACCAATCATTTAAGTATGATTTACAGTGTTAATCATTTCCCCCCTGTTTACCTCTGTTTAAGTAATTTGATCTTTACCCTGTATTCTCTGGCATTACCAAAATAAAGCTGTTGTATTGCTGCAACGCCTTTTAAAAAAAATAATAGTCGCCTCAAATTGTTTTCTAACTACATTCACTATAAAATTGCTTGGAAAAGAATTTTAACTATAGAGAATTAGCGTCCCAAATAAACATTTACTTCTGGGTTTTTTCTGAGTGCATTTGCTGTTACTTGACATCCAATGAATAGTTGGAGTTTTATGGTTAGAATTTTTTATTCAGTTGGGTTTATAAGTTGTGTTTGCAACCTTGTGTTGCAAAATCCAATGGTTTTGGTTTGTTTAAAAAAAAGAAAATTGCAAAATCCTTTGACTGTGCAACAAAATATGTGACAAATAATGGCATTTGTTTCTAATTTGTTGGTGTCCATGTTTTAACAAGTGTGAATTTCCCTGGTCCCTCCCAGCAAGATACACAGTCACATAACTCACCAACCCTTTTAACAAACACCTTTACTATGAACTTAATGAGAAATATGATTACTGTGCAGGAGTATATGCGTGAATATCTGCATTTTAAAAGCAAAATTAAATTTGTTGCAAAATATATTGCATAATCATAGTATTAGCCGTGTAAACGATAAACATTCTAACTTTATAAACGAGATTTAAACAAATAGACAACTCTAGTGGAAAGTAATTTAAACTTAATTACTTCAAAATCATTTGAAGAGTTTGCTTCTTTAAACAAGTGGATTTCCAATGCACAGAGCTATCCTTTTATATAAATCAGTTCACCTCATAGCATGTCAGCTCACATCACCTAGTGTAATAACCACAAAGAAATGGACCTATTGATTCTGTGCATGAAAAAAATGACCCTATTTCCGTACCAAGCAATGCATTTATATTTTATATATTACATATAATACTCAGCTACAGATAGTTTCCTTATTGTTGTTTGTCCATCCTGACAATTGCATAATTCTTCATTCTGTAAGGAAAACAATGGAGAGATGGGCCTTCAGGGGCAACGATCTTAAATTTATTCCTGATCATAATGAAGATTGACCTGGATATGTGTTCAGGTAACTCAATTTTCAATAATCTGGAGAGCATGATGTGGAGTTGAGCCATGAAAGACCAAACAGAAATTATACTTTTTCCTTCCTCAGAAAAACACCACAGTCTTTGGTTTACTGGGTTCAACTGGGTTCAAACACAGTGAAGTTTATCCTTCTAAATGTTTTCTAGGAACAACATTCATGTCACTGTTTCATCTAATTTCATAGAGATGAATCTCCTAGATGAATAGGCCAGAAGGTGCTGCAGGCCGATAGATTTGCCCAGGTAAACAAACTCAGGAAGTGAGAAATGTGTTGGCTCCACACATGAGCCTGGAGGTGCCTATCAACAGAACATTCAATTTCTCCGTGAATGTCCTGGGAGTGTATAATCTCCTCTTAACGATCCACAGTGCTATCATGAGCACCCTGCAAAACTCTGCAGAGAAGAGTCTCACTTATTTCTGATTAACAATATGTTTCATTATATGGCAGGAAGAGAAGATTGGAGGAGGAGGTAGATAAACAAAAATAACTTGGGCAGGCAGAGATGAAGCAGATTCTCAGCACATGCTGCTGGGATCGATCTCCTTACCTTTTGATGACCCCATTGAATGTAGCAGCAACACTTTTATGAAATTTCCAGTGAGAATAATAATCAGCAAGTTAGTTTAGCATCATACTCGAAGGGCCGAATAGCCTACTCCTGCACCTATTTTCTATGTTTCTATGTTTCTACACTCATGCCTGAATCAGGCACCAATTTGCTTTGAAAGAACAGAGTTGGACCTATTGATGCTGCAGAGAGAGTGATTCCAGTCTTGGAACCACTTTCCTCTGTCTGTCACACACATCAGCGTGAGCCAGCGGTGCAGGCTCGAAGGGCCAAATGGCCTCCTCCTAATATCTTCTTTACAGTGACAGATATTAAGGAAGACATGTTTGGTATGGCAATGTAAAGAAGATAACTGTTGGCATTTTGAAAGCGCTTAGCAGATTCCACAAACAGTTCCGCAGAATCTGGCAGCAGTCGTGCGCCTGATCTTCTCAACGGCAGTTTGATTGATGTCCTTTAAGCCCCTTCAACCACTGGAATTCAGATCTATGACGGCAGCAATCTGACTTTGGATGGTAGTAGTCAGAGCTTCCAAGGCAGTGGTCATATGTTGACGTGCCTCTACTGTAATTTAAGCCATTAACCACTGTTTCGTGTGGGGCCCTTGAGTTGATAGGTAGCTGACAACCACTTCTCTATTGGAAAGTCTGGTCTACAGCCTCCACAGACAGCCTGGTGTAAGAATGGAGGTAGATTTGTCCAGCCCCATCAGCATATAATGCAGGCTTTCAGGCAGTCCAAGTAATCCTTCAAGCTCCTATATGTAGACACACATTGACCTACCTCTATAGGTTGCCATACACTAATACTTGTTAAAATCCCCTGAAATAGAACTGATGTATGGCTGTACTCTGCTCACTTGAACATGAGCTACACTTTTCTCTGCATCAGCTGCAGTACCTTTGGAGCACCTTCTCCAGGAGATCTACGGTGCTTCGAAGTTGGCTGACCACCATCATCTTAAGAACAATCAGATATGGCCAATAAATGCTAGCCTTGCCAAGGATGTGAGCATCCTTTTAATCGTAATTGAATGAATAAATCTGTATTACACATATTAAATATGCAATCTGCCAAGTCTGCATTCTATGGCCGAACTAATAAAATAAAAGTGAATAACAAGCAGTAAAACTTTCTCCCTTTCTCTATTTCCATCTTTTCTCTCTCCCTCCCTCCCCCTCACTCTTTCACAAACACACTATCTCCCTCTCCCTCTCCCTCTCCCTCTCCCTCTCCCTCTCCCTCTCCCTCTCCCTCTCCTCTCCTCTCCTCTCCCTCTCCCTCTCCCTCTCCCTCTCTCTCTCTCTCTCTCTCTCTCTCTCTCTCTCTCTCTCTCTCTCTCTCTCTCTCTCTCTCCCTCTCTCTCTCTCTCTCCCCCATTCTCTCTCCCTCTTTCTCACTCTCTCACTCTCTCTCTCTTGCTCTCATTCTCTCCATTTCTCTTTCTCTCATCTCTTTCTCATCTTGCTTTTTCTCCCTTGCTCTCTTTTTTCCCTCTCTTTCTCCCTCTTTTCACTCTCATTCTCTCTGCCTATCTTTCTCACCTTTCTCTTTCTCTTTTTCTCTCTTTTTTCTCTTTCTTCGCTCTTTCTTTTCCTCTCTCTCTTAATCTCTTTCTCTCCCTCTCTCTCTCTCTCTCTCTCTCTCTCTCTCGCTCACTCGCTCTCTCTCTCTCTCTCTTAATCTCTCTTTCTCTCTCTCTCTTTCCCCCTCTCTCTTTATTCTTTTCCCCCTCTCTCTTCTTTCCCCCCTCTCTTTTTTATTTGTGTTGCATTTGAGATGAGTCTATTACACTGAAATTTTGAAAACAACTATTAACGAGTTATGTGGAATTTCCTGACGTTTTGCTCTCTTTATCACGAGCTGGCAATTGTAGGTGATTATTTTATAAGGCAAATATGCAATTTACAGGAATATAAGTTGGATGAATGGCAACCTAACATGAAATATAAGTTGGATGAATGGCAACCTAACATGAAATATCAGGGCATAATGACTTTTGCTGACAAGTTAAATAAGAAAATCTTTGTAGTTAATTTTTAGATTATTATTTAAATGACTGGAACATTGGAAAATGTGACATTTTACTACTTAAAAATGTTGTGCATGTGCCCTTGAAATTATAGCCATATGCATCGTGACAATGTATGAAAGCATCTTAAATTTGTGAATTTTAATAACATTATTCATCCTTAAAATCTAACTAAAAACCTTAGCTGCTTAAATGTCATAACAATTGAAATAGCCATACAAGTTAAGTATGCAATCAGGTAGTATTAGCAAAAATTGTTGCTTTGAGGCATCACTTTTCACATAACCAACTTTTAACAGTCATAGATATATTATTCCCATTGATGGAAAACCATTTTTGGATTATGCATAATGTCCCAATAGTGGAGCAACTTTTAACAAATGCTTAATCTCATGACTGAAATATCAACCCAATTTCGTGATAAGTTTAACTTTAGATGATATTTATACTTTAAATCTTGATGGATCTGAATGTACAAGGTTTAATATTACAGTGAAAACCTAACTGATGTCATATTTTGAGTCAGAACTATGTCAAAATTTGCACTGGAACAAATGTGTAACAATTGTCTTTGTCGCATCAAAAGTATTGCAAGTGACTAAATGTTCTTGACAGTGTACTCAATTCCCTTCAATAATTCAGGTTATTTTTTTGTAAAATTGCTGCCATATCCCTAAGCCACTCATTAATATGGTTCTATTCTTACCATAAGACCAAAGGAGTTTTCTGCATTTTTGAATGGGATATCAAAATATAATGTACACTGGAATCCAAAGTTATATTTCTGCTGCTTACTGCAGTTGTTTTTTTGTTGAGACTTGACGTGCACTTTATCTTTGAATGGCTTTAGAATGAGTTATAATAAAAACTTCCAAGTGTTATGATTTAACCTTCTTAAACATGGTGTGCCTATTGTGCACAAATAATGATTTAGTACGTTCAGACTTTAATGTTCTTTCATCTGAAGGGTTTTCAGGAAGAAAAAATATTCCGTGCTTTGTACAGAATCTAAAATCGATACTTGATGTTTACTCTTTTTTCCTGTGTTTTCCATAATTTAATGGATGCAAGAACTGGTCGGCGAGATTAAGTGTAGAACTTGGTTTAGATTTTGATGTGTAAGGAAATGCTTTGTTTTGCACGCTACCCAGTCAAATCAGATAATGTTGCCCATAAATACAACGCCAAACTCAAGTACAATAAGTAGAGCAAAAGAAAAGTTACTGAGTGCAGACGTTCTCTACATTGTAGTGCAACAGTTACAGAGATAAACTCCAATGGCTGTAATGGACTCAGACAGTAACCTAGTTTATGGAAGGACCATTCAGAAGCCTGATAACAGAGGGGAAGAAGCTGTTCTTGAGCCTGGTGGTGCATGCTTTCAAACTTCTGTATCTTTTACTCAATGGGCGTAGGGAGACGAACGAATGACTGGAGTGGGACAAGTCTTTGATTATGTTAGCTGCTTTGCCGAGACAGCGTGAAGTATGGATGGAGTCAATGTCTGGGAGTGTCGTCTGTTGAGTTTAGTTTAGTTAAGAGATACAGCGCGGAAACAGGCCCTTCAGCCCACCGAGTCTGCACTGACCAGCGATCCCCGCACGTTAACACTATCCTACACACTAGGGACAATTTACACTTGTACTGAGCCAATTAACCTACAAACCTTTACGTCTTTGGAGTGTGGGAGGAAACCGAAGATCTCGGAAAAACCCGATGGGGAGAACGTACTAAATCCGTACAGGCAGCCTCCGTGGTTGAGATCAAACCCGGGTCTCTGGTGCTGCAAGTGCTGTAAGGCAGCAACTACATTGCTGTGCCACCGTGCCATATCACCCAGTCTGTGATAGACTTGGTTATATCTACAACTTTCTGCAATTTCTTAACAGCAGAGTTGTTCCTAACTCAGCTGTGATGCAACCCGACAGTATGTTTTCAATGGTGCATCTGTAGAAGTTTGTCAGTGTCATTGGAGACATGCCGAATTTACTCAGTCTCCTGAGGAAGTCGAGGTGTTGGTGTGCCTTCTTGGCTGTTGCTTTAATGTGGTTGGTCCACAACAGATAGTTGGTAATATTTTAACCCTTGAAGCACTCAACCATTTTCACTTTGGCACCATTTATGCTGATTAGGATATGTTCTCCACCACACTTCCTGGAGTTTGAGTTGAAATACCAATACCATATCCATCAGTGAGGCCACCTGCTCCATTTCTACAATATATTTAAAGTTGAAGTCATGGTATTATTGAAATCTTTCTATCTTGTCTGTGAGTATTCTTATGTTATCTTGGCCTATCACTGTAGATGAAGTCAAAATCTTGCTGCTTGTTTCATCTTCTCTCAATATCGTAAATACAAATTTTCAATGATTGTTATTAAAATCTTTATAGATTCTTCTCCAATTCCACTGACCATATCTTACTATTAGCTCCAATACTGCCGAAAATCTGGATTCCATTTAGGATTTCCTTCTGGAATCTCTTCCCTTAAGCAACAAATCAAACTTTTCTGAAGAAGGCTTTCGGCCCGAAACATTGCCTATTTCCTTCGCTCCATAGATGCTGCTGCACCCGTTTCTGAAGCACTTGCGTCTACCTTCGATTTTCCAGCATCTGCAGTTCCTTCTTAAACAAATCAAACTTTTAACTGGGCAATCACATTGCACATACCTCTCTCATGAATAATGTTAATATTTTTAGCATTAAAAAATGGTATAAAGACATCAGTTGTTAATGGTAGATGAGGAAGAGATATTAAAAAGCTGACCCATGATGATTTAATCTAATTTGCAATTAGGCATCTCCAGCAATAATGAGGTGACCTGTATTCACTTAGCAATGCACAGGAGACATTGGAATACACAAACTATTAAGTGGTTGTTAGGTCTCACAATATTGTTCCTGAGTTCTGGATGGTAAAACAAGTGGTGTTTTTACAAAACAATTTACTTTTTCAACAGACACAGCAAACATGCAGTTCTCTGAAATACTCTTTCATAGAATGAATAGGCTACCATAAAATTTATTCTTATAAAAAGATTTGGCTTGATATTCTTCAACCTTTGGTCTTGAAAGTGGATCCGTGAGATTGTTGATATTTTACCAAAAATCTTTAGATGTGGGGAAAACTTCATTAGATTGAAAAATTACAAATATAACTTCTTTAGTTAAAAAGGAACAACAGAAATCAGGAAACTACATGCCAGCTAGTTTTATAGTCTTCATAGGGAAAATGTATGAAGACATTACTTAAAAAGCTACAAAAGGATACCTAGGAAAATTCAACATTGTCAAAATCATTTTTTTTTAATAAAAGATAAATCACATTTGACTAACTGTTGGAATTCTTTGTCAGAGTAACCTTTTGTGGATAAATGGGTACAGGATGATGTTTTATGGTTAGTTTTTCAAAGTCTTGACTGTTAACATCTTTATGTCTTGTTTCTGTTTAAAGTTATTTTCAGCCACTATGGCAAGTGTTCAAGAGAGTTTTCTTAAGCAGTATGTGGAGGCCCCCACACGTGAGAGGGCAACGCTGGATCTAGTATTGGGAAATTGGGAAGGCCAAGTTAATGAAGTGTGTGTGAAGGAGTCTTTTGGGACCAGTGACCACAGTTCGATTAGGTTTAAGATAGTTATGGATAGGGATGGAGAGGATCCACATGTTAAAATGCTCAACTGGAGTAAGGACAACTTTGAGGGTATGAGAGAAAGTCTCACTCAAGTTGACTGGAGCAGGTTATTAGATGGGAAAGGAACATCGGCCAAGTGGGATGTTTTTATAAATGTACTGAAGAAAACTCAGGATGTGTACGTCCCCGTTAGAGTGAAGGACAAAGCAGGCAAACGTAAGGAAGCTTTGCTGACAAGGGAAATTGAGACATGTCAAAAACAAGAAGAATGCATGGGACAGGTATAGGCAGCTGGAATCAAGTGCATCCTTGGAGGAGTTCGGGAGCTAAGGAGTAAACTAGAAAAGAAAATCAGAAGGGCAAAGAAGGGCCAGGAGATAGCTCTGGCGGGTAGCATTAGGACAATCCCAATAGATTTTATCAATACACTGGTGGAACCCGTTGGGTCCCGTCCCCTCGTCGCGCGGTTGAGGTGGGGGGGGGGGGTGCGGCCTTCGGTGTTACACACACACACACACACACACACACACACACACACACACACACACACACACACACACACACACACACACACACACACACACACACACACACACACACACACACACACACACACACACACACACACTAACCTCCCCCTTGAGAGAGGGGGGCAGAGAGGGAGGGGGGGCAGAGAGGGAGGGGGGCACAGAGGGAGGGGGCACAGAGGGAGGGGGTAGAGCAGCACCTACTCAGGTCATAGAGCAGCAGCTTCCCCACCAGGCGCCGATCCAGAGCGAGGCTGTGGGTGGGTGTGTACCCAAGCGAGGCCCTCCTCCCCCCCTCCCCCCTTCCTCTCCTTCAACCCCCCTCCCCCTCCTCTCCTTCAACCCCCCTCCCCCCTCCTCTCCTCCAACCCCCTCCCCCTCCTCTCCTCCAACCCCCCTCCCCCCTCTCCCCCTCCTCTCCTCCCCCCTCCCCCTCTCCCCTCCTCTCCTCCCCCTCCTCTCCTCCCCCCTCCTCTCCCCCCCCCTCCTCTCCTCCAACCGCCCTCTCCTCCAACCCCCCTCCCCCTCCTCTCCTTCAACCCCCCTCCCCCTCCTCTCCTCCAACCCCCCTCCCCCTCCAACCCCCCACCCCCCTCCTCTCCTCCCCCCCTCCCCCCTTCTCCTCCTAGCCAGGACTAGAGGGTGTGAGCTATAGGGAGAGGTTGAGTAGGCTGGGTCTCTATTCCATGGAGCGCAGGAGGATGAGGGGAGATCTTATAGGTGTATAAGATCATGAGAGGAATAGATCAGCTAGATACACAGAGTATTTTGCCCAGAGTAGGGGAATCAAGGACCAGAGGACATCGGTTCTAGGTGAAGGGGAATAGATTTAATAGGAATCCGAGGGGTAACCTTTGTACACAAAGGTTGATGGGCGTATGGAACAAGCTGCCAGAGGAGGTAGTTGAGGCTGTGACTATCCCATCATTTAAGATACAGTTAGACAGGTACATGGATAGGACAGGTTTGGAGGGATATGGACCAAGCGCAGGCAAGTGGGTCTAGTGTAGCTGGGACATTGTTGGCCGGCGTGGGCGAGTTGGGACAAATGGCCTGTTCTCACTCAATGACTGTATGGCATGAGTTGTGTGCCATGGGGCCAGGCACTGGTACCCCAATTTATTATAATTTTCTTAAATGATTTTGAACAAAGCAACAGAGTTGTAAAATCTGTTGTGACACTAAAAAAAGATAGGTAGGTAAGTTGTGATGAGAATATAAGGAAATCACATAGGGGTTTTGAAAGGTTGAGTGTGTGGACTAGGATCTGGCAAAAGGAGTATAAGTAAGAAAATGTGAAATTGTCAATCTTGTTGGGAAAAATAAACAGAATCATTTTATTTAAATGTTATGAGAATTCAGAGGGATCTCAGTGTTCTAGTGCAACACATGCAAATGTCAGAATAAATGTACAGCAAATGATTTGAAAAGGTAACAGAGATTTATAATTTTTTAGGGAATTTAATACAAATGCAGGAAGGTTATTCTTCAATTTTATCAGACATTGATAAGACCACATCTGGATTACAATATAGTTTACAATATTGTTCTTAATTCAGGACAGATATTAATGCGTTTAAGAAATATACGGGTTTATTGGACTGAAACAATAATTTAAAAAATGCTGGAAATGGAAAATTCAAGAAAAAATGTTTAAGCATAACCTGCTGAATATTTCCAGCATTTTCTGTTGTTATTCTGATTTCTACCATCTGTATTTTCAAAATTTTTGTTTACTAGACTGAAAATAGCAATGGTTTGATTGACATGAGGAAAGGTTGCATTAGCTCAACTTGTATCCATTGGAGTTTAGAAGTGTGAAAGGATTGAAACTTGCAGGATACTGAGGGATCTTGAGAAAATTAAATGGGTGTGTTTTCCCATTGTGAGTGAATCTAGCATTAGGGCACAATTTAAAACAGAATTTCCCATTTAAGATGGGTCAAGTGACATTTTTCTATCCATGGATCATGCCTTTGAAGCTCTCTTCCTTAGACCCATGGAAAGAGTTTTGTTGAATATTTTTAAGGTAAAACTAGAGGAATACTTCATAAGTAAGGGGATAAAACCATGAGGAGACGGTAATGCAGAGATGAGATTACAGTCAGACCAACCTTGATTTTGTTAAATGGTGGAGCAGACTTGAGGGACTGAGTGGCCTGCTCCCGCTCCTGATTTGTATGTTTATAAGACTTGCCTTTGACATCAACAACTAGCACTGTATTGTCTTTTATAGCTAATTCAGTGAAGCCTTGATTTACTTTTTGCCACAGGCTCTCTTCCAGGCTGCCAGAATGATCGGTAACATTAATCAATGTGAAGTCTTTTGCCAAAGAATATAATTAGATGTCAATTTTCCTAAAGCAAATAACTTAATCATTTTCCCAATGCCAAGTGGCAACAGCAGACTGGAGCCTGAGTTCACATGGATTACAAGGTTTTTTTCAAAAGAGGAGCATTTTTATTATTTCAATTCAAGGCCACTATCTCACGCAAAACTAAATTGTGTCCATCCATGCTGTCTAATTTCACCTCAAACTGATTTTCCAAACTCATATTTTCTCAATTACAAATATCATGTCATTCTGTTTGATTAACAGGTGATGCTCCATCCCTATTATATATTGCTGTGGTCCATTTATGCATGCATTTCTGCCCGATTCCAGACAATTATTTGTGGCTCCAGTCAGCTATGCCCAATACTCTGGAATTCCCTCCCAATGTGTCTCTGAACTGCTCATCTATTTGATATATCTTTTAGCATACCATGTAATTAATGCTTCTTTGGCACAACAATAGTTTTTACTTGGCTCTCTATGCCTTTGTGCATGGATATATTTTCCTGAAAGTGCCCTGTAAATATAAATCATAGTTACTGTTATTTTCCATTCGATTCATGGGCTAAAGTGCTCTAGTCATTTGGCACAGAAGATGGATTATTTGTAAAGAAGGCATATCCAGCCTATCGCAACTGAAAACACTCTCTTTGAGAAGTAGCCCAAACATTCTTCAGTACCCAAGAAATCACCCATTCAGCAGTTTGTCAAGCTTGTGAAGTGGCCTTGTTGTGCCTTCGTTCAGCTACAATATTAAATCCTATTCCTGAGATTCAAGGCTCCATTTCTGATTAGCAGGTTAACACTGGCTTATCTATTGCAGAACATCTATTGCATTCTGAAAGGCAAAGCAAAGATTGAAATGTAAGTCAACAAAAAAAATCCTAGATCTTTGTACCTCCTTTCATCTAAACCCTGTGAATTTAGGTGGCATTTACAAACTATTTGAGAAAAGCAGAACAATAGAGGCAGAAATTATGAGGTCCATGGCTAAAATCTGTAAGGAATACAAAATTTGCAATAACAATGGAGATGTTTACTAAAGTTTGTTGCACCTCTGTGCATGAAATTAAATTGAAAATCAATGTTCGTTTGTCCGGCAAAAATATGTACTGAAATAACAAAACAATCTATTTGTGTCCCATGACTGCACATTTATCATACTGAAACATCTAATTTCAATCAACGTCATAATTTTGTGCTGTTTACTTTGAAGAGTCATTATATGCTGTTTGTTTCTGTTTTCTCGGTTTTTCGGATCACTAGATAATCGGAGAGCCTCCACAAGAATATAAATATGCTATTGGCATGGAGATGGAGATAACTGGTCATTACTAATTACTATTTAATGTTGCTGGTAAAGACATTATTGTTCAGTGTAGGCAGTATAATTGGGATGGTGGAAGAATTCAACGTAAGAGGGAACAAGTTTGAATGACTGAATGACCTTTGCTGTATCTTACTGCCCGTTTTATGCTTTTAAATAAGAAAGCAGTTCAATAAAAATTAGGGATGAACATAACCCTGATTTACAGTTGAATCTTTGGGGATTTTTATATGGCAGCTTTTTTAAAGCTTGGAATAGTTCCTCTCTGTGAATAGTGCAAGGGCTTAGGAAGTTCAGCATGTCCCCAACAGCTCTCACCAATTTCTACAATGCGCCGTGGAAAGCAGTTTATTGGGATGCTTGGTTTGGGAAATTGCAGTGAATTGTGGACGCAGCCCAGACTATCACACAAACCAACCTCCCTTCCATTGACTCCATTTGTACCTCACGCTGCCTCGGCAAGACCAGCAGCATAATCAAGGACGAGTTGCATCCTGGCCACTCCCTCTTCTCCCTTCTCCCATCAGGCAAAAGGTATAGAAGTGTGAAAACGGACACCTCCAGATTTAGGGACAGTTTCTTCCAAGCTGTTCACAGGCAAATGAACCATCCTAGTGCAACCAGAGAGCAGTCCTGAACTACTATCTCCCTCATCGGGGACCCTCAGACTATCTTTGATCGGACTTTACCGGCTTTACCTTGCACTAAACGTTATTCCCTTATCATGTATCTGTCCACTGCGAATGGCTCGATTGTAATTATGTATTGTCTTTCCGCTGGCTGTTTAGCACACAACTAAAGCTTTTCACTGTACCTCGGTACACATGGCAGTAAACTAAACTGAAATTAATAGAGAGTTATTTCTTTAGGGAAACGATATTCTGCATGACATCTACAAATACCGAACAGGGAAGCGCTCATAATAAATACTTTCTCATATTACCAGAAAACCAATTCCTCCACTTCAACCAGTAACTGAGAGGATAAGAAGGGCTTGTTTGACAACAATTGCTCACCCTATAACAGCACCTGCAAAGTAAATCAGTGAGACTGCACCTCCAGTATAGAAACATAGAAAATAGGTGCAGGAGTAGGCCATTCAATATGATCATGGCTGATCATCCAACTCAGTATCCTGTACATGTCTTCTCTCCATACCCTCTGATACCTTTAGCCACAAGGGCCATATCTAACTCCCTCTTAAATATAGCCAATGAACTGGCCTCAACTACCTTCTGTGGCAGAGAGTTCCAGAGATTCACCACTCTCTGTGTGAAAAATGTTTTTCTCATCTCGGTCCTAAAAGATTTCCCCCTTATCCTTAAACTGTGACCCCTTGTTCTGGACTTCCCCAACATCGGAAACAATTTTGGACTTCCCCAACATTGGGAATATATGTATACTTTTGTTTTTTGCCTAATAAAGGGTAGACTTCACAAAGAGAGAGTGAAATAAAGTATCACCAGATCGATTCTTGGGATGATAGGTTTGCTATATGAGGAGAGATTGAGCAGTCTTGGCCTGTATCCTCTGGAGTTCAGAGGAATGAGAGTTGATCTCATTGTTAACTGTTAACATTCTTACAGGCTGGATGCAGAAAGGATATTTGCCATGGCTTGGATGTATAGAACCAAGGGTTGTGGTCTCAAGATAAGAAATAGACCATTTAAAAATGGGATGAAGAGCAATTTAGTCATCAGAGGATAGCGAATCTTAAGTATTCTCTGCTCTAGATTGCTTGGAAACTAAATTAATTAAGTTCATTTAAAATAGTTGAATGAATTTCTGAATTGTTATGTAGTTATGTATCTTGTTGCTTTTTTTGTATGACTATGGCAAATCAAATGTCAATGTACCTCGGCACACGTGACAATAAAGAACCATTGAACTATTGAATGTCAGTGCAGGCACAAGACACCTAATGGCATTATCTTGCTTGTATTTATTTAAAGTCATGTATGAGGTGAGGTTGTGTTGATCATCCTCCAATGCAGCTGTAGGCATTGCAATCAATTAGATTTACTCTGCCCCCAACACACGTTGTGGGTTCATTATAACAATGAAGACCTGGCACCTGACAAGATTTTCCCTTTCCTAGTGAAGTGTGCTATTAATCATAGCTTTTGCAGAACTCTTCTGATTTAACCCACAATATTTGTGCCGAGCATGATGTCGTTAAACTGATCTTACCTGCCTGTACATGATCAATATCCCTATATTTCCTGCACTCTCATGTGGCAATCAAAAAACCTTTTAAATGCCATTATTGTATTTAATATTTAATGGGAATTTGCAAATAAGCACTCCCTCATTTGTTTCTTGCTATTTCCAAACATCTAATGCAGTTTATCTCTGCAGATCTCTGTGCACCTTGCATCTCATCTCTATAGCTTTTCACTGTACTGATTAATTTCCCTGGGGATGCCATGGGTCTCAATCCTGTTGAAATATATCCCATAAATCTTACAAAGTTTGGATCTTACCTCAGAACTGGTTACAATGCGGTGGGAATCTTAATCCGCACTTCCTGCACCGTTACTGCTTCCCAGGCATTAACCTCTCAATCTCATTGTTCCTGTACTTGCTATGGCATAATCACAGAGTAAAACTGAAATTACACTCTGAAATCCTGCTTGTTAACTTGTATTGTAACTCATGAATCTTTCTGTAGGAGTCCAGTTCTTTCCTGCCTTTATCATTGGTTCCAACATAACTCTGGCCCATTGCCTCACAAAATGACCCGCAGTTTCTAATTTAGATCCTTGATCCTGGCATTCGGGAGGGATTAGACCATCCAAGATACAATTTGGATTTAGAAAGACAACCATCTCACATTTTACATGTGTTTGATTTATGCCTTTATTGGATTAACATGCGGGTTTAATTGATACCAAGGCCTAATTTATGCGCGTGTATTTTTGAAATAATGCGCTAAAATTGATGCCTGGCAGCATGGTCCTGTGTGATGCCTAGCGAGGTACCACACACGTTTTTGAGATACACGCTGTTTTTCAAGAACATGACCCCCATGTAAAATGAGAGGTGGCTGTATTTGGCCATTTCTTTTCACAACCAAATTCATAAGTCCGCTGTTTTTCAACACTGCATTCCCATGACCATTACCAACATGTATTGTCTCTGCTGACTGGTTAGCATGCAACAAAAGCATTTCACTGTATCTCGGTACAAGTGACAATAAACTAAACTAAACTCCTGCTGTACTTCACAATATCTAACTTAAGTCAACATTTTTAACCACAGTGAAAATCCTCGGTGAAAGTCCCCACAGCCTTCCCTTTTCCATGCAAGTGATGAATCGTGCAGTCACACTAATTCAAACTTCCCTGGACTTGAAATTAGGCCAGTTTATTCTGGGCACATTTCAGGACAGAAGGCTGACAGGAACTGTTGCCAAATAAGCTTGTTTGAATTTTGTCCAGCATTGAAATTAGCTCAATGAGTATTTTTCAAAAATAAGTTGTGCATTTTAATCTTAAAACACTCAAGCTTCCATTGTCTAAGGTGATCAATCTAGATAATTTATCTGGATTTTGACTTGTATCCAGGGTACTATGAATCTTGCTTGAAGAATCCAGCTTTTTTATTTAAAACAGTTTTATTCAGAAGCGACAAACCACTCAGTCTCTTTTGCTGAAGGAAGGCAAAGATATAATGCTTGCCTATCTTAAGCTACAATTCTTTCACACTATCAGTATGCCTTTCCTTGGTGAAATTAAATTAAAATTGCCTTTGTTACAGGTATGTGGTGCCATGCAAACAATGTCTTCAGAAATAAACAGTTACAAATATAAAATATAAAATAATATGTTGCATGTTTTTTCTATGAATGGTTTCACCAAAAAAAAGATCAATTTATCGTGAATTTAAGGTATTCTATCTCTACAGCAACCTGCGTCCATTCAGATGGCACAGGTGGTATTTTTGAATTTATGTCCTGCCTGACGGAATAACTTAGACAATTTCAGATCTTTCACAAGGTCACAATAAACACATATCACTTTGTTCTTACATTGACTCTGTTAACTTTAGTGACTCAAAATTGCTCTTCTCATTCTTGCTGTAAAGGAAGACAAAAATAACATGCATTAAGTTGTAAATTCTACCATGATGCAGAGACCATGGCATTTTGCTCAGATGTAAAATATTTTTTTTGATGAGGAGGGACATACAGATCCTGGTATTTGGGCTTGTTGCAATAACTTTGATGAGGAGGGACATACAAATCTTCGTATTTAAACGATGCAATAATTTAGCTTTTTTTCCCCAACTGGCAGCTGGCCAGATGAAGGAGAACATTTTTCACTCAGGGGTGGTGAGTAAATGGAGATCTGCATGGACAAGTTGGGCTGAATAGCCTGTATCCATGCTGTATGACTCTCAGATTCAATCAAAGATCTGTTATAGGATCTTTGGACTCAATGATTCTGACTTGGATTTCCTTTAAATAATTCCCTTCTCACCTTAAACCTATTCCTTCTAGTTTTGAACTCACCTACCCAGAAAAAAAGACTGTTACCATTCAACATATCTGTTTGCTGCATAGTTTACGGCAGAACGCATATTCAAATTATTTAGAGAAAGCATTCCCGTTCCTCTGAGTTCAGAACTTAATTGCTGTGTCTGACGCCTCTCCCTTCTCTGTAGTTAATAGGAAATTGTGCCTGAGGCAGACCGATTGAATTATTTGAAAAGTATCAGCCACAAAGGCTGACATAAATATCATAATGCCTTGCCTTGCACTGGAGCAGTTTACTTGGCCAAATCCAAAATCTAGGATTAAGCTGGAAGTAGATCTGCACGTGGCGGTTTAGACCAGGTTTGCAATTTCTAAGAATGTAACAGAAAATGGCTGTTCATCTTTTCAAGTGCTTTCTGCCATTTATAATCTTGTCATGCAACAACCTATTGATCTCAGACTTTATCTCAGATTTATTATTATTGGAGTCATCAAATGCTACTTCTGTGGAAGAGAGTTGGTTATTATTGCTTTCCTTTGTGTGAAGAAGAGCATCCTAAAACTCTGATTTTAAAGACAGTGGTTGCCTGATTGCTGGAGTTGGACAGACTCTGTGGGAGGGAAGATTTTGATTGAATGGATTGTCTGGGGAAGCATTCCTTTGAGTTCACTCTTTATCACCATTATCTAATCTACCACACAATCTTGAAATATCTGCCCTTGAACTGACCTGGTTCATACACAAATTTAATCACTGTATGCCTTCAGTTGAACAAGACTCTAAGCTTCATGAAAACCGCTCTGCATTCCCTTCTCTCTTTACCATAGAATGCTTCTTAACTCCCACCTAACTCTGGCCAAGTGTTTATTAATCAAATTTATTGTGTCTCTACCCAGCTTTGGTTGCTTTTATATACTAAAATTTCTGGCTATTTCAGAGGCTTTATATAAATTGTTGCAGTAATTTTAATGCTGGTATTGACAAAAGAGAATATATATTAGTTTGTACCAGAATTGATAGTGCTGCATTTGGAGTGTATTGTAGATTTAACATGGTGGCATAACATTATTATGGTTAGTTTAAAGATAATCATCAAATCAATTATTAGGGAATGGATTCCAGGCAATTTGGCAATGTCATTGTTATCGGTCAAATCAATCATTTGTAATGACTTTGATATAAAAATAAATGTGTATATAGCTAAATTAAATAATAATGATACTGTTGCAAAAGCATGGTCCCTGGCGGTCACCCTGCTCTTGGATACCTGCCATTAAGTTGGAACATGGACCCGTTGCAGTTCGCATACCGTCCGAACAGATCCACGGACGATGCGGTCTCCCAGGTCTTGCACACCACTCTCTCCCATCTGGACAGCCAGAAGGGGGGCTACGTGAGGATGCTGTTCATAGACTACAGTTCAGCCTTCAACACGATAGTCCCCACCAGACTGGCCGGGAAGCTAATGGAATTGGGGCTCAACACCTCCCTGTGTGCCTGGGTCCTGGACTTTCTCACCGCCAGGCCCCAGGTAGTCAAGATGGGAGGGAATACATCGAAGTCCCTCACCCTGAGCACAGGATCGCCCCAGGGTTGCGTCCTCAGCCCCCTATTGTACTCCCTGTACATACATGACTGTGTGGCTAGGTTCAGTTCCAACTCATTAATTAAGTTTGCTGATGACACTGTGGCCTGATCTCAGACAACGACGAGAAGGCCTACCGGAAGGAGGTGGCTGGTCTAGCACTCTGGTGCCAGGATAACAGCCTCCTCTTGAACATCAAAAAAACGAAGGAGCTGATCATGGACTTTAGGAGGGCACATCATCCGAGGACGTACACTCCATTGAGGATAAATGGGGATCCTGTGGATAGGGTGAACTGTTTTAAATATCTGGGAGTCCACATCTCCGAGGATATGACATGGGCATCACACGCCTCAGCACTCGTGAGTAAAGCAAGGCAGCGCCTTTACCACCTCAGGCAATTGAGGAAATTCAGAGTGTCTCCAAGGATCCTCCAGTGCTTCTACGCAGCGGCGGTGGAAAGCATCTTGTCCGGGAACATTACCATCTGGTTTGGGAATTGCTCTGCCAAGGACAAGAAGGCTCTGCAGAGAGTAGTGCGTTCGGCCGAACGCACTATGGGAACTTCACTTGCCCCTCTGCAGGAACTATACATCAGGAGGTGCAACTCCAGAGCCAACAATATCATGAGAGACCCCTCCCACCCCTGCAACGGACTGTTCCAGCTGCTACGGCCTCCGTTGCCATGCGGTGAGAACGGAGAGGTTGAGAAGGAGTTTCTTCCCAGAGGCCATTCGGACTGTAAACGCCTATCTCACCAGGGACTAACTCTACTGAACGTTTTTTCCTTCCATTATTTATTATGTAAAAGAATATGTGTGTTATGATTGTGTTTATAGTTTGTTTGGTTGTTTGTCTTTTGCACAAAAGTCCGCGAGCATTGCCACTTTCATTTCACTGCACATCTCGTATGTGTATGTGACAAATAAACGACTTGACTTGACTTGAAAGAGTGCAGAGAAGAATTACAAGGATGTTGACAGGACTCAAGGATCTGAGGTTGAGGGAGATGTTGAGCATGTTGTCATTTTATTCTATGGAGCACAGGAGGCTGAGGGCTGATCTAATAGAGGTGTATAAAATGATGAAGGGAATAGACAGGGTACATTTATTTCCACGAGTGAAATCAAGAATTAAAGGGCATATTTAAGGTGAAGATCTAATAGGAACCTGAGGGGAAATTTTTGCACACAGATGTTGGTGGGTAAGCTGCCAATGAAGCTAGTTAAAGCAGGTACATTAACAACCTTTGAAAGACATTAGAATAGGTACCAGGGTAAGAAAGGGTTCACGGCATATAGGCCAAACACGTGATGGTGTGTGTTTCCTCTGGGTGCTCCGGTTTGCTTCCACAGAAAATCGCCCCTAGTGTAGGAGGTGGATGAGATAGTGGGATAACAATAAACTAGTGTGAACAGGCGATGATTTATGATCAGAAACCAGATAATGTCAATTGCTTCTGATGACTGAGGAGCAACCTATCAATTTATCGCTATCTCCACTATGCCAGTACAGCCTTTGGCAATTTGAGGAGCAGTATCTTCATACTTGCTTGACTCTCCAGGACATCTTGGTCTTCAGTGTTTCTTTCCTTGCACATTTATATTCTAAGAACATGATCGATACCAATGAAATGCAAGTGGAATAAAACAAAGGAACAAATCCTTAAAATGATTCAATGAGAATTGTGCTGCAGGATCTATTAATAGTACAGTAAACACAAACAAATTAGATATGTTTGTTTGACTTACAGTCAAATATATTAGGCTGGCAAAACTGTAAGTGCTTGATTCATTGCATTGTAAAAATTACAGCACTTTCTGGAGATGCAGAAACAGATTGGAAAGTGGAGGTTGTGGTTAACTGATCTCCTGCACTTCCAGAAAGAGGCACCTTAATTCAGCCATCATGTTTCAGTAAAGCAGTAAAGAAAGATAAATGTCAGTTTCTCTGCCTGATTAATTGATTTATGCCCGCTTGCATCTAGGGAGTGGGTAAGATGCTTGTTTTTTCCCGCACTTTGATGAAACCAGCTTCCAGTGGCACTTTTTGCTGCTTTAACTTCACAATCCACTTGCATTATCCATCACATGCACTCGATAACATTTCTCTGAAAGTTAACTGCAACTGGCTTGCCATATTGAGCAGATGACGTGGCTTAATTTCTTCATCATCCAAAATAAACCTCCTTGTAATTATGTGTGAAAGGTACAAATAATTAATTACCTTATTTCACATTTGAAAATAGCATAGAAGAAAGTAGCACGTTTAAACTCTCACATCCTGAGAGGAGTAATCATGGTACAAAACAGAAAATGCACTCTTGTAAAAAATGCTCAAGCTGCACTTTGTAGCATTTTCATCCTCTGAGATAATTGCACTCTCTTGTAATGGATAATTGTTCCACTTGCAGATCTATCACATCAATCATCTTGTACATTATGGATAACGATTAATGTGTGCATGCACAAACATTAGAAAAATTGTCTGTGGATATGGGCTTTTGTCAGGTTAACAGCTTAGTGTTATTAAGTAAAAACGGTGGAGATCAGGTAACAGCTGAGTGGCAGAAACAGAGTTAACATTTTAAATTAGTGACCTTTCATCAGAAGTGTAAAACAAGCATGGTTCAAATTGCAGAGATTGGAAGTGGTTTGGAGATGAAATATTACCTCTGCTTCACTTTCCACAGATGCTGACTGGTATTCTGAGTTTTTCTGTTTAAATTTAAGATTTTCAGCAGCTGCTGTTGTTCAGTTGGTGTCATGAATGCCAGTTTTTAACGTGATTCAGAATTGCCTGAAATGTTACATTAAGAAAAGTTTATATATTCAAATCAGTTTCTTAGTTGTAACATCAGGAAATTTTCAGACAACTAAGACCAACTTGTTTAAAAATGAGTATCCTTTATCCTTTATTTGTGCACTGTGATGGCTTGAATTAATCATACAGTTTTTGACTGGATAGCACGCAAACTAATAAACAGTAATAAACTAAACTAATTTGCCTCCATAACTAAACTTATCAGTAAATAATTGTCAAAATTGCATTTTCTTTCTTTAGTTCCATCACTCATTTTTTTCTTTGATACCAAACATTCCTGATTAAGGTTAACTGCGGAAATGGATACTTGGAATACTGAATGATAGTTGTTTGGTAATGATTTTGTAAATAATGATGACGATTTTGATAATTAAGAAATCTCTTAGATTAGAATCGTAAAATATCTAACTTATTGTCAACATATTGGTTACTATTTATAGCATGCAAAATAGAATACAGAATGTCTCTTTCAAATGTAGATTCCGTCCACATACGTTTATGCCCCAATCTTTATAGGGTCTGTCAAATCTCTTGATTTTATAATAATCGTTGCTTCCCTGACACACACACACACACACACACGCAGTTTAATACTTTCCTGCACTGAAATGAAGACTCAGTGGGACTCCTAGACCCAATCCTATTTTTTAATCACACAGTATTAAAATAAAGCATTACTCATTTCCTTCATATGTTATAGGTCCACCACTGATTTCCCGGCACCCTTGGTTCCAGAGCCTTTCTGGGTTATCTGTTTTGCCAAACAAACATAGGTCATGGCATCTGAGAGAAGTCCAATTGTACCAGAATGGTCCGCTTAGTCTGCCGAGTGACTGAGATAGCGGCCCGCAAAGTCTGCTTCCGAAGTCGGCTTGAGAACAAATCTGCTGGCTCCGGCTGGTCCGGAGTTCCAGAGCCCCAGCCACACAGGTCAAATTCGATCCGCCGATCGTCAAGGAAGTCCCGATGAGGTTGAGATCGGCCGCCTTACCCTGCCTAAACCGTGATGGTCTCTCGTGATTTTGTCTAAATGAAAAGATGCTTCCATCCATTGCCAGAAAATCTGTGCTGGACCTATTCCTTAAATTTAATGTGAACACTTTTGAATGTGGAGGTCCTCAGGGCATGTGCCGCGTCCTCAGGGCCTGTGCTGCGCAGCTGACAGACGTCTGGACTGACATCTTCAACCTGTCACTTGCCCAAGCAGTTGTCCCCACGTGCCTTAAAACCACCTCCATCGTGCCGGTGCCAAAACACTCCACTGTGGCAAGCCTCAACGACTTCCGCCCAGTTGCACTTATTCCCATCATCACCAAGTGCTTTGAGAGGCTGGTCCTGGCACACCTCAAAGGCTGCCTACCTCCCACATTGGATCCCTATCAGTTTGCCTACCGCAAGAACAGGAGTACGGTGGATGCCATCTCAACGGCACTTCACTCCGCCCTCTCCCACCTCGACAACAGAGACACTTACGCAAGAATGCTGTTCATCGATTACAGCTCAGCATTCAACACCATTATACCCTCTAAACTGATTACCAAACTCGGTAACCTGGGCACCGACCCCTCCCTCTGCAACTGGATACTGGACTTTCTAACCAACAGACCCCAGTCTGTTAGGTTAGACAAGCACACCTCTTCAACCCTCACTCTGAATACCGGCGTTCCTCAGGGCTGTGTGCTGAGCCCCCTCCTCTACTCCCTCTTCACCCACGACTGCACACCTGTACATGGTACTAACACCATCATCAAGTATGCAGATGATACAACGGTGATTGGCCTCATCAGCAACAACGATGAGTCGGCCTATAGGGAGGAGGTCCAGCTCCTAGCAGCATGGTGCGCTGACAACAACCTGGCCCTTTACTCCAAGAAGACCAAGGAGCTCATTGTAGACTTCAGGAAGTCTAGGGGCGGCACGCACACCCCCATCCACATCAACGGGACGGAGGTGGAACGTGTTTCCAGCTTCAGGTTCCTGGGGGTCAACATCTCCGATGACCTCTCTTGGACCCACAATACCTCAACTCTGGTCAAGAAGGCTCACCAGCGTCTCTTCTTCCTGAGGAGACTGAAGAAGGTCCATCTGTCTCCTCAGATTCTGGTGAACTTCTACCGCTGCACCACCGAGAGCATCCTTACCAACTGTATCACAGTATGGTATGGCAACTGCTCTGTCTCTGACCGGAAAGCACTGCAGAGGGTGGTGAAAATTGCCTAACGCATCACCGGTTCCTCGCTCCCCTCCATTGAGTCTGTCCAAAGCAAGCGTTGTCTGCGAAGGGAGCTCAGCATCGCCAAGGACTGCTCTCAACCCAACCATGGACTGTTTACCCTCCTACCATCCGGGAGGCGCTACAGGTCTCTCTCCGTTGCCGGACCAGCAGGTCCAGGAACAGCTTCTTCCCTGTGGCTGTCACACTACTCAACAACGTACCTCGGTGACTGCCAATCACCACCCCCCCCCCCCCCCCCCTCGGACACTCCTCCCACAGGAAAAACACTATGTCTGTATGCATGTAAATAGATTTATTTATTGAAATCATATTCTATGTCGCTCTTCCAGGGAGATGCTAACTGCATTTTGTTGTCTCTGTACTGTACACTGACAATGACAATTAAATCTGAATCTGAATCTGAATCTGAATCTGAGGTGGTTCATCCCAGATTTAGTCCATTGCTCAAATCTGTCATCTACAATACCTCGCAGTTAATTCTTCATGCCTGTAGATTGTCCCGCAAGGTAGACCCCTAAACTGTGACATGGTCACAGAAGGGGTCGCTGCATTGAAGGCGCCTCTGTCTACAGCCTGACCGTTTTTCCCCATCATTTTTTAAATTTTAGTTTGTCTAAACTATTTGTTTTGGGGATTCTTTAGTTTTTCTCTGTGGGGGAGGAGGGAGGGATAAGGGGGAAACCGTTTCCCAATCGCTTCCTGGCGAGGATGCGACTATTTCTCCGAGTCGCGTCCTTGCCCCCCTCCCCCCCCTCCTCACGGCCTACCATATGGATTGTTGCGGCCTTTCCTACCGGAGACCGGACCAGAGCTTCGGCAGCGGTGGCACGGCGCTGGATTCACCGCGGAGCGGGCGACACCTACTTGGATCGCCGTTTGAAGCTCCGGAGCGTTGGGCCTGTTGCTCCAACATCACGGAGCTGTGGTACGCGGAGCTCCCAGCGCGGGTGGCGAGGGCCGCCAGTGTTTAATCTCCGCCCGGCGCGGCCTGGGGACGTCGGGAGCAGCGGACTCTGGTGGGAAGCGTCTGATTTGGAGGTCCAAGTCGCTGAGGTTGGCCTCCCGTTCCGACGTCGGAGTTCCAACATCCTGGCGAGCGGGCCTGAGCAGCAGGCCGCCGGTAGCTCCGGAGGCCACGACCACGGGTGAACATCAGGAACGTTAAAGGAAGATGATTGACTTTGGTGCCTTCCCTCACAGTGGGAAACTTTTGATTCTGCTGTGTGGGGATGTTTTATGTTGAACTCTATCGTGTGTTGTGTTCTTTATTTTATTGTAAGGCTGTATGGTGATCACATTTCACTGTACCAACTGGCACATGTGACAAATAAATATATCTTGTATCTTGTATCTTGGTCTTGCAGTAGAAGCCATGCCTCTGAAATGTCAGTCAGTCCACAGTCAAAGATCTTTTATACGACTGAAAGTTAGAGGAATTTAAAGACAGCACAGTCTGACATAAATGTTATTGATTATAAAAGCAGAAATTGCTGGGAATACTCAGTGGCCAGACTGCTTCTGTGGAGAGAAAAATCATAACATTTTAGCGTAATGAACTTGGTATCAGAACTTGAACTCTGAAACAGGTTCTAATTTGCACTGAGAAAGGGCAATGGCAGAGAGAACAAATGGGAAGGTGGCGGTGAGCCAGTATGATTGAATTTAAAAAAAGGTTTATGGTTTAAAAAAAAATTGCTGGAGGAATTCAGGAAGCATCTGTGGAGGAAAATGGTCTCTTATCCTTTGAATGAAGGTCTATCATCCTGAAATGCAAATTATTTCTTCCCCCACGAATGCTGCCTGACTAATTGAGTATTTCCAGCATTCTCTGTTTTACTTCAGATTCCAGCTTTTGCGGTTGTCTTTAACATTTGAAATATTAGTGATTATATTGCTCAAATCACTGTGGATGTATCTTTTATGTCAACTATCCCAGGGAGAAAGATGAGGAGCTGGATGTGAAGTACATCCTATTACTTTACTCAGTCTGTCTGCGTTCTTATGTTGGACACGGTGGTGATCCTAGTGGTGGAGCAAGAGGTTGGATACACAAGCTTCCATATCTATTCGTAATCAGTTTTTCAATCACAGTGCTGTATAGCACAGAAGCAGGCCCTTTGGCCCTACTTGTGCATGTTGACCACGTTGCCCAAACAAAGCTAGTCCCACTTGCCCCAGCCTGATGCATATCCTCCCCACATTTTCCAGTGCATGTATCTGTCCAAATATCTTTTTAAATGTCGTAATTTTACATAATGATTACAATGCAAAATTCAAACCACATCTTCTTGCTTTTGGATATCTAGATTGCTAACAGCTAATTCTTGCTTCCTGATTTGCCCACTCAGTTATTTCTTTCCCTTAACACTTCCAACTTAAGCTACTGAAATTTGTCCATGGTTAACTTTAGACAGACTTTGCATTTTCTACTTAAATACAACAATTAATCAACATTACCACTTGTTCTGGAGCCACTACGTCCAAGTGATATTATTATGTGCTGTAGTTTGCAACATGATGTTTCCATTTGTTTTACACTATCCTGAACTTCTCATATGGTGTCTCTGCCACAGAGAAATGAAACTTGCATCAAGTTATTTCTGACAGATGATCTGATATTTCCAGGTTATTTTTAAAACATGCTAACAGGAAAATCATTATCTTTCCTGGTGTGAGTGATGTAGTTCCACGAAATGAAGCCGATTGCATAAATTAAGGATAATAAAATCCCAAGTGAGTTGTCAGCCTCATGAATGGAAACAACAATCTTAATACCTGCAAGTCACAAAATATTCTATTCTTAGCATCTACAATTTTCATTTGAGAACACAATTATTTAAACTTTTTTTTTGTGGCTTTTTGAATGCCGAGTGGCATGCAAATAAGCATCTTGCTGTGAAATTAATGGTTATCTCTGAATATGAGCTAGAAAGCAGAGATTTCATCAGTGAAATGCAAAGAAACCTGCCATAGACCAGCTAGTTAGCATATATCTTTCACATGGGCTTGTTTCACAAGTCATTTCCCTCAAATTAATGTACTCCTATTATCCTTGAATACTGTTCAAGGAACACTGAACTGTTTTAATTTTCGAAACAATACCAAGAGCCACGTTCAATCTTTTGACTTGTATTACTGTAAAGCAGCAGTAATTCCGAGCTTCAGGTGATGAAAATAGCTGTGAGCAAATTAAATGTTCTTTTGAAGTGAGGTGATTTAAACAATAGACAATAGGTGCAGGAGTAGGCCATTCGGTCCTTCAAGCCAGCACCGCCATTCAATGTGATCACGGCTGATCATCGACAATCAGTACCCCGTTCCTGCCTTCTCCCCATATCCATTGACTCCGCAATCTTTAAGAACTCTATCTAACTCTCTCTTGAAAGCATCCAGAGAATTGGCCTCCACTGCCTTCTGAGGCAGAGAATCCCACAGATTGACAACTCTCTGGGTGAAAAAAAATGTCCTCGTCTCCGTTCTAAATGGCCCACCCCTTATTCTTAAACTGTGGCCTCTGGTTCTGGACTCCTCCATCCTTGGCAACATGTTTCCTGCCTCTAGCGTGTCCAATCCCTTAATAATCCTATATGTTTCAATAAGATCCCCTCTCCCCTAAATTCCAGTGTATACAAGCCCAGTCGCTCCATTCTCTCAACATATGACAGTCCTGCCATCCCGGGAATTAACCTTGTGAACCTACGCTGCATTCCCTCAGTAGCAAAAATGTCCTTCCTCAAATTTGGAGACCAAAACTGCACACAATACTCCAGGTGTGGTCTCACCAGGGCCTGTACAACTGCAGAAGGACCTATTTGCTCCTCTATCCATCTCAGTGGAGGAACCATACTATTTTGAGCTCATGAGACAGTGTAGCCCAACATTGATCATTAGAATTTAGAGCTTAGTTATCTTGCCACATTTATATTAATTAAACAATTTCCCATCTGGTATTGTTAATGATGATATAAGGCAAGGAAATACATAATAAGATATTTATCTTAGAATCATAGTGAATATTAGGTTTCGTAAATTAACAACTGGGCTTTTTTTGTATTGGGAAAGCTACTACTTCAAGAAAAACAAACCTATACCCTTATTATAACTAACAACACTTCAAAGCAATAACCAAAGTTACAATGGGAAATGAATCATAAGATGTGGAATGACTTAGACAATAGATGCAGGAGCAGGCCATTCGGCCCTTCGAGCCAGCACCGCCATTCAATGTGATCATGGCTGATCATCCCCAATCAGTACCCCGTTCCTGCCTTCTCCCAATATCCCCTGACTCTGCTATTTTTAAGAGCCCTATCTAGCTCTCTCTTGAAAGCATCCAGAGAACCTGCCTCCACTGCCCTCTGAGGCAGATAATTCCACACTCACCACTTGTCATTTAAGGGCCCAATATCATCAAATCTTGGTGGGTGCAGTGTAAACGTTATGGTGCAGTGTAAACTCTCAAGCCAGAAAATATTGTCTTTCTACCAAGATGACAGTAAACATTCGATTTGTGTAGAGACCTGGAGTGAATAAAACTTTTAATGATCCCAATTGTGGCATTTGATGTTAGAAAGGAATTCCCAAGTTGAACATTTTTTTGAGCCATTGACAATACTATGCTGCCATGGAGACTACACACAAAATCATGAAGTTTATGCTTTGTTCTCTTAATACTGACATTTCACTCTGCCCTGACAGTTACACAGCTGCAGTGAAGGTCATAGAATTATCCTGCAACAACAACTACTATAACGTATAACTGTACTTTATTTGATGATTAACATTTAAGTATGCATGAATATTGAGAAAGAAAGGAACAATGTGAAAGAACTTAGCAGTTCCATACAGGATTTCTAATGTGTATAAGTGTTGTCAATAAACTGCTATTATAATGTGAAGAAGGAACTATTGTTTACCTAGCTAACTAGGTAATAAGCAACTACACAATAACGCACAACACCATCAACAGAGGGTACATATATGACATATGGATTAGTTGTTGACTTATCACTAGTAACTGCTCATTGACTCTGCCCTATTTTCTTATTTGTACTATTTAATTTTGAGAGAGTCTTGCTTTCACAACAGTAATCCATGCTTTGTTTTTACTAGGTTTTACAAAACCCACCATCTCAAGTATGTATGGATGTTTGGAGGCCATGACAAGTGATGTTCCCCAAGGGGGGGTTCAGCTATTCAATCATTTATAAGAGGAGCCAACTCTTCCCAGTGTGTCTTGGAAGGAGGATGCTGAGAGCTTTAAGTTTATCAACAAGATAACTTAATTGGCAGTGATGTGGTAGATGGACTATGATGTGGAAAGATGTAAGGCCATCCACTTCAGTCGTCAAATAGAAACAAAGTACTTTGTAGATGATGAAAGATTAAAACGTTTGGGAGTTTAGACCATCTTGGATGCTATTAGATCATTAAATATTCACGTGCAGTTATAGCAAGCAATAAAGAAGCCAAACAGTATGTTGGTCTTTATTGCAAGAGGATTTTAATGCATGAATTAGAACATTTTCCTCCAATTATATGGCGCTACAATGATATGGTGCTGAGTGAGAGAGACATTTTTGTCCAGATCTAACAGTCTACCCTGTCAAGGAAGGATATACAGTGCCCTCCATAATGTTTGGGACAAAGACCCATCATTTATTTATTTGCCTCAACAATTTGTATACAATTTGTACACAAATTGAGATTTGTAATAGAAAAAAATCACGTGGTTTAAATGCACATTGTCAGATTTTAATAAAGGTCATTTTTACCCATTTTGGTAGAAATTACAGCTGTGTTTATACGTAGTCCGCCCATTTCAAGGCACCATAATGTTTGGGACACAGCAATGTCATGTAAATGAAAGTAGTCATGTTTAGTATTTTGTTGCATATCATTTGCATGCAATGACTGCTTCAAGCCTGCGATTCATGGATATGCTGGGTGTCTTCTCTGGTGATGCTCTGCCAGGCCTGTATTGCAGCCATCTTTAGCTTATGCTTATTTTGGGGGCTAGTCCCCTTCAGTTTTCTCTTCAGCATATAAAGGTCATGCTCAATTAGGTTCAGATCAGGTGATTGACTTGGCCACTCAAGAATTGACAATTTTTTTGCTTTGAAAAACTCCTTTGTTGCTTTAGCAGTATGTTTGGGATCATTGACTTGCTGTAGAATTAATCATCGGCCAATGAGTTTTGAGGCATTTGTTTGAACTTGAGCAGATCGGATGTGTCTATACACTTCAGAATTCATTATGTTACTAACATCAGCAGTTGTATCATCAATGGAGATAAGTGAGCCAGTACTTTCAGCAGCCATACATGCCCAGGCCATAACACCCCCACCACCGAGTTTTGCAGATGAGGTGGTATGGTACGGATCTTGGGCAGTTCCTTCTCTCCTCCATACTTTGCTCTTGCCATCACTCTGATATAAGTGAACCTCCGTCTCATCTGTCCACAAGACCTTTTTCCAGAACTGTGGTTGCCCTTTATATACTACTTGGCAAACTGACCTGGCCACCCTATTTTTGCAGCTAACCAGTGATTTGCATCATGCAGTGTAGCCTCTGTATTTCTGTTCATGAAATCTTCTGCGGACAGTGGTCATTGATTTTTCTTTATTATAGAGAGAATTCTGTCATCAACCGTGGAGGTCTTCCTTGACCTGCCAGTCCTTTTGCGATTAGTAATCTCACCAGTGCTCTCTTTCATCCTAATGATGTTCCAAACAGTTGATTTTGGTAAGCTTAAGGTTCGCCTAATGCCTCTAACAGTTTTATTCTTGTATCTCAGTCTCATAATGGCTTCTTTGACTTTCATTGGTATAACTTTGGTCCTCATGTTGATAAACAGCAATAAAAGTTTCCAAAGGTGATGGAAAGACTGAAGGAAAGACTAGGTGCTGAGAGCTCTCTTATACCTGCATTAAGGAGGCATTTAAACACACCTGAGCAGTTACAAACACCTGTGAAGCCATGTGACCCAAACATTATGGCGCACATGGGGGGACTCTATACACAGCTGTAATTTCTACATGTTGAAACCAAAATGTATAAAAATACCTTTTAATAAAATCTGACAATGTGCACTTTAACCACATGTGGGTTTTTTTAATACAAATCTCAAACTGTGGAGTACAGAGGCAAATAAATAAATGATGGGTCTTTGTCCCAAACATTATGGAGAGCACTGTACCCATGATTGTGGGAGTATATTGAAAGTTCACCAGATTGATTCCAATGAGGAAATTATAAACAGACTGGGCTTATACTCACAAAAATGATGAAGAATGAGAAATGGTCTTATTAACTAATTGCTCAGATTGGTACAAGGACGAAAGATTGCAAATGCTGGAAAGCTGCACAGATGATGTTTTCCATTGCTAATGGGTCTATGTGTGGGATCAGAGACTCAAAGTAATAGGTCAGCAATTCAGAATAGTGATGAAGAAATATTGTTATTCAGCCCAAGTTGTATCTTTGGCATTCTCTGTTCCAAAGGGCTATGGAGAATCAATTGCTGAACATGTACAAGACAGGGATAGAAAAATATTTGGACATTAATGAATGTGGAATGAGTACAGAAAATGGTGCTGAGTTAGAAGATCAGCCACGTTATGATTGAATAGCAGAGTGGGTATGTTGGACTAAATGGCCTCTTCCTACCATTCCTTATGATTCCTTGAGTATTTACTTCAATTGTGCATTTATCTCCTAAACTACTTTTCTCTTTTTATGAACTTTTTAACATATTTATTGTCTGTACTATTTCCACGTTATCAAATGTATGTTTTAACATCTAACTTTTGCTCTTCTATTCATCTTAATTCATCAAATTTATTTATTCTATTTATGCACTGCATCTCAGTCTTGTTCACAACATCCAATAGTAAAGGATTATAATTAACTAATTAATCTAATATTTAAATTGCTGATTTCTAGCTTATTGTTTGATCTCATGATCTACTTCCTAAAAAGTGAATCTGGGTTAAGCTTCCTCTCATCCTTTTGAAATTATCCATTTCGCAATTCAACGCTCTTAACATGGACTCATTGTTTACTTGTATGTCTTCAATGCAATCCTAATTAGATAATGGTCACTGGTTCTCAAGGGTTCTTCAGGTTGTTCATTTGTTCTGGTTGCTTAAAGATAATCAGATGTGGCACAGCATTATCCTTAATGAATATTCGAAGTGCAGACAAAGGAAAAACAGTTTGTTCAAATAGGGAAGTCTTAAGATAACTAAAATCCCAAGGGTGGTTAATTCCTTGCCACCAATACTCTGCTCTATTACTGTAACAACAGTGGAAATAATTTCTACTGCACTTCCACTCAAGCTGTGGTATACCTTTGGGGAATTAGCTCTTCCCTCCCCAAACTCATTCCGTTTCAATATTATTAAAATAGAAACTGAGGTTAGAATTTTAGCTTGGTGGGATAGGATTGGTGTTGGTATTGGTGGTGGATGTAGGAAGATAGAACTCCATCTAAACCTCCTGAGAAGAGAAGCTGATTCCCAGCAACATTTGATTCCCAGAACTCATCTCCAATGCTTCATCTGCATCCGCTGCTGTCTAATAATAGATGGAAAATTACAACTGGCTTATGAAAATAAATTGCAGCACAAAAAGGGAGTTAACTTTCATCAAACCAAATGGTTTCAAGGGAGTTTTGCTGGAGACCTTGGCATGTGAAGATTGAATTATCTTTTGGGGACTGAAGGAGGTGGTTCTAGAGCATCTGTATTTACTGAGAAGCAGTCAATGGAGCAGTCAATGGCAGTGTCTTGAGAGCAGTCAGTGTTACGGTCAACAAAGTGCTGAAGGTACTATCACATATGAAGGTAGACAGATCCCCAGGGCCCAGTCAGATATATGAGAGGATATTGTGCAAAACCAGAAAGGAAATTGCGGGAGCCCTGGTTGAAATTTACGAGTCGTCTTGAAATATAAGAGAGGTTATAGGCTATAGGTTATGGGTGACATTTCGGATCGGGAACAAGATTTCCAACCCCAAAACCTATCCATGTTCTCCCGTGATGCTGTTTGACCCGCTGAGTTACTCCAGTACTTTGTGTTCTTTTGTGTAAACCAGCATCTGCAGTTCCTTGTTTCCACATGTTTGTCTGACCAACAATTGGTACTCTGCATCCTTTTCGTCAGTCTTAGCATCATCTGCTGTTTGTAATTCATTTGGGGAAAATAATCAGGTTTGCAAGCACTTTAAAACTATAATAGTTTAGATTAGTAAGTTCATAAATGGAATATATTATGTAAACCTTATCTTCCAATTGATCACTCAGACTGATATTAAAAATAAACCATAGTGTGTATCTGTTTTTAGACATATGTTAATAGAAAGCTGGTTATGCAGCATATTCAATTCTCTGCAGCCAATTCAACACACTGAGGTAACTACTGTTAACTCTTGGGGGAAACATTTAAAAATAAATACTTGAAGAATTATTTCTATTAAAATAAATTGCTGTTTATTTTCCATGTGAGGCTTCTCTTGCTCAAGCTTTAGGCTAATCTTTCTATTCTCCCTGTTATTTATTGAGTAGCATCAGGCACCAACACCTTGTTTGTGTACTGAGATAAACCCTAACTGGACACAGAAAGTATCCTAAAATGTGAAGGGGGCTTTTTAAATTTGGGATTGATGTAGGTAGACTGGCAGTGCGAACGTAGTTATTTATGCATTAATGGATCAATTGGTATAATAGTCATCCTAAAAATGATGAAATGTTAGTCAACCACGGGAGGAATCTGAAACTGGACAAGGCAATCCAAGTAAGTGCTAGATTGTGTACAAGGACTAAACCTAAAATAATGTTTTGGTGCTTGCAAGATTATTATGTTGAATTCAATTGTGCCGGCATGGAGAAGATTGAAAAGTGATTTACTGAAATGGTTCCAGGGATTTCGGAGCAGAGCTATATGGATGGAGTGAACATTTTGAGAAATTATTTCCTTTCTGGATTGATGGTTATGAGAAACAAGGAGAACATCGCAAAGAGCATAAACAGAGATCTAGTAATTCAAATTGTGGTGTCAACCTGGTCACAAATTTAAGGTCATTATTAGTAGAACTAAAGTTGACTGGAGGAAATAGTTTTTAATGTCCAACATGGTTAAGTTGACTTGCACTGACAATTATGATGGAAGCAAATGCAACAGCAATATTGCATTTAGCGATAGCAGATTTCAGAAGGGACTGGTCAATACTCAGGAGTAAAAGCTTCAGGAATGTGGCACAAAACCAGGGATTGAGATGAACTGGTAAACTTTTTGTAAGAACTGGTACAAATCCAATAGGACAAGTACCCCCTACTGTGCTGTGGAATTTGTTCTATAAAAAGAAGCATTTCTTGAATTGCGATCAATTAATACTAACATTCTGTTCACTCTGCGTATTGCTTCATTCCATGACCATGACATACCGTTTCATATATATGCAGCAGAACAGTCAGATCTTTTGTTCTTCTTAAATACTTATCCCTGAAAAGTAGATAGACACAAAAAGCTGAAGTAGCTCAACGGGACAGGCAGCATCTCTGGAGAGAAGAAATGGGTGAAGTTCCGGGTCAGACTTGTCTGAAGGCTGAAGATGGGTCTCGAACCGAAACATACCCATTCCATCTCTTCAGAGATGCTGCCTGTCCCATTGAGCTACTTCAGCTTTTTGTGTCTATCTTTGGTTTAAACCAGCATCTGCAGTTCCTTCTGACATATTATCCCAGAAAAGTGTCTGTCTGGTGAGCATTCTTCCTGCTTTGATGCACTACATTGTTTTCAAAATCATAATTTTTTTGGTTCCTGTCCACTCTGACAAGATTCACCTGAAGGTGTAGAATATAGTATTAAATTCCGACGTTCATATAAATATATTTATCAAATGAAAATGGGCTGATGCCCCACACCATTCAAGCAAATATATCATGTTCAAATGTTCCTTTAGAAACATAGAAACTTTAGATATCTTTACTATTACCTGTACCAATATTCCTTTAAATATCTTTACTCTTACCAATGATCCTTTAACTCCCCCCCGGAATTTCCGCCCATGCTTTTTTCCAACTTGCCCATGCCACCAAACATGCTCCATCTGTTGAGAACTGCTGTAGCTTTGGGAGCAACAACAGCAGCAGCAGGAGGAGATTAGCAAGAGATACGACTGATTGGCTCTAGCCCAAGTGGGAGGAGAGAAGTGAGTCAGTGCTGGGAAAACAGCTGAAAACTGAGGAATTTGGTTTGTAAATTGGTAAATCAGGCAATTTATCAGTCAATTTACGTAAGACTGCTCTTAGGCAGCAGCAGCAGCAGCAGCAGCCGCAGCCGCCGCCGCCGCCGCCGCCGCCGCCGCCGCCGCCGCCGCCGCCGCAGCCGCCGCCGCCGCCGCAGCAGCAGCAGCAGCCGCAGCCGCAGCAGCAGCCTGTGAGAAAAGTGTGAGTCTTTGGCTCGAGAGGCTGAGGAGAGGAGACTACGCAAAACACTGCAGAGGGAGAGACGAAAGAAGGAGATGTCAGGCAAGCTGATTCAGTGTGATGCTTGCAGTATGTGGGAGGTCAAGGACACCGCTGGTGCCTCTGGCTGCTACAAATGCGAAAAGTGCATCCAGGTAGAGCTCCTGAAGGGCCGTGTTGGGGAACTGGAGAAGCAAGTGGATGACCTCCGGTTCGTCCGAGAAACTGAGTCGTTCCTCGACAAGTCCTACAGTACGATTGTTACACCTAAGGTACTGGAAGAGAGAAGATGGGAGACAGTGAGAACGGGAGGGAAGCATGGAATGCCAACGTCCCCGGGTGTTGTACCTCTTGTGAACAGGTTCACCCACTTAGAAGCTGTCGGGACAGAAGAGGTGTTTACACTGGGCGGCGGACTGGCTTGTGATGCGAATAGGGCTGTTGAGCCAAAACCAAAAAGGCCTAAGGCAGGCAACGCCATTGTAGTAGGGGACTCCATTGTGAGAGGTACGGACAGGGGTTTCTGCGGCAACAGACGGGATGCGAGGATGGTGTGCTGCCTTCCTGGTGCCAGGATCCAGGATGTCACGGACAGAGTGCAGAAAATCCTCAAGGGCGAAGGTGAACATCCGGAAGTGGTAGTGCATGTCGGCACAAACGATGTCGGAAAGAAGGGGATGAATATTCTGCAGCGTGACTTTAGCGAGCTCGGAAAAATGCTGAAAAGCAGGACCTCCAGGGTTGTTATCTCCGGTTTGCTTCCAGTTCCTCGTGCTGGCGAGAGCAGGAACAGGGGATACGGGACCTGAACGTGTGGCTGAGGAACTGGTGCACGGGGCAGGGATTTAGATTCTTAGATCACTGGGATCTGTTTTGGGGTAAGGGGGAACTGTACAAAAGGGACGGGTTGCATCTTAACAGGTGTGGGACCAGCATTCTGGCAGGCAGGTTTGCCACTGCTACACGGGTGGTTTTAAACTGAATAAGGGGGGTGGGGTGTCGAATGGGCTAGTGGAGGATGGAGTTAAAGGGAAAGGGTTTCTTAAATGTGTGAGCGTAGAGACAGAGGGGTGTAAAATGAGGGTAGAAGCAATAGGTAGCAAGGTGAAAAGTAAAAGTGGCAGGCCGGAAAATCCAGGGCAAAAATCAAAAAGGGCCACTTTTCAACAAAATTGTATAAGGGGTAAGAGTGTTGTAAAAACAAGCCTGAAGGCTTTGTGTCTCAATGCAAGGAGCATTCGTAATAAGGTGGATGAGTTGAATGTGCAGATAGCTATTAATGACTATGATATAGTTGGGATCACGGAGACATGGCTCCAGGGTGACCAAGGCTGGGAGCTGAACATCCAGGGATATTCAATATTCAGGAGGGATAGAGAGAAAGGAAAAGGAGGTGGGGTAGCGTTGCTGATTAGAGAGGAGATTAACGCAATGGAAAGGAAGGACATTAGTTTGCAGGATGTGGAATCGGTATGGGTAGAGCTGCGAAACACTAAGGGGCAGAAAACGCTGGTGGGTGTTGTGTACAGGCCACCTAACAGTAGTAGTGAAGTTGGAGATGGTATCAAACAGGAAATTAGAAATGCGTGCGACAAAGGCAAAACCGTTATAATGGGTGACTTCAATCTACATATAGATTGGGTGAATCAAATTGGCAGGGGTGCTGAGGAAGAGGATTTTTTGGAATGTATGCGGGATAGTTATCTAAATCAACATGTAGAGGAACCAACGAGAGAGCAGGCTATTTTAGACTGGGTATTGAGTAATGAGGAAGGGTTAGTTAGCAGTCTTGTTGTACGTGCCCCCTTGGGCAAGAGTGACCATAATATGGTTGAGTTCTTCATTAGGATGGAGAGTGACATTGTTAATTCAGAAACAATGGTTCTGAACTTAAAGAAAGGTAACTTTGAGGGTATGAGACATGAATTGGCCAAGATTGACTGGCAATTAATTCTAAAAGGGTTGACGGTGGATATGCAATGGAAGACATTTAAAGACTGCATGGATGAACTACAAAAATTGTTCATCCCAGTTTGGCAAAAGAATAAATCAGGGAAGGTAGTGCATCCGTGGATAACAAGGGAAATCAGGGATAGTATCAAAGCGAAGGATGATGCGTACAAATTAGCCAGAAAAAGCAGCATACTGGGAGAAATTCAGAGACCAGCAGAGGAGGACAAAGGGCTTAATTAGGAAAGGAAAAATAGATTATGAAAGAAAACTGGCAGGGAACATAAAAACTGACTGCAAAAGTTTTTATAGATATGTGAAAAGAAAGAGATTAGTTAAAACAAATGTAGGTCCCTTGCAGTCAGAAACGGGTGAGTTGATCATGGGGAACAAGGATATGGCGGACCAATTGAATAACTACTTTGGTTCCGTCTTCACTAAGGAAGACATAAATAATCTGCCGGAAATAGCAGGGGACCGCGGGTCAAAGGAGTTGGAGGAATTGAGTGAAATCCAGGTTAGCCGGGAAGTGGTGTTGGGTAAATTAAATGGATTAAAGGCCGATAAATCCCCAGGGCCAGATAGGCTGCATCCCAGAGTACTTAAGGAAGTAGCTCCAGAAATAGTGGATGCATTAGTAATAATCTTTCAAAACTCTTTAGATTCTGGAGTAGTTCCTGAGGATTGGCGGGTAGCAAACGTAACCCCACTTTTTAAGAAGGGAGGGAGAGAGAAAACGGGGAATTACAGACCAGTTAGTCTAACATCGGCAGTGGGGAAACTGCTAGAGTCAGTTATTAAAGATGGGATAGCAGCACATTTGGAAAGTGGTGAAATCATTGGACAAAGTCAGCATGGATTTACAAAAGGTAAATCATGTCTGACGAATCTTATAGAATTTTTCGAGGATGTAACTAGTAGCGTGGATAGGGGAGAACCAGTGGATGTGGTGTAAGGAGACTGCAAGGTGACTTGGATAGGCTGGGTGAGTGGGCAAATGTTTGGCAGATGCAGTATAATGTGGATAAATGTGAGGTTATCCATTTTGGTGGCAAAAACAGGAAAGCAGACTATTATCTAAATGGTGGCAGACTAGGAAAAGGGGAGATGCAGCGAGACCTGGGTGTCATGGTACACCAGTCATTGAAAGTGGGCATGCAGGTGCAGCAGGCAGTGAAGAAAGCGAATGGTATGTTAGCTTTCATAGCAAAAGGATTTGAGTATAGGAGCAGGGAGGTTCTACTGCAGTTGTATAGGGTCTTGGTGAGACCACACCTGGAGTATTGCGTACAGTTTTGGTCTCCAAATCTGAGGAAGGACATTATTGCCATAGAGGGAGTGCAGAGAAGGTTCACCAGACTGATTCCTGGGATGTCAGGACTGTCTTATGAAGAAAGACTGGATAGACTTTGTTTATACTCTCTAGAATTTAGGAGATTGAGAGGGGATCTTATAGAAACTTACAAAATTCTTAAGGGGTTGGACAGGCTAGATGCAGGAAGATTGCTCCCGATGTTGGGGAAGTCCAGGACAAGGGGTCACAGCTTAAGGATAAGGGGGAAATCCTTTAAAACCGAGATGAGAAGAACTTTTTTCACACAGAGAGTGGTGAATCTCTGGAACTCCCTGCCACAGAGGGTAGTCGAGGCCAGTTCATTGGCTATATTTAAGAGGGAGTTAGATGTGGCCCTTGTGGCTAAGGGGATCAGAGGGTATGGAGAGAAGGCAGGTACGGGATACTGAGTTGGATGATCAGCCATGATCATATTGAATGGCGGTGCAGGCTCGAAGGGCCGAATGGCCTACTCCTGCACCTAATTTCTATGTTTCTATGTTTCTATCTACACTAGTCCCACCTCCCTACATTTGCCCCATATCCCTCTAAACTTATCCTATCCACGTACCTGCCTACAGGCTTCTTAAACGTTCATAGAAACATAGAAAATAGGTGCAGGGGTAGGCTATTCGGCCCTTCGAGGAGGAGGAATGGGGAGAGATAAAGGGGGGTGTGGGTGTGGGGGGGGGGGGGGGGGGGTGTGTGGGGAAGGAGGAAGGGGGGGTTTGTGGGAAGGGGGGGGTGTGTGGGGGCGGAGGGAATCCACTCAGCAGCCATTGGCCGCGGCACCACACTGCCCCTCCCGATTCCACACAGCGGCTTACCCCACTCCACACAGTGGCTTTCCCGACACCACACAGCGGCTTACCCGACTACACTCTTGCGGACTCAATTAGCACGACTTGTTTAATCAGCCCCGCCTCTGGGGCTTTATTCTCCAGCGGGTGCCGGAAGGGGCGTTATCTTCATGGTGAGACAGGTGAGTAGACCAATGCAAATCTCACGATTTTTTAAAACCGTCATAACTTTTCTCATATTTCACTGATCGGAACAAAACTTGGTGTCTTGGAGTAGGGGAGAACGGTGATTAAGGTGGCGAAAAAATTCTAGCGATATAGGGTAGCGTTTTTGCGCAAATTTAATTACAACGCCGACCGGAAGTGGTCAAGATGAGAGTTTTAGTAATAGTATAGATAGATAGATGTGTCATAGAGTAGATAGACAGAACCTTTTTCTCAGAGTGGAAAACTCAAACATTCAAATGGAGGAAAATGTAACACATGCAGTCAGAAGGGATTAATTTGAGTGGACATGTTCAGCACAAACATCGTGGGCAGAAGGGCAGGTTCCTGGGCTGTACTGTTCTGTGCTCTATATTCCTATGAATCTTTAGTTCCCAGGTTAAGGGGGGACTTGATAGAGGTCTTTAAAATGATGAGAGGGATAGACAGAGTTGACGTGGTTAAGCTTTTCCCACTGAGAGTAGGGAAGATTCAAACAAGAGGACATGACTTGAGAATTAAGGGACAGAAGTTTAGGAGTAACATGAGGGGGAACTTCTTTACTCAGAGAGTGGTAGCTGTGTGGAATGAGCTTCCAGTGGAAGTGGTGGAGGCAGGTTTGATTTTATCATTTAAAAATAAATTGGATAGTTATATGGATGGGAAAGGAATGGAGGGTTATGGTCTGAGTGCAGGTAGATGGGACTAGGGGAGAATAAGTGTTCGGCACGGACTAGAAGGGCCGAGATGGCCTGTTTCCGCGCTGTAATTGTTATATGGTTATATGGTTTAGCTCTAGCCTTTAACTAATCTGTTATAGCATTCATACTCACAATGTGTCCTCCAGATTGCAGAAACTAAAAGTAGATTGAGTTACTATACTATTGATCCCCACCATTCAATCTACAGTGTGACCCTGAATTTCTAATTGTCCCCACCTTTAATTCTCCATCTTATTTCCACTCTGTTCTCACTATTCAGCCTTCTATATTGTTCCAACAACTGCTTCTCTGATGGTTCTCTTGGTTGCCACATGACCTTTTTGCCCAGGCAAGGAGGTAGTACAGTATGTAGGAAAGTCATGCTTCCATTGCACCATTTGGTCTTGCTATCCAGTTGCTTAAGTATTATTCTGCAAGATAATGGTATGAATCTCCCCATGTACCCCACCGCTATAGAGTGTACTGACAATTTTTACTGAATGTATTAACTACTGTCTTCAGCAAATTTGCAATCAACGGTCAAAGCAGCATACCAATTTCGATCATGAAAACCAAGGTATCATACTAGATGCTCCATCTTCATTCTATATTGAGCATCCTCGGAACCAGCACCTTTTAGCCTCTAAAAATAACCAAGAGCAAACTAAATCTCTAATCAATGCTACATTTCATAACTTAAATTCCCCTGTGGTGGCCGAAAATGCATTTATACTTGGGTGTATGCAGGTGCAACTTTCATTGTCAGTATCAACAGATGACTCACCCCACATTTTGTTGAGTATGTGCAAAGTATGATATCCTTGATGGTGCATACATTTTATTCTTATTTCATAACATATGCTCATGATTTCTGGCTATATTCTATGTTCAAGGATAATATCTGACTCTAATAGTCCTCCTTTGAGTCCTCTGACCTTTAAATAAAACCACCAGTGGAGTAAGTGAAATGTTCAGAGTATTCTCTACATCTCAGAGGCAGTAGGAAATAAATCTTGACCTTTTATGGGCAATGAGCCAACAAAAATGAATAGCTGCCAGTAACCGTTTACAGCATCAGGGATTACAATTGAAATCTCCAAACACTTCTGACTCAAACTTCACACTTTTTACCAATTTACTCCGAGTGCTACGCATGCAGGTGTAAAGAAGGCAAAAGAGGATTGTTCATACCATTAATTATCACTTTAATAAAAGATCTTTTAGGACTTGCTGGAGAGACTGCAAAACAATATAAACTGCAAATAATATAAATAACGTGTAAATGTATTTTACACAACTAATTTCAATAGCTGATATACAGTAGTTGTTAATTATTTATAATAAACTGAATGTTTTTTTCAAAGATCACGCACGGGCATTTTCTGTTCCTCAATATAAAAATTCAGGGACTGGAACACCAGCACTCTTACAGTGAATCACAACTGCAAGAGAGCTGACCATAACTATGTTATGACCAGTAACTCCGATGCTTTGTCATTGGTATTGGTGCCCAAAAGGGAAACATGACAGGTAGGAAAAGTAAAATGATAAGTTAGTAGGTTCATTGGCTTGGCATAAGTGTAAATTGTCTCTAGTATGTGTAGGATAATGTTAATGTGCAGGGATCACTGGTCGGTGCGGACTCGGTGGGCCAAAGGGTCTGTATCTCTAAAAACTAAACTTGATGGGTAAGCCAAACTGAAAGAAGACCTTTTTTTTCAAGAAATCTGGCATCACAGTGAATGTCCCTTGTGAGTTACGGAAATGTTTCATTACACTCCAGTTTAATCGAACATGGAACCAACACAACACAATCAACGATGCATGCCCCTCCTGCTTGGGAACAATACATGAGACCAAAGAGGAATTATACCTCAACGCTGTCCGAGCACGACGTGAGGAGGGCTCTGACACGGGTGAACACGAGAAAAGCTGCAGGCCCCGAAGGCATCTCGGGGCAAGTACTCAAGTCCTGTGCTACGCAGCTAGCTCCAGTGCTCACTACACTATTCAACCTCTCCCTGGACAAGTCCGTGGTCCCTGCCTGCTTCAAAAAATCCATCATTGTACCGGTACCAAAAAATGCCTCCCCAGCCTGTCTGAATTACTACCGTCCGGTGGCCCTTACCTCGGTAGTCATGAAATGGTTTGAGAGGCTGGTGAAGAAACACATCTGCGCCTTCCTCCCTCGGAACATGGACCCGTTGCAGTTCGCATACCGTCCAAACAGATCCACGGATGATGCGGTCTCCCAGGTCTTGCACACCGCTCTCTCCCATCTGGACAGGCAGAAGGGGGGCTACGTGAGGATGTTGTTCATAGACTTCAGTTCAGCCTTCAACACGATAGTCCCCACCAGACTGGCCGGGAAGCTAATGGAATTGGGGCTCAACACCTCACTGTGTGCCTGGGTCCTGGACTTTCTCACCGCCAGGCCCCAGGTAGTCAAGATGGGAGGGAATACATCGAAGTCCCTCACCCTGAGCACAGGATCGCCCCAGGGTTGCGTCCTTAGCCCCCTATTGTACTCCCTGTACACACATGACTGTGTGGCTAGGTTCAGCTCCACCTCAATAATTAAGTTTGCTGATGACACTGTGGTGGTGGGCCTGATCTCAGACAACGACGAGAAGGCCTGCCGGGAGGAGGTGGCTGGTCTAGCACTCTGGTGCCAGGATAACAGCCTCCTCTTGAACTTAAAAAAAAACGAAGGAGCTGATCATGGACTTTAGGAGGGCACATCATCCGAGGACGTACACTCCATTGAGGATAAATGGGGATCCTGTGGATAGGGTGAACTGTTTTAAATATCTGGGAGTCCACATCTCCGAGGATATGACATGGGCATCACACGCCTCAGCACTCGTGAGTAAGGCAAGGCAGCGCCTTTACCACCTCAGGCAATTGAGGAAATTCAGAGTGTCTCCGAGGATCCTCCAGTGCTTCTACACAGCGGCGGTGGAAAGCATCTTGTCCGGGAACATTACCATCTGGTTTGGGAATTGCTCTGCCAAGGACAAGAAGGCTCTGCAGAGAGTAGTGCGTTCGGCCGAACGCACTATGGGAACTTCACTTGCCCCCCTGCAGGAACTATACATCAGGAGGTGCAACTCCAGAGCCAACAATATCATGAGAGACCCCTTCCACCCCTGCAACGGACTGTTCCAGCTGCTACGGTCAGGCAAACGCCTCCGTTGCCATGTGGTGAGAACGGAGAGGTTGAGAAGGAGTTTCTTCCCAGAGGCCATTCAGACTGTAAACGCCTATCTCACCAGGGACTAATTCTACTCAACGTTTTTTCCTTCCATTATTTATTATGTAAAAGAATATGTGTGTTATGATTATGTTTATAGTTTGTTTGGTTGTTTGGTTGTTTGTCTTTTAGCACAAAAGTCCGCGAGCATTGCCACTTTCATTTCACTGCACATCTCGTATGTGTATGTGGCAAATAAACTTGACTTGACTTGACTTGAACAATTTTTTGTTTGAGTTCCAACAGAAGACAACCTAATCCTTTAGTTAGAGAGGGCATAAACATGTGAAAGGCATGAACGTATGGGGAAATCTAATTGATACCACTCACAAAAGGATTCTTGAAAGTAGTCTTTCCGAAACCAACAATTTTTTAATAGCAAAACAGCGTTCTTGAACAAAGTATGATCCCTTCACCACAATCTTTTGCATTTTCCTCTCTGCAGCATTTATAATAAACAGTTTCCAAACAAGTGGGTTGATGTAGGTAGTAGGTGGGAAAATGTCTCATGTTTAAGTTCTTCTTTGAATAGTTGAAGTCAATGTACTGTCGATGTAGGCGGCACAGCAGTCCTCTGTAGATTACTGTATCCAGAGAGTTAAAAGTATGTTATTACAGCCACTGTACAATTTGTTCATTCCCAGTTGTGGGACCTGATCAAGCACCATAACAGCTACATGTAAAGATAGCTCTGTTTTTGATGTTTTATTTTGTAATTTGAAAAAAAATGGATCAGTGTGAGAATAAAATTCAGTAAATGCTGCAATTTTTTTTCTTACATCCTAAACCTGCACAGGTGATTTTGAATTTTGCTAGGTTAATAAAGTTATTGTGCATGCATAATTGATGTTTATGATCTTTATAATTGTAAATGTTTGTGAAGTTGTGGACAATAAGAAAGGCTATAAAAGGATACAGCAGGACATAGCTCAGTTGCAGATATGAGAGATAGAGCTTAATCGGAGCAAGTGTAAGGTGCTTCACTGTGGGAGATCAGATGCAAGGGGAAAGTACACAGTTAATAGCAGGATCCTTAAGGGTCTGTCCCACTTGGGCGATTTTACAGCAGACTCCACTCGACTGTCAAGTTCGCGGCACTCGCCTGAAAAACCGGGAACTGGAATGGCGAGTGTCAGAGTGGAACACACACACATACACACAAACACATCGCAAAGGCGGGGGCCAGGGCGAGCGGGGGAGTGCTGTCTAAAATTCACACGGTGCAAAGCCAAGGTGATACAGACACACACTGCGATGTACAGGAAGGTTAAGACGGTAAGTCCTTTAAAAGAGGGGGGAGGGGAGAAGGGGACAGAACGAGTGGAGACACTTTTAAGAAGCCAGACAACTTGTAATAAGCCAGAGATACAGAGCTGTGAAGTTTAGCGGGCATTTAACATTACCGGTCGGTTTTCCTTGGTTCTGAAAACTTGTGGGGTTTTTTCCCCCAATCAGCCAATGAAAATGCCTGGTCAGCAAAGGAGATTAACTAAAACTACGTACGACTAACTGGACCCCACTACAACTGCACCTACGACTACAAAAGTATCGATTTTCTCCATGGCGACCAATTTTCAACATGTTGAAAAATGTGCGGCGACCATACTGAGGCCGCGACAAGTTCCCAGAATGCGGGAACTCCTCGCGACCACGAAGGAGAATCACCAGAGACCACCAGCGAACATGTGGCGAGCACGGGGTCTCCTGCACTCGCCTAATAAGTCGCCTAAGTGGGACAGGCCCTTTAATGGCATTGATATACAATGGATTGGGGTCCCCAGCCCATCACTCCCTGAAAGTAGCAACATAATTTGATAGAGTGATAAAGAAATTGTATGTTTAAGAAGGAACTGCAAGATAGACAAAAATGCTGGAGAAACTCAGCGAGTGAGGCAGCATCTATGGAGCGAAGGAAATAGGCTATGTTTCGGGTCGAGACCCTATGGTCTGTTTGTCTTCAATGAGCAGGGCATAGAATATAAGAATGAAGAAGTTATGTCACAGCTTTATAAAACTTTGTTTAGGGCACATTTGGAGTATTGTGTGAAGTTCTAGTTGTCCCGTTACAGGAAGAATGTGGAGGGTTCGGAGTTTAGAAAGATTTTAGCCGGATGCTGCTCAGATTAGAGGGTTTAAATTATAAAGAGAGGTTGGACAAACTTGGAGAAGGGTCCCGACCCGAAACATCACCTATCCATGTTCTCCAGGGATGTTGTCTCACCCCTGTAAATACTGTTAATCCAATATTTTCTTGGACAAACTTGAATTGTTTTATTTGCAGAAGATTGAGGGGAGACCTGATAGAAGTTTATAAAATGACAAGAAACATAGACAGTCATAACCTTTTTCGATGAATTTAAGTGTCAAATACTAGTGCATATAGCTTTAAGGTGTGAGGAGGCAAGGTTAAAGAATATGTACGGGACAAACTTTTTACACACCGTTGTAGGTGCCCGGAATGCACTGCCAAGTGTGGTGGTGGAAGCAGTTGCAATAGTGGAATTGAGAGGCTTTTAGATAGGCACATGGATATGCAGCATATGGAAGCAGAAGGGTTGAGTTTAATTTGGTGACACATTGGGTCTGTTCTTATGCTGTACTATTGTGTCTATAAGTTCAATAAATGTATTACATTTGCTTCTTTTTATTCATGGTGATAATTTAATACCAACAAGTACATGTCAGGGTCAGCATCTTTGAAATAATTCTTGATTGTTTAGTTTGAAATGAATTGGTATGAAACATTGAACAAGTAACCTGTATGGTATTCAACTGATGTAACAGCATTGATAGTGATTGAGTGATCAACATGCAATTTGTGTCAAGATTGACTTCCTTTTATAATAGAATGAGCAGGGCTACATGGTGCCAGTCAGGTATTGTTGCGCTGCCGGTCCAAGTTTGACCTTATGTCTCCAACAAATGATGGTTAATTAAAAAAATATTACAACGAGAAATCTTGGTGAAGAATAATCAAAAAAAGTAAAACTTTATTTTAGATTTTATTTGAGCACATCTTTTTTATGGTTATCAAAATATTGGAGTGTAGGAAGAAATCTGCTTAACTGAGTCAAGAATCATAGAGCATAGAGCTATAAAGTACGGAAATAGCCCCTTCAGCCCAACTTGCCTATACCATCCTATTTGCCTAAGCAAGCTAGTTAATCTTGCTTGCGCTCGGCCCGTTCCTTTCCTTGTAACTGTCTAAGTATCATAATTTTAAATGTTGTAAAAGTACCTGCCTCTTCCACTGGCAACTCATTCAATGTATGCATCACCCATTCTGTTTAAAAAAAAGTTGACCGTACGGTCACTTTTAAATCTTTCCCCTCTCACTTTAAACCTACATCTGCTGGTAAAAGAATGTAGACACAGTTGAAGTAACTCAGTGGGTCATGCAGCATCAAAAGGATAGGTGACACTGGGTCAGGACCATTCTTCAGACTCCAGCACTTTGTGTTTTTTTGTGCCCAGCCTAATTAAAGTTGCCTTGCCTTCTATATATAATTAAAAGTCTAATCTTGACCACTTCCTGTTTACACTTTATATTGATTTTAGAAAAAACGCTACCATGTACGGCTGTGATTTTTGGCCATCTTACTCAGAGTCCCCCTCCACTCATCAGGTGCTGAGGATTTTTCCCATCGATTAAAAATAAAAGAGTTATTAGTATTTTAAAAATGTTGAGATTCTCTCTCCTGTCAATCACGCCATGAAGGCCACGCCCCTTCTGGTGGAAGGGGGAGGGACTATGAAACCCAGAAGTGTAGGCGTGGCTCAATCTCTGCAAGATGGAGGAGGGAGTCTTTAGTGGCCTTGCACCCTGCTTGAAGTGGTAAGAAATTGCACTTAAATTTGGTGGCCTTGCACCCGGCTTGAAATGGAATTTCAAGGAATAGCCGTGAGTCAACTGCCAGCCCACCAGCCATGAGTGAGTGAGCTGCCAGCGCAACAGGCTTGAGTGACTGAGTCGCCAGCCCAAGAATTCACAATGTCCATACTAGCCCTCTGGAAACCAGTCCCTTCAGCCCACAACACCCATACGAGCGCTCCAGAAAGCCCCCAACCCCACCCACCAACCCCACTGGACACCAATATTGGAATTGGTGGAGAGGTGTAATATTGCGTTGGGGGACCAGCCCTCCCATGTTATGCTGGGACCCAACTTAGTCTAGTCATTTTATATACCTCTGTAAGATTATCCCTCAGCCTCCTCCACATCAAGATATAGTCCTGAACTAAATGTGTTTCAAAATAATCTATTTAATTATGGGCTAATAATGGGAAAAAAGCTTATACTTAAATTCTGGAAGAACGCTCCTATACCAACATTAAATATGTGGATTTCAAATATGTTTGAAACATTACACCTGGAAGATATGAGACTCCTCCTTGCAGGCAAATCAGACCACTTCCAAACGACGTGGTCTGCATTTATCGACTTACTACAGAATAAGGTGCATCAGTACTTCAAAAAAGAAATGGTGTCAGGATCTGGTAAGGGGGGAGGAAAGAGATGAAGTTGGTATATCCCTTTTGCGCGGTTTTTATAATAGAGCGCCTTGTTTTTTTTCTCCTTTTTTTCCTTTTTCCTCCTTTCTTTTCCAGGGTCTATTTCTTAATTCTTTTCTCTAACCAATCGGTCTCTGTTTTTTTCTCTCATTGTTCACTCTTTTACACGAACACAACTTTCTTTCTCTCACTTTCTCAGCCTTCAGCCTCTCCTTATAACCCAAACTCTCTAGACCCTGTAATATCCTGGTATTTCTTTTTTTGCACGCTCTCCAGTTTAATGCCATCCTCCCCATAACAGAACAACCAGAATTGTACACATTACTCTATATATGGTCTTCAATATCTTGAGCAGCTGTAACATGACGTCCCAACTCTTGTAATCTATGCCATGTCTGATGAAGGGAAATATGCCAAACACATTCTTCACTCTGTCCACTTGTGACGCCATCTTCATGGAACTATTTACTTCTGTTGAAGTAATATGAACTATGCCTCTCTGTTCTACAACACTCCCGAGGGTCTTACCATTTACTGAGCCCTTGTTTATCCTATAAAAATGCAACACCTTGCAATAAGCTGCATTAAACTATCTGCAATTTCTTGGTTCATTGACCCAGTTAATCAGGATCCTGTTGCAATCAAATATAACTTTTTACCTGCCCAGTATACCACCAATATTATTATCATCCACAAACTTACTAACCATAATATATTCACATCCAAATAATTCCTATAATTAATGACCAACACCGGACCCAGCATTAATCCAATGTGAAAAACAACCCTCTACAACCACTCTCACTGCTCCCCCTCTAGAAATCTCCTCAAGGTATGTCTACTTTGAAGAAATTCTGCTCCTCTCTCCGACGAGAGTTCAGTGACACCTCCGCTCAGTACTTCAACTCCCCCTCCCATTCCCAACCTGTCCTTTCTGTCCTGGGCCTCGTCCATTGTCAGAGTGAAGCCCAGCGCAAATTGGAGGAACAGCAGCTCATATTTCCCTTGGGTAGTTTACACCCCAGCAGTATGAACATTGACTTCTCTAACCAGAAAGCTCTTGCTTTCTCTCTCCATCCCATTCCCAGTTCTCCCATTAGTCTTTCTGTCTCCGACTACATTTTATCTTTGTCCCGCCCCCTCCCCTGACATCAGTCTGAAGAAGGGTCCCGACCCAAAACGTCACCCATTCCTTCTCTCCAGAGATGCTGCCTCACCCAGTTACTTCAGCGTTTTGTGTCTATCCTTTACCACTCTTGCCTACCTTCAAGATAATTTTGTATCCAATTGGCTAACGTTTCAGAATATAATACCCTGTCAATGGCCTTGATAACTCCTACCTCACTGCTTTCATCAATATTCTTTGTCACCTCTTCAAAAATCTCACTTCATCTGATGAGACATGATTTTCCAAGCACAAAGCCATACTGACTATCGCTAATATATCCTTGCCTTTCCAAATACATGTCGATCCTGACTCAGAATCCACTCCAATAACTTATCCAATACTGATATAAGGCTGTAGTTCCATAGTTCTCAGGCTTTTCCTTGCAGTTTTTCTTAAATAAAGGCACAACATTAGCCATTCTCCACTCTCTGGCACCACTAGGTATCGATGATACAAGCATCTCTCTCCACAATTCCTTCTCTGGCTTGACCTTGTAGGATGCATGTGACCAGATGCCAGGAATTTATTTACCTTCATGCTTCTTAAGACCTCCAACACTTCCTCTTCTATTATGTCTTCAAATGTGAGTGACAAACAACTGGAGGCAGAAAGCTTATTTGATGAAATCTCTAAGGATCCATCCAATCAGATTTCCCATTCCCAATGTTGCACAGGCATTGCACTCAAATGAATTCATATAAATATGAAGTACTCTGATGCTCTGTCAAATATAGTATGAGTTCAGTCAAATCAAATGATAAATTAAAAGGTCAACAAAATAGAGAGAGTACAGAGGAGATTTACTAGAATGTTGCCTGAGTTTCAGCAACTAAGTTACAGAGAAAGGTTGAACAAGTTAGGGCTTTATTCTTTGGAGCGCAGAAGGTTAAAGGGGGACTTGATAGAGGTCTTTAAAATGATGAGAGGGATAGACAGAGTTGACGTGGATAAGCTTTTCCCACTGAGAGTAGGGAAGATTCAAACAAGGGGACATGACTTGAGAATTAAGGGACAGAAGTTTAGGGGTAACATGAGGGGGAACTTCTTTACTCAGAGAGTGGTGGCTGTGTGGAATGAGCTTCCGGTGAAGGTGGTGGAGGCAGGTTCGTTTTTATCATTTAAAAATAAATTGGATAGTTATATGGACGGGAAAGGAATGGAGGGTTATGGTCTGAGCGCAGGTATATGGGACTAGGGGAGAATACGTGTTCGGCACGGACTAGAAGGGTCGAGATGGCCTGTTTCCGTGCTGTAATTGTTAATCGCCCTGTATGGTTAATCGCCCTGAAACAAGCACAGACAATTAAATGGTACTATTCCAAGAGAGGTTGTGGAGGTTAGAAGGTATTCAAACAAAGGTTGTTGAGGTTAAAAGGTGTTCAGATAAAGTCAGCAATCAGCTATGAAAGGCAATATGGAAAGTCACAGAAATTGTTGATGCCATTCACTTGTTCCAACAACATTGCGAGCTGCTGCACAAAAAATACCAAGTTTCCAAAATGTTGACATAATGTCAATTTAGTAGAGCTTTATATTATTGCCTTTTATATTATTGCCTTATGCTGACAGAACTGTTAGTTTGACACACAATCAAACATGAGAATGAACATCAGTAATTTGCTAGTGGTTAACTTTCTTACAAAAGAAAAGAGAAATACATACCTTTCCATACCTCTTCCACTGAAATCACACCGGTATGTTTGTTAACTCACTGATGCAACATAGAAATATGAAAGGTGCAAGGCTGTTGCCAAAATTAATAACTGCATGCTGTCTGTTCACAGAAGGTTTGTTTGTGCACTTGGATGAGGCTCAACAATGTCACCATGTGATTTTGTTTTGTTATGTTAGTTGTGAAAAATACTAACTATAACAGTGGGGATAATTCCTGTTCTTTCTTGACGTATTCCCAATGATTCTCTTTCCATCCATCTGTTCAGCCAATTCCTACTAGCTGTCCATTTTCCTTGGTTCATATCTGATACTTCCACTTTTGACATCTCCTTAAAATCACCTTAAAACTGTGGCTTCTAGTATTTGATATTTCCATCCTGGGAAAAAATTACTCTCTACCCTGTCTCATAATTTTATGTACTTTTATTAGGTCTCTGCTCAATCTCCAGCATTCCAGAGAAAACAATCCAAATCAGCCAAACCTCTCCTTCCTTGTAGCTAATACCCTCTAATCCAGGCAGCATTCTGACCGAAGCCTCCACATCTTTAATGTAATGGGGTGACCAGAACTGCACACAATACTCCAAATGTGGCCTAACCCAGGCACGGGAATCGCTATCAAAATATTGAGGGGACCGGGTGACAGGGGGGGACACAATTTATTGGCAGCCGCGCGCACACGCGCACACTCTCACACACACACACACACACACACACACACACACACACACACACACACACACACACACACACACACACACACACACACACACACACACACACACGCGAGGCTTCGGAGGCTCAATCCAGTGCTAAATGCAGCTCAACTCTGCCTGTCTCACCAGGTTAACCTACAGCCCTGCCTGGACTGACGGGACACCAGCGCTGCTTCTCCGCGCTGGCTGCACCCTGGGCCATATTTCCCGCAAGCCCAGGTAGGGCTGTAGGTTGACCTGGCGGGACAGGCAGAGTTGAGCTGGGTTTAGCGCTGCTTCTCTGCGCTGGCTGTGGGCCTGGGGGCACAACTCCCAGTAACTGACTTCCAACATCTCTGGCCACCCCCGGGCGTGGGGGGAGGGGGCACTCGAGTAGGGACGGGACAGTGCCGGACAGCCGGGATTGATCCTGGCTGCGGATGAGGCACAGGTCTGTGCCGAGAGTGTTTTGGCACGTGTTCCTCCTCCAATTACCGCGCTGAATTACCATGTCCTGCCCCCATTGCCTGCTGACCGACGTCTCTCTCGTCCAATCAGCGCCCCCGATCAGCAGTCCCACCCACACCGTCTCGCGGAAAGCGGAGATTTCACCGGCTTTTAAAATACAGATTACAAAAAATGGGGGGGGGGGACTGTTCCCCCCCCCCCCCGGGATTTCCGCTCCTGCCCTAACCAAAGTCTCTTAAAGCTGCATCATGACCTCAACTCTTATACATTATTCCGCTTACATCCCACACTCTAAAGAGTCTAAAGACGTATAAGTTTGTGGGCCGAAGGACCTGTTCCCGCGCTATATCTCTAAACAAAACTGAACTAAACTAAACAGGGAGGATTAAGGATGCCTCTAATAGGGTAAAAACAACTATAAGTAAGATAATCAGGTCAGTAAGTGAATGGGAGCAGTTACTGAGAACACTGAATGCAGATACGTGTAGGTCACCCTCCAGCTCTTTTGTTCCTCCCAGAAGCCCAGCCTATCCAATCTGTCACCATAACTGAAGCTCTTCAATCCAGGCAATATTGTGGTGCTTCACTCCTGCAGTCTCTCCAGATACATGATTAAATATTGCTCTGGATTTGCTGCATGGATTCGTGGATTCGTTTCATTTTCTAAAGAGTCGCAGGTGGAATCGAACATTGCTCATCAGTTGAAATTGGCAGAAAACATGGAATTTGAAATAATTAAATAATGTGAGCCCCATAAAACTACAATTGACTTTGATAAATTTCATCTCATGGTTGGAGACCATTTGGATGTTAAGACAATGATGGCTCTTGCAAACATGTAGTGTTGGGAACATATAGGGAGCTCATATCACCACATGAATAGAGTCTATAACTCTGTACCTTAAGGAAACCCATAATTATCTAATATCTTCACTATTTGAGGAAAACAGGTGTCAGAGGTTATGGGGAGAAGGCAGGAGAATGGGGTTAGGAGGGAGAGATAGATCAGCCATGATTGAATGGCGGAGTAGACTTGATGAGCCGAATGGCCTAATCCTACTACTATCATGTATGACCTAATATAAATGTCATTTCCTTCTCATTTGGTAGCAAACACAGTCATTTATAGGTAATGACCGTGTTCGCTACCAAATAGGAAGGAAATTAAATTAATTTTCCTCGAATAGTGAGGATTAGTGAGATCCCTTATGCAGCAATGGACTGCAAACTGCCATATCAGGCATTGGCTAACAGACAATGATTCAAGGTTAAGATGTCTGTGATAAGGACACAGCAATACAGGCCTAGGTATGCTGCTGGAGTTTCATATGTAAAAAAATGACAATTCTGTTATACTGCTTTTGATAATGGTCTGCAGCGACTGAGCTCTTCGGAGAGCTTGAATCTGAAGCCTAGGTTTAAAGAATCGAGCTGGAACCTCTACACCTGGGATATTGGGTCTAAAGGATGAGCCCTTTTTCTCCAGTCTGCTGAAACCCCTTGGGCACATCTGCCCTGCTTTTGTTCACCAACTTCAGCTCCTGTAGTGTACCTCTGCACTCCATTGAACCACTTAAGGCCAGAGTTAGTGACTGGAGGGACGACAATTTAACTTGTCAAAATTTAATTTTGCAGCAATTCTACCCATTGTCCATGAGAGCCTCAATGATGAGATGCGACAAACTTCGCAGCGAAATGAAAAGTACTTGCACAGTTTATTGGATAGTTCAGGAGCTGTGCAAGGGGTGCTATGAAAATCTGGCTCACACAATTTCTTAATCAAATAGATGTAGCGTAATTTTAACATGGGAGATTCAGAAGGAGTGATCATGAAATCGACATGTACATTTTCTGCCCTTTATGTAACCCTTATGTATCATGTCCACTGAAGCATTGATTTCAATTTAGCATGTTGCATGAATCACCATTTTATTATGAGGTATGAAAGTAAGCGCAGAAATTAATTTACATTGCACATTAATACATGGGGCTCCAGATTAGGTATTCGGTCTTGTTTTTCTTTATTCATGCTCAAGTTCAAATGAACACCATCCCATTATATCTGGGCTATATTTATTCCTGTAGCTACTGTGTAGAAATCTATGATAACGGTGATCAGACAACATCTTTTAAAACCTTTTTTGCCTGAAATTTAAGCAGGCATTTAATTGAATAGGGTGCACAATACAAATGTTTATATGTGTCTGATTTTAAAATACTCGAGACTAAAGCAATTTTTTGATTCCACAAAATGAGGATCTAGTCCAGTAACACAACATCTTAACAGGAGATTATAATACAATCAATAGAATAACCCTCAGCTGATTAAAATTCCAAATATGGTAGAAAATAAAATGACACATGAAAAGAAAATCTGATAAAAATAATTCATTGCCTTTATCTAGTTATCGATGAATGAAATTATTTTGGATTGTTTCATACAGTACATAAATAATGTTCTTACCTTTGTAACTGGGATTTTGTCATAATGCTTACTTTGTCCACTTGATGGGCCGAATGGCCTAATTCTACTCCTTTCACTTATGACCTTATTATTCTGCAGAATTTTGTGATCATGTTTTGCAATTTACATATTTGGTACATATTTGGTACAGAAAATTATGTTCTGAAATATCATTGAATATCTTTTCCAAACTTTTTCCACCTTAACAGCATCCTTCCTATGGCAGGGTGACCTAAACAGAACTTAATACTACAAGTGTGGCCTCATCAACTTCTTGTACAACTGTTACTTAACATCCCAACTTAAATACTCAATATCCTGACTGATGAAGACCAATGTACCAAAAGTCTTCTTCATCACCCTCTCAACTCACTTGCCACTTTCAGGAAACAATGCACTTGCACTTTAGAGCTTTCCGATCTACAACACTTCCCAAGGTCCTGGCATTTACTGTGAAGGTCCTGCTTCCCAAAATGCAACATCTTTTTTGACTTTTGACTTCCCAAAATGCAACATCTCTCACTTGTCTACATTAAACTTCATTCCTCAGCCCACTAGACTAACTGCTCAATATCCTGCTGTAATTTCTGATAATCATCTTTGCTATCTATGATATCACCCATATCAAAAAATGAACCAAGGCAGTGCAAGATGCATCTATATTGTTGAAAATTTAACCTATGATTGCTCATAGTACATTCATAAATGCATTCACATGATCATACAAGACTGCATCAGCAATCTGTCGTAAGGGAAAATTTGAGTGACTCTAAGATCAATATTTACTAGTGTTATCATTCACCTTTTCAGACGATTTTCTGAATAAATTTGGTGGCAATAGAAGTCTGATTATTCCATGTCACCATGAATCAGCTTGTCATTCCGCTCCTGTTAAAAGATAGTAAACATGTCTTCCAAGACATTTCATCTTAAAGTGACTAGTTTTTTATTAAAGATTGATAGATAATTAAACGTGAAATAGGTCACAAAATTGTGGGTTATGTAAAGAGAGTGAAATACAATTCAGACATGATTAGTTGAGACTTATTTAAGCGGAAGTCCATGGAAACCTGGGAACACAGAAGTAAATGGTTTACTGGCAAGAGAAATGCAGCAGCTTATGTTAACCTTGACTGACAGTTACTTACAGTATGTATTTTGGTAACATGAACAAATGCAAATGGTAGACAAATTAGTTCCACCTACTTGGCAGAAATTATTTTGTAAGGACTGACATTAATATGAACGGATGGCATATCACGGGATACAGATCTGCAATTTCTAGATATGCTTCCCATGAATGTTGAGTATGTGAATTATGGAATGATCACTCATGTATTTTAATAATTATATTTAGTTCTAAAGTAAATTACTGCAAACTACACTATTGTTTTCAGAACTGGTCAAAGATATGAAAGTGGTTAGCAACATATAAACAGTCTTGGTTGAACTATCAATTAATGTTGATATTTATCCTTTTCGTTGAGTGAGAGTTTGTTTCTTACGAATCTGGTTGAGTTTTATGAAGATGTAAACAAAAAGGTTGATGAGGTCTATACCATAAATGTCTATTTGGTGTTCAGCAAGTCATTTAATCAGGTTTTGCATGCTAAGTTGCTCTACAAGCTTTTGGTCTCCTAATCTGAGGAAAGACATTCTTGCCGTAGAGGGAGTACAGAGAAGGTTCACCAGGAATAAGTTTGGGAAAGGATAGTTCAGAACATAATTTTCTGTTTAAGTACCAAATATGTAAATTGCAAACCATGACCACAAAATTCTGCAGAATAATAAGGTCATGTGAAAGGAGTAGAATTAGGTCATTCGGCCCATCAATCAGAATCAGAATCAGAATCAGATTTTATTCGCCAATTATGTTTTGCAACATACGAGGAATTTCACTGGCCAGGTCAGTCATAAAATTAAAAGCAACAGACTCAAAAACACATTTTAACATGAACATCCACCACAGTGACTCCTACAAAATTCCTCACTGTGATGGAAGGCTAAATAAAGTTCAAGTTCTTCCCTTGTGTTCTTCCTTGGTCGGGGGCCTCGAGCCCCCGTTAACAGATTGATCTTGACTCCCGTAGCCGGTGGTGTTCGGGCCCTCCGCAGTGAGGCGTTCAGCTCCTGCATCATTGGGTTGTCAGCTCCCCCGCGCCGGGCGATCAAACCTCGCATCAGGGCTGGTCGAACCTTCTGCGGCGTTGGAGCTCCCGACTTGCCTCTCCCGAGATGGCGAGCCCTTGATGGTAAGTCCGCAGGCCACAGTGGGAGCAATCCCAGGCAAGGTATCCGCTCCGATGTTAAGTCCGAGCTCCGCGGTGGGGCGCACGACAGTCCGAGGTGGCTCCCAGCTCCAGCGATGGTAGGCGCAGAGTCCGGAGAATGTGATCCGAAAAATGATCACATCTCCGGGAAGGAAAGAACCTGGAAAAAAGTTTCCCCCGATCCCCCCCCCCTCCCCCCCCCTCCCCCCACATAAAGCAAACCGAAGAACATTAAATCAAACTTTTAACAAACACTAAAAATATGAAAAGATGAAAAAAACGAACAGGCTGCCAGCGGGGCTGGCCATCTCCCCGGCGCCCCTGGTGGTCAATGTGGGCAAAGTAAGCATTATAGGCAATAGACAATAGGTGCAGGAGTAGGCCATTCGGCCCTTCGAGCCAGCACCACCATTCAATGTGATCATGGCTGATCATCCCCAATCAGTGCCCCGTTCCTGCCTTCTCCCCATATCCCCTATTTTTAAGAGCGCTATCTAGCTCTCTCTTGAAAGTATCTTCTGGAGAACCTGCCTCTGAGGCAGAGAATTGCACAGACTCACCACTCTCTGTGAGAACAAGTGTTTCCACGTCTCCGTTCTAAATTATGACAAAATCCAAATTACAAAATCCAAATAAGCATCAAGTGGGCAAAGTAAGCATTATGAAAAAAATCCAAATTACAAAGGTGACAGTAAAAACATTATTTATGTACTATATGAAACAATGCAAAATAATGTAATTCATCAATAACTAGATAAAGGCATTGAATTATTTGTATCTGATTTTCTTTTCATGTGTCATTTTATTTTCTACCATATTTGGAATTTTAATCAGCTGTGGGTTTGAATTCCATTGGCACTTAAATTTTATGACCAAAAATTTACTGTTGACTGCAACAGAGTTTTCTGCTGATTTTAAACATTGTTGCCCACTAAGATCTAGCGATCTTGGCAAGAATTTGCACCTTTCCAGCGCTGCTGTCAGATGTCAGTGCAATGGAATCTCTGGCATTCAGCAATTTTAATATCATCAGGTTGGCTGAACAGCCATTCTTATTAAAGGATTATCACAGAGTGAAAAACAATATCTGACTTTTAAATATTATCCAGAACATGATTAGAGGAGAAGCTACAATATTCTAAACATTTTAAATATTTTGATAACTCATATTTGAAAAGCATGTAACTAAATATTAATTTGGGTTTAGTGCCAGTTGGATTGTTAAGCACAAATTTTGGTTTAATATTCATTTAAAAGCTTTTTCAGACCAGGTGTAAGTAAGTATGCAGAGCTTTGGGTATCTTAGTGAAAATAGTTCATAAAAGTCTTAATAGTCATTTCAGTTCAACTTCGTTGCAGTGGAGAACGTTGCAAAGAATGTTAAAGTGCTTGAGACTGATTGAGACCAGATTTTCCAATTGAAGTAGGACTGCAAGAAATTGCAGCAAATTGTGGATGCAACCCAGAAAATCCAACCTTCCTTCTGTTGACTCCATTTATACTTCACGCTGCCTCGGCAAGGCCAGCAGCATAATCAAGGACAAATCACACCCTGGTCCCTCCCTCTTCTCCCCTCTCCCATCAGGCAAAAGGTATAGAAGTGTGAAAACCAGATTCAGGGACAGTTTCTTCCCAGCTATTATCAGGCAACCGAATCATCCTACCACAACCAGAGAGCTCTTTTATGACTCTTAGACTACCCTTGATTGGACTTTACTGGCTTTACCTTGCACTGAACAATATTTTATTATCATGTATCTATCTATATTACTAAAAGTCTGATCTTGACCTCTTTTGGCTCGCTGTGCTGTGATTTCCGCGAGAATGCCGCTACCTACGGCTGTCATTTTTGGCCACCTCGCTCAGAGCCCCCCTCTGCCTGCCTGGACTGGAGGATTTTTCCCATCGATGAAAAATCAGAGATATATTAATGTTTTAAAAAATGTTGCCATTCTCTCTGCTGCCTCTGCTGGTGGGAGGGGGGAGGGACTATAAAACCCGGAAGTGGTGTGCCTCACTCAGTCTCTGCAAGATGGAGGAAGCGAGAGGTTCACATCTCTCTGAGCTCTGAATAACACTGAACACATGTCTACTCAACTGTGAGTGCCCTTAATGTGGTTTGAAAATGAAAATATGGTTGGTTTGAAGTAAAAAGGCAGTACAAATGGTTGTTTCAGGGGGTTTTGAGTTGAAGTAAAAAGGCAGTGCAAATGGTTGTTTGGGGGGGTTTGGGTTGAAGTAAAAAGGCAGTGCAAATTGTTGTTTGGGGGGGGGGGGTTTGGGTTGAAGTAAAAAGGTAGTGCAAATGGTTGTTTGGCTAAACTTGACAACTTCCTGTTTGCACTACATTGATTTTAGATGAATGTATTTGGTGGCCTTGCAACCTGCTTGAAGTGGTATGAAACTGCACTTGAATTTTGTGGCCTTGCACCCTGCTTGAAATGGTAGGAAAATGGATTTGAATTTGGTGACCTTGCACTCTGCTTGAAATGGAATTTCAAGGAATAGCCGTGAGTCAACTGCCAGCCCACCAGCCATGAGCAAGCTGCCAGCACATTAGGCTTGAGGGACTGAGCTGCCACCCCAATAATCCATTTGGCTGACAATGTCCATACTAGCTCTCTGAAGACCAGTAGTCCCTGCAGCCAACAACACCCATACCAGCACTCCAGAAAGCCGCCCCCCCCCCCCCCACTGGCCACCTACATTGGAATTGGCAGAGAGGTGGGACCAGCCCTCCCGTGTGAACATGGGACCCAACGGGTCCCACTTAGTCAAGTACACTATAAATGATTGTAATCATTTCTGCTGACTGGTTAGCACGCAACAAAAAAGCTTTTCATTGTAACCCGGTACACGTGACAATAAACTAAACTAAACTGAAGTCCTAGTCGCAGTCAGTTTCAGAGAATATTGTCAATGGTACTTTCACTATCATTGCTGGCTCAAAACTCTGGAAGTGAACCTCGGTGGGTATTCAGAAATATTAGGTTTTATAGATATGGACACCAACAACTTTATTGGTTCAACCTGGTAGTTGACATGAGGAAATGGTTCAATAACAAAATACCAATATAATTTCAGCACTGCTTATTGCATGTAATTATACACAAATAGGTGGAAAACAAATAAAACTGCAGATACTGGAATCTGAAACAAAAACAGAAATGTTGGATACTTGGAAAAGTATTGAACAGTCCTTCTCCTTTTATTATTTATTATTAGTTATTATTATTATTTTAACATATTTTTTTAATCAAATCATAGTTCAATCATTTTCTGGAAAATGGTACCATAACTTAATTTCAACACTCACCATTTTATAAAAAGCACACTATTATCGATCTGAGAAAGGGTCTCGACCCGAAGCGTTGCATATTCCATCGCTCCATAGATGCTGCCTCACCCGCTGAGTTTCTCCAGCATTTTTGTCTACCTTCTATTCTTGATTTCCTCTTTTCAAATGAGAGCACTACCACTGTTCCCATTCTGTCAGTTGGTTATTAGTGACTGAGTGCTTTATCTGAAGTCCTATTTTTAGCTCTGGACCTTTGGAATGTCTCATGTTATTTACTGTTTTTCTTACTGGTTACCTTAAATACAGTAAATCAAAATTTATGGTATTGTTTTGCAGGTTTTGCTTTAGAAATATTTGCTTTGAAATTTGATTACATTACACGTTTTTACAGCAAGACACAATTGCATTTTTTTTCCCCCCAGAGTCAAACGGAATAAATATCACTTCCAGTTGAACAGCACATGGGATGGTATTAAGCCCAATGCAACACTTATGTTGCCACTTTGTGGGGAGAACTTCTCATCACCGGAATGCCCAAAGTTGGGCAATTCCAGGTCAATGAGGTTTTATTATCACAACTTCAAGATGGATAGATTCTTGATTAGTATGGGTATCCAAGGTTATGGGGAGAAGGCAGGAGAATGGGGTTAGGCGGGAGAGAGATCAGCCATGATTGAATGGAGGACTGGACTTGACGGGCCAAATGACATAATTCTGATCCTACTTAACGGCCTGTCCCACTTAGGCTATTTTTTAGGTGACTACAGGTGACTACAGGTGACTACAGGTGTCATCACATGGTCGCCGGGGTGTCGCCTGTATGGTCGTGAGTAGTCTCCTCAGTTGCCCAAAGAGTCGTAGCATCTTTCTGGTCACCGCTGGATTTTTAACATGTTCAAAAAGATGTTGGCAACAGTCGGCGACAGTGGGTTGACGCCAATGAGCGTAGCTTGACTTCTCCTGACATAGGTGCAATCGTAGGTTGTCGCCAGGTGACATAGGTTGTCGCCGATGCTAACCGGTGAATTCCATTGGCGTCTACTTATGTCAACCTGTGACAGGTACCGGCGACTGAATTGTCTTCAGTGGTCTTCAGTTGTCGCCGATAAGGACGTAGGTTGACTTCGGTCGTTGTAGGTTGTCGCCTGTGTTGTCGTTGGTTGTCGCCTGTGTGGTCGTTGGTTGTCGTAGGTGCGGTCGTAGGTGGACATCCTAATGGGTCGTTGGTTGTCGGTAGCTTGCCGTAGCTTGACATCGAATAGGTGATAGGTTGTTGTAGCTTGTCGTAGACATTGTCGTGGGGGGGTTCCAGTCGCCGGTTTTTCGACGACCGACTATGACTATGACAGTCGCCGGCAGTTGCCTATAAAATTGCCTGTGGGACAGGCCCTTTATGATCTTCTGAACTTCAAACTAATTTGCCTATAAGGCAGATAAATTATTTCATTTATTCTTCAAACAACTGGTTTCTAACCACCATCATTCCATGGTCTCACACCTAATCTCAAAATGATCCAAGTCCTGTCTATTATCGCTCACCACAATTTTTGATTCTTGCAATCAGTAACTTTTCTCCCTCCTCCAAATTCCACTCCCTCCAAAAAAAGAAAAAATGAGGATCCTTAGCCTGGTGTTTGCCTCAAATAACCAAATGCAGATTCCTCATCCTGCTCCTCACCCACCACTTCATCCAAACTTCAAGCCCAATCCCCCCAACTGTGCAGTCCTATTTTGTCCTATGACTGTAAATCCCAGGCCTGGAAAAGGAATACTGACTGGGATGTTTAACTGACATCGGGAGGAGAACGAGGAGTGCAGGGGAGAGATAAGACTTTGCCTTCCATCACAGTGAGGAGGAGATTCACTGTGATGGATGTTCGTGTAAATTGTGTTGTGTCTTGGTTCTTCTTCTTGTTTGTATGACTGCAGAAACCAAATTTCGTTTGAACCTCTGGGTTCAAAGGACAACAAATAAATTGTATTGTATTGTATTGTATGTTTTCTGTCCTGAATGTGTGCCAGCCTGGTTGTGCTGAAGGCCAAGGAAATAACAAATGTATACAGCTTCAGTCCAACTACCAAAATGCTAGCTATTTGCTGCCGTGCCCAACTTGAACACCTGCTAAGCTGCATTACAATTTACAGGCAATTATTTGTGAGTAAAGGGGTAAAGAACATTGAATAACTATTAACATAAGAACATAAGCTCTCACAGATTATTGATATGGGAAAGCATTCTCTCCACTACGCATTCATTCCACAGAACACCGTCCATAATTCATCCACAAAAGCAATCTTTAAGATAAGGCGTGTGAAAAGATTCTGAATAGATTAGTACCTAATTAAGAATATCTGTGGTGTTGACAATGATTTGATGCCATCTCTTGATCTTAACGTGCCAATTTTTTACGACTAAGGAAAGTCATAAACCTCAATTGCCCAGTACTCTGAGAGCAGATTCCACATTAGTTACCTTTGGAAGTACACACACAAAGACAGCTGAAACCTGCACACCTCCTCTCCCACTAGGAAGGTCATAGAAACATAGAAAATAGGTGCAGGAGTAGGCCATTCGGCCCTTCGAGCCTGCACAGCCATTCAATATGATCATGGCTGATCATCCAACTCAGTATCCTGTACCTGCCTTCTCTCCATACCCCCTGATCCCTTTAGCCACAACGGCCACATCTAACTCCCTCTTAAATAAAGCCAATGAACTGGCCTCAACTACCTTCTGTGGCAGAGAATTTGCAGAGATTCACCACTCTCTGTGTTCTTCCTTGAACAGAGACCCGATCAGTTTAACTCTACTTACACTCTCCTCTACCTGGTGGAACTTGATCTCACCCTCAACAACTTCTCTTTTGACTCCTCTCACTTTCTTCAAGTTAAAGGTGTAGCCAAGGGCGCTCGCGTGGTCCCCAGCTCTGCCTGACTTTTTATCAGATACATTGAACAGTGCTTGTTCCAAACATACACAGGCATCGTTTCCCAACTCTTTCTCCACTACATCAATGACTGCATCAGGGTTGCCCCCTGCACCCAGGCAGAACTCGCTGATTTCAGTAACTTTACAATTAACTTCCACCCTCCCCTCAAATGTACTTACTATCTCTAACACCTCTCTCCCCTTTCTTGAGCTCTCTGTCTTCATCATAGGAGAAAAACTATTGACAGACATCTACTGCAAACCCACCGGCTCCCACAGTTACTGGGACTACACCTCCCACGCTGCCTCTTGCAGATATTATTCAAGAGAGAGTTAGATTTAGCTGACATTTCCACCATCTTCAACGTGATCCCACCACCAATCTCATCTTCCCATCCCAACCCTTTCTGTCTTCCACATAGGCAATGGCCTCTGCAACTCCTATATTCACTCATCCCTTCCTGCCCAAACCACCTGCTCCCAGGTACTTTCCCCTGCAACCACAGATGAAAAATCACCTAAGTGGGACAGGCCCATTACAGCACCAGAGATCCGGGTTCGATCCTAACCATGGGTGCTTGTCTGTACGGGGTTTGTATGTTCTCCCCATGACCTGTTTTGGTTTTCTCCAAGATCTCTGGTTTCCTCCCACACTTCCAAGACGTACAGGTTTGTAGGTTGGCTTGGTATAATTATAAATTTCCCTTGTGTTTGTAGGATAGCGCTAGTGTGCGGAGATCACTGGTCGGCATGGTCTCTGTGGGTCGAGGAGTCTAGTTCCATACTGTATCTTTAAATTATATTAAACTATACGAAAATCCAACTCAAAATGAAAAGATCCAGGGAAATTGAAGTAAATTTGTCAGCTATTGCACCATAATCTCCAAGACAGAAGGTTGTATGTTTAAGTCCCACTTCAGAGCCTTGATGATAGTAATCTAGATGGATATTCCAGTGTAGTAATGTGAATTGTCAAAGTTGCAATGTTTCAAATAAAATGTTAAATTGACTAAAGCAACAGTAATGAAACAAACACCACATTTTTCAGAACCTACCATCACATAAACCACACAGGATTTTTCATAGAGTGATACAATGTGGAAACAGGTCCTTCAGCCTAAAGCCCCTGTCCCACTTTCATAATCTAATAGGCGACCTCTGCCGAGTTTGCCCTTGACTCATACTCGCAGCATGGTCGCCACGAGGTTGTAGGAGGTCTTCGTAACTCTTACTCATACTCGTGAGTGGTCTCCGCGTACTCGTGGCCTCAAGTAGGTCGCGGCATTTTTTCCAGCCTGATAAAAAATGTCCATGAGTAAAAAAAAGGCAAACATTACATCATTTTATCATGCGATCATTTTCCACTCGTAGCTAGTTGTAGTTGGTCTTAGGTGTGGAAGACTGAGGTCGAGGGGGGTCGTAGGAGGTCATAGACATAGTCGTAGGAGGTCGTAGACATAGTCGTAGGAGGTCATAGACATAGTCGTAGGAGGTCGTAGACATAGTCGTAGGAGGTCGTAGACCTAGTCCTAGGAGGTCTTAGGAGGTTTTTTACTTTGGCGCGTCAACATGACCTTGACATTTTTTTCAACTCGTCTAGGGTCTTCTAAACTCGTGGATTAAGTCGTCCAAGTGGGACAGGCCCTTTACTTATCCACATTGACCAACATGCCCCATTTACACAAATTAATTTGGCCTATATCGCTCTAAACCTATTCTATCCATGTAGCTGTCTAAATGTTTCTTAAACATTGTGATAGTACCTGACTCAACTACCACCTCCAGCAGATCGTTCCTCATCACTACCATCCTTTGTGTAAAATAGTTGCCCCTTAGATTGCTATGTGGTGTGTATTTAGTTGGTTCAGATCTTATTGATAAATTCTGAAAATACTAGAGGGAAACAGAAAACTGCAGTCCAGTTAATTGGATTATATTTTAATTATTCTTCTGGCTTGGAAAGACATTTTACTATGTTTCTGACATATGGTCACATCAGATGCCCTAATCAGTTAACTAACTGTATATGTTCTTTCTTTTGTAGGTTATTCAGAAGAGTGGGAGATTGATCACAAAAGAAAATAAGGAACTGTTTCTTATGTTGCATTGCATCAATTGAAAGTCATTTGCTACTGTTGTTTAACATCGATTATGCGAGGAGATAGTTCTCAAGGATAATGCATTTTGATTGAGATGAGTGCACCCTCTGTTCTGTACATCAGTCTTGCTCACAGTTTACTTCACGATCATCACAACTCAACATGTTGCTTCAGCAATATGATATGAGAATGCTCCCTCAACTGCACCTTGCTGATTTTACTCCAGTTAATTGAGGGTTGAAAAGCTTAATTGCTGATTTTTATGTGGCAAGACACAATGAAGAGGAGACGCTATTTGCTTAACAGAACTGACGATGTCCCAGCTACACAAAAGTCAACCGACTGGCTGTATGAGTCGTATTACTGCATGAGCCAGCAGCATCCTTTGATTGTTTTCTTGCTTCTGATTGTTATGGGAGCCTGTTTATCACTACTCGCTGTCTTCTTTGCTTCAGGGCTGGTAAGATCCTTTATATTTTAATGTTTAATAATTACGGAATGATCACAATTGCCATTATTTAAGCTTTTATGTAAAAAGTAGGCATTACAACTGTATTAATTTATTATCCAAATAAATGAGGATCAGAACATTGAATAGTAAACCAAATTATAAGTTGCTTGGAATATGTGTGCTGACGGATTCTGTGTCCCATTCATAGATGTTAACCTACGAACTCGGTTAGAAATCATTCAGGGCAGTCAGAGCTCCTCTGCTGTGAACAACATTCCAGCAGGCAGTGAAGCCCCAAGTTCTCACAAATGTTATAGAGAAAAAGAAAGAAAAATGCTTTCAGAAAATGGTAAATAAAGCAAACAAATTGTTCTTATGAAGTGCATAGAAAGCATTATCATGCAAATTTGAAGCATTAGTGCTCATGAGACTAATACGATACATGCGTACGATCTACCAAATTCGCAAACTTTGAATTGGTTATATCCAATGTTCACATGGATATTGATAACTAGTTTTGTTTTTAACTGAAATGCAGTAATGTTAGAATTTTTAAAAATCTGAATATTTGCAGCTCTTTGTGTCTCCATATTTCAAATTATTCTATCCTCATGGATTATCACTTTCTCGAAGACTTTCAAGAATAGTTTAATTTAGAAGCGTATTATAACTAACTTTTTATAACTGAGTTTATCCATAATAGTTTGTTCTTAAGCAGCAATCCCCCACCTACCAGAAAGGTGTATCTATATTTCTGAATCTCTGAATCTTACTTAAATGCCATGGTAAATTTGATGTATTTCTACTGATGCTGATCGTGCCACGATGAATGTCAACTTTAACATTTATCAATGCAGGCGACTGCAGAATTGTCACAATTTCCAGTGAAGGAGGGAAGGTTAGGCTATTATAAGATCATCATCACCAAGTACTTCGAGAGGCTGGTCCTGGCACACCTCAAAGGCTGCCTACCCCCCACATTGGATCCCTATCAGTTTGCCTACCGCAAGAACAGGAGTACGGAGGATGCCATCTCAACGGCACTTCACTCCGCCCTCTCCCACCTCGACAACAGAGACACTTACGTAAGAATGCTGTTCATCGATTACAGCTCAGCATTCAACACCATTATACCCTCTAAACTGATCACCAAACTCGGTAACCTGGGCATCGACCCCTCCCTCTGCAACTGGATACTGGACTTTCTAACCAACTGACCCCAGTCTGTTAGGTTAGACAAGCACACCTCTTCAACCCTCACCCTGAACACCGGCGTTCCACAGGGCTGTGTGCTGAGCCCCTCCTCTACTCTCTCTTCACCTACGACTGCACACCTGTACATGGTACTAACACCATCATCAAGTATGCAGATGATACAACGGTGATTGGCCTCATCAGCAACAACGATGAGTCGGCCTATAGGGAGGAGGTCCAGTTCCTAGCAGCATGGTGCGCTGACAACAACCTGGCCCTTAACTCCAAGAAGACCAAGGAGCTCATTGTAGACTTCAGGAAGTCTAGGGGCGGCACGCACCCACCCCCATCCACATCAACGGGACGGAGGTGGAACGTGTTTCCAGCTTCAGGTTCCTGGGGGTCAACATCTCCGATGACCTCTCTTGGACCCACAATACCTCAACTCTGGTCAAGAAGGCTCACCAGTGTCTCTTCTTCCTGCTCCGGTTTCCTCCTACACTCCAAAGATGTACAGGTTTGTAGGTTAATTGGCTTCGGTTAAATAAAAAGTAAATTGTCGCTAGTGTGTAGGATAATGTAAGTGTACGGGGTGATCAATGATCGGTGTGGACTCAATGGGCCGAAGGGCCTGTTTCCGCACTATATCTCTAAAATAAAAGTAAAACTAAAGTAATGAACTGTGTGTCACTCTATCCCATATCAAAACTGAAAGGAATTTTAGTCGCTCAGCTCCCACATGTTGAATGACCATAAAGAGCAGACCATGCAGGCCAGCAACTGGTGTGATGCCTGTATTTTACAGTAATCTGCATTTGAGCCAGCAAGCTTCACGTGGTGGTTACTGGATGGCAAGTGCTACCTTCTGACCAGATGGCTAATAATCCATTATGCAGCCCACAAATACATGATCAGTGTCTATACAATGAAAACTATCGTGTTACAAAAAAATGAATTGGAGCAAATTGTTGAGATGAAACAACACTTGAAGTGCTTAAACTGCCCAGGAGGAACCTTGCTGTATTGGTTCCCAGGAGGAACCCCTATTTTTCACCCCTATCTTCTTGTGACATCACTTTCGGGGAACTATGCACTTGCATTCCTCAATCCCACTGCTCTAAAACATTCCTCAGGGCACAATATGCAACACCTTACACTTACAGTATCTGAATAGACCAATTCTTGGCCCAAGATTATCTAGCTGCTCAAGATTATGCTGTAATTCTAAATAAGCAGCTTCATTGTCTGCAATACCATCTATATTAGTGTATTCAGGTATGCAGCCAAGCTATGCTGTCTGTATGATTTGGCTTACTCCAAAACTTAGTAAACCTCTCTGCCTACAGAACAAAACATACTTTCCATTGCAAATGCCTATTTGAAATTAAACTGTTATGGTCTGCAAATAGTATGTTTACAAATGTATTTAACATTAAGGTACAAAGGAAACAAAAGAACAATTAATAAATTGCATCAGCAAAACATGTGCGTGGAAAGTATGAATCAGAATTTAGGACATTATGTTAAATCAGAAAAATTGTTTCAGAAATGATAAAGAGAGAATGAAATCATACAAATACAAAAAAAGAGAAAAATGGTTCAAAGAATAATTGCGCTGTCATATTTCCACTGCAAAATGCATGCTAAAATTATAAACTAAATTTATTGAACATGGCATGAAGAAACACATTCCCCAAAGACGGGAAGTGGAAAATTACAGAGCAGCTTAACAAAGTGAATCATGTAATATAATTTAGGGTCTCATTTTTGACATTGTCACATCTCATTCCGCAAAGTTGGCTTAAAATGCTGGCACATGATGCTGCAGAAAAGGAACTATGTGAATTATTCTACCGCAGCCAGGTTCATACCAGACAGTCGAGGGGTAAGACTAATATTTATAGACTCCCACAAACCAATCTGAGGCAGAATACCAACAGCCATAAACATGTTAATCTCAGAATGTTCACCCAGAATCAGAGCCAGGGCATCACTCTTTCCTTGCATCATAGATCTAGTGTGGAGTTTAATTTCAGTACCATATTCCAGCTTTTTCCCTATATCCCTTGATCCCTGTACATATGTTTAGAGATAAAAACAGGAAGAGCGACTGCATTGAAAACCACATGCCAATACGAAGTACAGACCCAGGGAGGAAATAGAGGCAAGAAGGTTTAAATAGGAAATTACTGAGCTGAGGTTCTTGTCAGTGGAAGCAGAGTCAAGAGGCCCACTGTGGGACCAGAAATATCTTTGTGAGTTGCTGGGTGGAGGAAGCTATAGGGAAAGAGCAAGTCATAAGGTTGTTTGGTAATTCTGGTGAGTATTTAAAAATGTAAGCTTTTTTTAATGAGATGAGAATATATGGCTGTGAGCAATGAGGTATTGGGTGAATGAAATATCACAAGGAAGTACATTGTGGGTGAATTTTTCAGGATCTCATATTTATAGTTATCGAGGGAAGTTGGCCGGCAGTCCAAGTGTAATGGTAACAACGGATGAGCTTTTCAGTAGCAAATGAGCAAAAGAAGGGATGAGAGTTAATTGTGATTATCTGGATTGTACAGATTTGGTAGTAGCACAGATTAAAAGTCTGAATATTAGTTTGTGGGTAGATTTGACACTAAGTTTGCAAACAATCAAGTTTAGCGTCAGGCGGTTGCCAGAGATAGAGTCTATTGCTGCAGAATGGATGTCGTGAGCACAAGGACAAACATTGTCCATCCCTGTCCATGTACCTGTCTAAGTGTTTTTTAAATGCAGTAATTGTGTTTGCCTCTACCTCTTCCTCTGGCAAAACCTTCCATATATGGAAAAAAATTCCATCTTGGGTCCGAACATAAAGATCCGAACATAAAGTTGGATAACATCTCAGCTCACTTTAGTACTAAATGTGGAAAAACTGTTTGACAATCCAAAGCCAGTAAATAAGTTGCAAGAAACAATGATTAAAATTAGATATATCTATGCATCATATTTTATTCTTACTATATGAGATGTGTGTGTCTCTAGCAAGGCAGAATTTATTTTAGCCATCTATAATTGCCGATCAAGGATGGTTTGGACTGCTGCAATCCTTCTTGTGGAATCCATGTTGTTGGATAGAGAATTTCTGCTTTCCACCAATCAATGATGAAGGACAGTGATATAGTGTGAAGCCAGGATAATATGATAGTCATGGAGCTATACACCATTGAAGTAAGTCATTCAGCATAACATGTCCATTACTGAGCTAGTCCCAATTGCACCTAGCCCGTGTCCCTCTTAACCTTTCCAGACTATGTACCTGCCTAAGTGTCTTTTAAATGCAGTAATTGTGGCTCTATCTGCCTCTATCTTTTCCTTTGACAGGACATTCCATACATGCATCACCCTCTGTGTGGGAAAAAAGTTGCACCTCAAGTCCCTTTTAAATCTTTCTCCTCACCGTAAACCTATGCCAATAGACAATAGACAATAGGTGCAGGAGTAGGCCATTCGGCCCTTCGAGCCAGCACCGCCATTCAATGTGTTCATGGCTGATCATTCCCAATCAGTACACCGTTCCTGCCTTCTCCCCATATCCCCTGACTCCGCTATCTTTAAGAGCCCTATCTAGCTCTCTCTTGAAAGTACCCAGAGAACCGGCGTCCACCGCCATCTGAGACAGAGAATTCCACACTCACAACTCTCTGTGTGAAAAAATGTTTCCTCATCTCTGTTCTAAATGTCTTACCCCTTATTCTTAAACTGTGCCCTCTGGTTCTGGACTCGCCCAACATCGGGAACATGTTTCCTGCCTCTAGCATGTCCAAACCCTTAATAATCTTATATGTTTCAATAAGACCCCCTCACATCTTTCTAAATTCCAGAGTGTACAAGCCCAGCCGCTCTCATCTCTCAGCATATGACAGTCCCACCATCCCGGGAATTAACCTTGTAAACCTACGCTGCACTCCCTCAATAGCAAGAATGCCCTTCCTCAAAATAGGGGAACAAAACTGCACACAATACTCCAGGTGTGGTCTCATTAGGGCTCTGTACAACTGCAGAAGGACCTCTTTGTCCTAAACTTATTATCATCTTATTATGAAGGCCAACATGTCATTTGCTTCCTTCACTGCCTGCTGTACCTGCATGCTTACTTGCATTGATTGATGAACAAGGACCCCCCAGATCCCGTTGTACTTCCCCCTTTCCCAACTTGACACCATTTAGATAATAATCTGCCTACTTGTTTTTGCTACCAAAGTGGATAACCTCACATTTATCCACCTTAAACTGCATCTGCCATGCATCTGCCCACTCACCCAACATGTCCAAGTCACCCAGCAATCTCATAGTATCCTCCTCACAGTTCACACTGCCACCCAGCTTTGTGTCATCTGCAAATTTGCTCATGTTACTTTGAATCCCTTCATCTAAATCATTAATGTATATTGTAAATAGCTGCAGTCCCAGCACCGAGCCTTGCGGTACCCCACTAGTCACTGCCTGCCATTCTGAAAGGAACCCGTTAATCCTTACTCTTTGTTTCCTGTCTGTCAACCAATTTTCTATCCATGTCAGCACTCTACCTCCAATGCCATATATCCTAATTTTGCCCACTAATCTCCTATGTGGGATCTTATCAAATGCTTTCTGAAAGTCCAAGTACACTACATCCACTGGCTCTCCCTTGTCCAATTTCCTTGTTACATCCTCAAAAAATTCCAGACGATTAGTCAAGCATGATTTCCCCTTTGTAAATCCATGCTGACGGACTGATCCTGTTGCTGCTATCCAAATGTGCTGCTATTTCATCTTTTATGATTGACTCCAGCATCTTCCCCACCACCGATGTCAGGCTAACTGGTCTATAATTCCCTGTTTTCTCTCTCCCGCCTTTCTTAAAAAGTGGGATAACATTAGCTTCAATCCACAGGAACTGATCATGAATCTATAGAACATTGGAAAATGATCACCAATGCATCCACGATTTCTAGAGCCACTTCCTCAGCAAAGAGCCTATAGCTCGCTATAGGATCTTTGGTCCTCAGATTGCTCCGACCTCGCTTGGGCACCTGCCGCCCCGCCCCACTCCTCTCCCTCTTTCTCTCCCCCCTCCTCTCTCTCTCTCACCCCCTCTCTCTCCCCTCTCTCACCCCCTCCTCTCTCTCTCCCCACTCCTCTCCCTCTTTCTCTCCCCCCTCCTCTCTCTCACCCCCTCTCTCTCCCCTCTCCCTCTCTCTTTGTCCTCTCTCTCTCTCTCTCCCCCCTCTCTTTCTCTTCCCTCTCTTCCTCCCTCTCTCCCTCCCTCTCCCTCCCTCTCTCTCCCCCTCCCACTCTCACTCCCCCCTTTCTCTCTCTACCCCCTCTCTCCCCCCCCCCCCCCCCCCCCGGTCTCTCTCCCCCTCCCTCTCTCTTTCTCTCTCTCCCCCTTCTCCTCCCCCACTGTGAACACAGCTCAGTCCATCACCAATTCGTGACTTGCTTCCACCCAGTCCATCATTTCAGTGCTTGTCTTTGGGAAGGCTGGAAGTGTTGTTAAGGATGCCTGTCAGCCTGACCATTACCTTTTCTGTCTTCTACTTTCCGGGAGAATGAACAGGAGCATCAATGCTCAGATGCCCAGACTTAAGATTAGCTTTTTATCCCCAACTGCTGGCTAACTCTTGAACCAAGCACTTCTTACACACCCTCAAAGTAGATGCTGCCATATTTCCTTACACTGCACCTTATTTAGTTGTTCTGTTATTGTACTTTAAGGTTATGTTGCACTGCTTCAGACTGAACTATAATCTTGCATATTCTGCTGATTTGTACCAGTATTTATTGCTTTATTTATCATTACATTATATATATATATATATATATACACCATTTACTCTGCAAGCTTCGTGTGCACAAGGATCTTCTGATGTGTATGAGAATATGCTAATCTAATCTTATTCTTTCCTTATATATTTGCAACTTTAAACAATTATTAAAAACCAGTTGTGGAATCGTACCACAGACAGAAAAATGGAATCACTAAGTTGAGAATCCCCTCGTGTAGCAGTAAGAGAAGTCGCTCCTGCCACTGAATGTGTTGAGCCCTGCAAAGTGAAGGGAGACGATTAGCTGAAGTATCACACTTGAAAAGTTAGACTGGTATAGAATTGGAATTTCATTAATCTGAATGCTGATTCAGAGTCTGGGTAAGAAAGGGATAGTCATTTATGTGATAACTTCATAAATTATTTCTTAGTGTTGACTATCAGAGACATTTAATAATAGGTATGTAGTCTTTACTGTCAGCATGTCTTTGTCCACAGTATTGGGTCTTGTCGAATGCTGCCAGGACATTTTAGATCTGCAAACTGCTTGAAACCAAATCACTGTCATGGTCTTTCTGACTCCTCCCGGCTCACTTGATGAAAATAGGAATAACCACCATTAATTAGACAGACTCAAAAAAAATAATGGCATTGTCACTAAACACCCAAATAGATGTATAAGGAAAACAACTGTGAACTGTTGCCAACTAGAGCATGCCACATGACAGAATTCCAACTATTAGGACATAAGGGGAAGATCTTTTCTTGGGTTTTTTCCACTGAAAACAAAAGGACTGTAAATTAAGCACTGAATCTGTTGTAGGTGTTTTTATTGCCTTCCAATTTGCCCTTGTCAATCAAGAGGAGCCACGGTTGGGACTTCCTAACCAGAGTATAAAGCACACTTAGTAACAATATTGTAAGGAATATCTGTTTTAAAGATAATAATGATGCAACCTTGTCAAAAAATTTAGGGGTTACTGAAATTTCAATTAACCAATTGACCACATGTTGTGCAATTGGGAATATGTTTGGCAACCTAATGTAGAGGAAGTCTATTATAGATGTTTCAGAAATAAGTAGCAACCCGACTGGGCACAGCACTATTTATAACCATTTAATTAGTTATTCCTAATTGCGGCATTATAAATGTGTGTTTTAATTGCATTTTGAGTGTCATTTATCTTTTTCACAACATACACAATAAGTGTGATCTAAATAAATATAAATACTGCAGTTATCTATATCTGTGGAATGATAAAGCCATTAAAGCCATTCAATCAATTACATTTTTTTCTTATACGTTAATTATAACACATTACTGTAAATTACTGTAAATATGTAGAATAGATTGGATTCATGGACTTAATTATATCGCTGAATTTTGATGTTCAGTTTGAAACAGTGGATGATCAAACATTAGAATTTTTTTTGAAACTGCTGAATAATAGACTATGTCATCACTATTTCTACATATAATTAGTATTATTAAATGCACAAATCATTCCAGACCTGCAGCGAGAATATGCTTAACCAGCTTTTCATTTCTTTTCCCCAGGATATCGACGACCATGTGGCTTTCATAATCACTGTTCCAACTGCCTTGGCTATATTCTTCACTATTTTTGTGCTGGTCTGCATGGAGACTGTGTTCCGAAAGCTACTTCATGTGTTTTCCCTTGTAGTTTGGGCATGTCTGGTCGCTATGGGTTACCTCTTCATGTGCTTTGGCGGGATCATTTCTCCATGGGATCAGGTAAGAGTTCTACAAAAAAAAAAAATATGATTGTTGTCACCATTTCATTTTTTACATACTTTAATACTTTATCCTGAAGTTTTTCTTTGAAACATTATTGTAAGTTGTGTATACCAATCACATAGTATATAGTAACTACTGATTGAAATAAATTTAGTACATGACTGGCTTAATAAGGCCAGAAATCTCACTTGCCAGTTAAGCAAGGAACAACTTTAAAAAAAAAAAAGAAGTTGTGATATTTGAAAAATTGAGTTTATGAATTTGCTGGTGTGTGATTATATACCTCAAAAGCCCTGGAGAACAAGGAAAGGTGGCGTTTCAGGGCAGGATCTTTCTTTAGTCTGATTGCAGGGATGGGAGGAAAGAAAGCTAGAAGAGTGGAGGGGCAGGACAAAGCATGGCAGGTCATAGGTGAACACAGGCAAGGTGGGGGGGTTGGTGATGGGCAAATGGTTGGAAAAAGACCAGAGATGTACACACACAAGGTGTGAGAAAAAAGGATTAGAGAGCTGCAAATTGTGTAGCTAGAGGATTGACAAGATGCAAGTTATTTAGGATTGTAGGTGGAGAGGAAAGGGAGAGGAGATATAGGTGCAAGGTCAGCCAGGGGTAGAAAGGGGAGAGGGGGTGTATTGTGGAGTTACCTGAAGTATGTCTTTGAGCCCACTGCTGAGAGATTGTGTACCTTTGAATAAATCACTTGCTTGGTTCTCAGCAAAGCAATAAATGTGTTATGGACAACTATATAAACTGCTGTAAGCATCACCATCTGCAAAAGGAGAAACGTATCATGCACTACTGAAGAATTGTTGTACGAAGGAAATCTGAGAGGCTAGGGAGATGGTTGTGGATTGGGCACTGGTGGTTGAGAAAGGTTGCTGGACTCAGCTAGGTCTACATTGTGTGCTTCGATTGGAGAAGGTTGGTCGTTTCAGGAGAGTGAGGTGTGCAACTTGGCGAGGAGATGGTCACACATTATAAAAATGATGCAGGACTGTTAGATTATTTCTCAGTCACATAGAAAAAAATATAAAAGCCTTCTAAGGCCCACTGTCACATCTGGTACATTTTATGCATTACAGTGTCAGATGCACACAGTGTTTCCACTTTGAAGGAAATTACCAAAATTCGGGAAATTCTGGTTGTCTTCGGGTAATTTTAGGGAAATTAAATAATTTTGGGAAATTTCCGTATCCGGCCACGGGATGATATGGGGGAAAAAGTATATTTACGGCCATCAGCCCCTGCGTAGTTAGGGGAGGCCCGTCAGCCGCGTCATAATTGAAAATGGCGCTGCTGACGTGGTAGGGACTTGCGCAGTGATATTGCCTCGTTTCTGGGTGAGTGGGGCTGTGGAATATTGAGTTGGGGAAGGGGGATTCGGATCCAAGAGGTCCACGCTTGTTTTATATCAGGGGTGTCAAACTACAAGCAAAAGGGGTCCAATCCAGCCCGCGGGACGATTTGGGGGAAAAAAAGGAGTGCCCGCTTCTTAGGGTCCGTGGCTGTGGTGTCTGCCCGCCCGGTCCATCGCCTCCATCCACGGCGTCGGAGCCTCGCCGCCGGTCAGCCTGGCGTCCAGGGATCGGTCCGCTGCCGGCGGTACGGAGAGACTGTTCTCCTGTAGCCAGGCAGGAACGGGAACGACTGACTCTGAACCCCGTCCTGGCAGCGGTTGTGATCTGACACCAGGCGCCGCTCCGGCCGTTCCCCCGCCTCCCCCCGCCGTGGGCCCTCCAACGCTGCGAGGGAGGGAGGTAGAGGGAGGGGAGAGAATGGGAGGGGGAGGGAGAGGAAGGGGGAAGGGGGGGAGAGGGATATCTTTTTGTATTTTTTTTGGTCTTTTTTTCTCTTTTCTATTGTTTTGTTTTTTCTCATCTTTGTCTTGTTCTTCTCGGTTGTTTTTGCTCTCTTCTCCGTTTTTTTTCTCTTTTTCTTTCTCTCTTTTTCCTCTCTTTTCCCCTTTTCTTTGTTTCGTCTTTTTTCTTCTCTCTTTGTTCTTTTCTTTTCTCTCTGCCTTCTTTTCGTTCCTCTCTCATTTTTCCTCCCGTTTCCTACCCATTCGAGTAACAAACAGGCGGATACGGTGTAGTTACATAGATCTGTTTTGCCTTGATCTTCTTTGTGTTGTTAACATTTGTTCGCAAAAGAAAGACAACAACAAATAGCACGCAGGAAGCATTTTTAAAAATTTCAGGAAATACCATCAAATTCCAGGAAATTTGGGATTCTATTTCCGGAAATTTGTTTTTGATGTGTGGAAGCACTGGATGCACAGGACTGGAAACTTTGCAGTATAGCTGCAGAATGAATGCATGGATTCAGCATGTTGCCCCTGTCAGTAATTCTCAGTTTAGTTTAGTTTTAGTTTACTTTAGTTTAGTTTAGAGATACAGTGTGCAAACAGGCCCTTCGGCCTACCGTCCATGCCGATCAGCGATCCCCGCATATTAACACTATCCTACATACACTAGGGACATTTTTTACATTTACCAAGCCAATTAACCTACATACCTGAACGTCTTTGGAGTGTGGGAGGAAACCAAAGATCTCGGAGAATACCCATGCAGGTCACAGGGACAGCACCCGTAGTCAGGATCGAACCCGGGTCTCGGCGCTGTAAGGCAGCAACTCTACCGCCACCATGCCACCACCATTTGACAGCTCTATAAGTGAATGAATGAATAAGTTTATTGGCCAAGTATTCACATACAAGGAATTTGCCTTGGTGCTCCGCCCACAAGTGACAACATGACATACAGTGACAGTTAGGAATGACAGTTTGGAATGACAATTCTCAAATAATAGTTTGAAAATTACCGCAGTTTAAATGGAGAAAAACTGACAATTCAGATAGGCACCACACCGGCATGACCCCAGCGTGTCTCCAACCTCACAGACTATCAGCATTAGTTTTAATTTTTACTTAATTGACAGAAAAATCAATTTTGGAGAATTTGCATAATGTTGTAAGAGACAGGGAACAAACTGCACTTTAAAAAATTAAAGTTCAAGTGCTTCAACTCTTAGTTTAAATTAAGATCTGCTGTTGAAATATTTCCATTGGAAAATGTGGACACAACCTAAATGCTAAAACTGCCTCACTAAATAAGCAGTTTCTGTCCTTTAATCATTTATTAAATGATCGGCATTCAATTTGATTTATGGTAAGCAATCACTGCAGGTCAAAACAACCCGTTTATTAATGGTAATATTATAATCATATCTTATCTATCTTCTATCTATATACTATTAAAACTATTGTGCCATCCGACCGGCTGCCATCCGGCTGCCTGTCTGCCTTTTGATTCGTTGACTTTCTGCCTTTTGATTTGTTGACGGCTGCTCCTTCCTATCAGCTTCCAACACACTTCGAAACAAACTTGCAAGACAGGAACACTCTGAACCTTTCACTGCTGCAGCAGGCAGGGGAGGTGCAATTGAATTTTTTTTTTAATCCACTGCTGAGGGAGGCAGGGGAGTGCTGGAATCTTACATTTGGGAACGGCTTCAGTTCCATTGGAGGAGACGAGTGCATGGTGGAATATTGGGTTGGGGGATCACACCATTGGGGGAGCAGACCCAACGGGTCTGCACTTGGTCTAGTATATCTATAAAACTGTCGTGCCATTCGTCTGGCTGCCGTCCGGCTGCCTTTCTGCCTTTTGATTCGTGCCCGATACTCGCAGATGTCCAATCCGAATGGCCGATGCTCGCAGATGTCCAATCGGAATGGATCCATTTACATGTACGGCTGCCGGCTGCATTTCTTCCTTTGATTCCTTGCCACGCGCAATCCACATGCTCAATCTCCGACATCTTTTCCATTTCGGTAGAGATTTCACTTCTCTTTCTAAGTATCTCCTCCTCAAACATTTTGTCGCGTTTAAGTACACGTTTTTAATCACATCCTTCTCCCCTCCCCCCCCCCAACCCCCAGTATTTCAACAATAAACTTGCTTCTCAAGCAGCCATTTCAGCTTCCAATACACTTCGAGACAAAGTTGCAAGACAGGAACACTCTGAACTTTTCACTGCTGCAGCAGGCAGGGGAGATGCAATTGGATTTTTTTTTTAATCCACTGCTGAGGGAGGCAGGGGAGTGCTGGAATCTTACATTTGGGGACGGCTTCAGTTCCATTGGAGGAGACGGGTGCATGGTGGAATATTGGCTTGGGGGATCACTCCATTGGGGAAACAGACCCAACGGGTCTGCACTTGGTCTAGTCTATATATTAAATCTGTGTGTGTGTGTGTGTGTGTGTGTGTGTGTGTGTGTGTGTGTGTGTGTGTGTGTGTGTGTGTGTGTGTGTGTGTGTGTGTGTGTGTGTGTGTGTGTGTGTGTGTGTGTGTGTGTGTGTGTGTGTGTGTGTGTGTGTGTGTGTGTGTGTGTGTGTGTGTGTGTGTGTGTGTGTGTTTGTGTGTGTATGTCAGATTCCATTTTCAGATATTTTTTCAGATTAGATTTTTGCCCTTTGATTCCTTGGTCTGCCAAAACCACACGCTGAAACTTCGAGATTTTTTCCATTTCGGTTGAGATTTCACTTTTACATTCTCAAATCCACTCCTCATTAAATTTTGTCGTGTTTATGTACACATTTAAAATAAAATCCTTCCCCCCCTCCCCGCAGCCTGTGTCGAAGCGCATGATCACTTGTGTGGGAATAGAGAAAGAGGATCGGGGGTGTTAGGGAATGGGGAAGAGATGGACTGCCCCTACCCCTCCCCCTCCCACTATCCCTCCCCACTCTTTCTCCTCTCTCCCCCCACCCCTCTCCCCTTCCCTCCACACTCTTCCCCCTCTCTCCCCTTCCCCCTCCTCCCTCCCCTCCCTCCTCCCCCCTCCTCCCTCTCTCCCCTTCCCCTAATCCTCTCCCCCACCCCTCTTCACCCCATCTCCCCCCACCACCTTCCCCTCTCTCTTGCACCACTCCCCGCTACCCCTCTCCCCCTCACTCCCCACTCTTCCCCACTCCCTCCACCCTCCCCCACCTCTCTCCCCTTCCCCTCATCCCCTCCACCTCTGTCCCGCCCCTCTAACATCTCACCCCCCACCCTTCTCCCCCCCTTCCCGCTCTCCTCCCACTCCCCACTCTCCTCCCCCTCCCCATCCCCTCTCCCTCTCCCCCTCTCCCCCTTCCCCGCTCTCCCCCCTTCCCATCTCTCCTCTCCCTCCCCAATATCTCCCCTCCCCCCATTCTCCACTCTCCCCACCCTCCCCTCTCCCCACACCGTCTCCCCCTCCCGCTCTCTCCCCCCCCTCCCCCCGCCTGTGTGTTTGGGGGGGGGGGTGGTTAGTGTGAGTGTGATGCCGCAGCCCCCACCCCCCACAAACGCGTGATGGGGAAACAGACCCAAGGGGTCTGCACTTGGTCTAGTATACTTTTAAAACTCTGTGTGTGTGTGTGTCATTTTGCCTTTGAAACGTACCTCCTCAAAAACCAGACGCCGAAACGGGGACATTGTTACATATTTCAGTAGAGATTTTCCTTGTGATTTTATAAATCCACTCCTCTGTACATTTGGTATATTATTTTCCTGACTTTTTTATTAAAATTGTTGACCAATCTGACCTTTTTTTAAAATCTGACCGCTGACCAGCAGCTGATGACCACCTCTCCCCCCTCCACCTCTCCCCCTCCTCTTTTCCCCCTCCTCTTCTCTCTCCCCCCCCCCACCTCTCCCCTCCTCTTCTCTCCCCCTCCAACTCCCCTTCTTCTCTCCCCCTCTTCTTCTCTCCCCCTCCCCTTTCCTCCCTTCCCCTCACTCACCCCTTTCTTCCTCCCCTCCACCCTCTTCCCTCCACTCTTTCTCCCCTCTACTCTCTCTCTCTGCCCTCTCTCTCGCCCCCTCCCTCCCTCCCTTCCACCCGCTGCCTTTTCACCTCTCCCCCTTCTCTCTCTTCCCCTCCCTCTCTCTCCCCCCTCCCTCCCCCTTCTCCCCTCTACTCTCTCTCCCCTCTACTCTCTCTCTCCTCTCTAATCTCTCTCTCTCCCCTCTTAATCTCTCTCTCCCCCTCCCTCTCTAATCTCTCTCTCTCACCCCTTCTCTCTCTCCCCCCTTCTCTCTCTCCCCCTCCTCTCTCTCCCCCCCTCCTCCCTCTCCTCCTCCACTCACTCCCTCCCCCTCCTCTCTCTCCTCCTCCACTCACTCCCTCTCCTCTCTCTTCACCTCCTCTCTCGCCCCCTCCACTCTCCCTGTCCCCCCCTCCCCGCCTCCCCATCTCCAGCTCTCTCCCTTCCCCCTCCTCCCTCCCCAATCTCTCCCCCATCTCCACCCTTCCTCCTCCCCCTATATCCTCCCCCTCTCTCCTCCCCCTCTCCTCCCCCTCTCTCTTCCCCCTCTCTATTCACCCCTCTCTGGTTCTCCTCCCTCCCCCTCTCTCCCCCTTCCTCCCTCCCCCCTCTCTCCCCTCACCCCCCCCTCCCCCTCCCCCTTCCCCCTCCCCTTCCCCATCCCCCTTCCTCTTCCCCCTTCCCCCCTCCCCTTCCCCTCCTCACCCCCCTTTCTCTCCCCCTCCTCTCTTCCCCCTCCTCTCTCCCCCCTCCTCTCTCCCCCTCATCTCCTTTCTTTTATTAGAAGCAAACACACATTATAAACATTTCATGTATATCAGTCGTACATTGTTAATATTATCAATTGTAGATTGCTTCTAGTTTTTTTTTAAAGATAGGAAGTAAGAGACAAAGAGGAAAAAAAGCTACAAATGTCAAGATTAAAAAAAAGAATGGAATGGTTTACTAATAATACATCTTTGGAGATAGGTTCGTGGATTATAAAGTATAACTTTTCATCTAATCCTGAGTTCAAGCTTCGGTTAGGTTCCCGTGCTGGACCGATCTACCCCTTCAAATAGTCAATGAATGGAGACCATATTCTAACAAAAAGTTCTTGTTTGTCCATTAAGACAAATCTGATTCTTTCCAGGTGTAAGGTCTCCGACATTTCCATTATCCAGATTTTAATTGTGGGGGTTATAGGGCCTTTCCAAAATTTTAGTATTAATTTTTTCCCAGTTATTTTCCTGTAGTCAAGAAAGTCTCTTGGGTTTGTTGTGAGTGTTATACTTTGTTCGGTTATGCCAAGTATTATTAGTTTTGAATTGGGATCTAATTTAGTATTAATAGCTCCAGAAATTATTCTTAAAATATCAATCCAGAAATTTTTGATTTTTATACAGTTTACAAAAGTATGTGCTAGATTAGCCTCATCAAATTGGGTTTTAAATGTTGTTATTATACTTGCCTCAACCGCTTCATCTGGCAGCTCATATCATAAACACACCATCCTCTGTTTGAAGAAGTTATAAAACTTTAAAAACTTTCCCCTCTCATCTTAAAACCTATTCCCGCAAGCCATTGACTCGCCTTTCTTGAGAAAAAGACGATATACATTCACCTTATCTATGCCCCTCATGATTTAATATGTTTTCAGGATTTCTATGTTCTATAGAATAAAATCTTAGCCTGCCCAATCTCTCCCTGTAACTCAGGCCCTCGAGTCCTGGCAACATTTTGAAAATCCTCTGCACTATTTCTAACTTAATGGCATCTTTCTTAGAGCAGGGTAAGTAAAAACCAATATTACAAATGCGACCTCACCAACATCTTATACAACTGCAAAATATCCTCCCTATTAACCTAAACAGGTTTATTTCTGCCTTTCATCACAACGGGAGACATGGGCACAGTCCAGGCAGACAGGAGAGTGCGGGAGGAATGCATTGTGCCATGCTTTGTGAAATGTTAAACTGAAGCCTCATTCGCTCTGTGGGTCTTGTTTCAGAGCGTACAACGCACACTTTGTAGAGGACATTCAATCAGTTCACCTGATATTCTAGTAAAAGGATTATCTGGCCTTTCACATCATTTGCTGTTAGTGGAATATTAGTGTGTGAAATTCGATTCAACCTTTTAAATAAAACAAGGTGTAACTATATCTGAAAGATATTTCATGAGCTTTGAGTCACAGGAGTGTTCTGAACTAAATAAGACAGCATTACAGCAGGATTTTATTTTATTTTAATGTTGACATGTCTTGTATGTCTGCTTATTTTAAAACAAATTCTGCAGTAGAAGTATTGCATTTAAAACATAGGCATCCTGGAAATGCAGTTTGGAGTAGGTTTTCAATGGGTATATTTCTGCCTTTCGATGAAAGAGTGGGCAGAAGCATCAGGTTGCTTTCTAGATGCCCACGAGAAACAATCAGGGAACCCAGACAAGGTTGAGAATTCCTCCAGGCCTAACAAGAAGATGAATAACCACACAATTCATCTCAGGGGGATTGCCTATTTTTATTACCTCGGGAAAGATGGTGCAATTATGTTAATTTCCTGCTACATGTAACATCCAAATGTGAAATGGAATTGGGTAATCACAACAACACTATTATTAGATACGAGGGAAAGAAAGTAGCTTCAATTTGCCAACTCACTGAGGAGGTCAGAGCATAATCGAGGTATGTTGCATTTCTGCTATGGGGTGGGCCAGAGAATACAAGATTAAACAATATGTAATCTCTGTGCTGCAGATGACTGTATCTGATCTAGAAGTGATTGATGTCAATACCTAGCATCAAAAACAGGAGAGTGCTTCATCTAACAGATGTTTTCTGTTAGATGTTTTCTGTTAGCTGTTTTCTGACAGAGAGCGACTCGAAACAGCAATACAATTATAAATTGACCTAAATGAAAATGTAACAATGTAAATTATGGTAATGAAAAGATGTTTCTAAATGTTTTGTACAGAAAGCTACCATTTGATTCTTGAAGTTAATTCATGTTACTGAAATATATTTGGCTCTCAGCTGGTACCATTTGATCACAAAATCCCATTGACCTACTCATATAGAATGATAACTCCCGAATGAATGGCAGTGAAGTATGATTTTTCTGTGGGATGACATTTTGAAGAAGCATTTTCTTTCAACCATAATCCAGCCACGAATCTAATAAATGGAATGTTTAATGAACCCCTCTGAAAATGTGTCCCCTAAGATCATAATGCAATTATTTGTATGATTTTAGCAGATATCTTGTGTTTGAGAGCCTACCGAGAAGTCTCACAGCAGACTACTTCTGTTGGAAATTTGATTGTGTGCATCTCAATCTTCTGTTGAGGGAGAAAAATCTATTTCATCACAGTGAGAAGAAAAGTGTTATTCGATTTTGAGTTTTTTACAGGTTCTTGAGATGCTGTATTTTTAAACCTTTTTGCAGTTTTCTGTGATTTGTTAATAGTAAAGTCCAGTGGTATATTATATGATGGTCACAATTTTTTTTGCGACTTTCACATGTTTAACAAAATAATACATACCTCCAGATCTTTTTATTTTGCATCCTTTGTAAGATGTTTAAAATTTATTTGAATCTTATTTAAGAGATGGGGAAAAGACTGATGTGTAGGAACGAACTGCAGATGCTAGTTTACATCAAAGATAGCCACAAAATGCTGGAGTTAAGGGCCTGTCCCACTTATGCGACTTTTCAGTAACTGTCTTCGACCTTCAAGCTCGAGGGCACTCGCCTGAAAAACCACGAGCTGGATCGACCATCAGCGATGAAACCGCGAGTTGAATCGACCGACCACACACACGCACACGCACACACACACACACCCCCACACACCCACACACACACACACACACACACACACACACACCCACACACCCACACACACACACAGCAAAGGCGGAGGCCAGGGAAAGTGGGGGAGCACTGTCTGAAATTCACATCCGTGATGAACAGGAAGGTAAAAGACGGCTGGCACAGTGTACGTAAGGGGGGCGGGGAGAGAGAAAAGGGGGGGGGAGAGAGAAGGGGGGGGAGAGAGAAGGGGGGGTGAAGAGAAGGGGGGGAGGAGAGAAGGGGGGGAGGAGAGAATGGGGGGGAGGAGAGAAGGGGGGGAGGAGAGAAGGGGGAGGGGAAAGGGTGGGGGAGAGAAGGAGGGAGAAGGAAGGGGAGGGAGAAGGAGAGAGGAGGGAGAAGGAGAGGGGGAGGGAGAAGGGGGGGAGTGGGAGGGAGAAGGGGGGGAGGGGGGAGTGGGGGGGAGGAAGGGGGGTTTAGCGGGCATTTAACATTACCAGTCGTTTTTTCTTGGTTCTGAAAACTCGTGCATACGTTTTTTTCCCCAATGAGCCAATTAAAATGCCCGGTCAGCAAAGGTGATTGCCTACGGCTACCTCGACTACCTATAACTACATGGCGACCCCATGACCCCTCGACCAAACTGAGGCCGCCAGTATGCAGGAACTTCCCTCGAGCATGAAGGAGAGTTCCAGTGACCTCCTAGGACCATGTGTCGACCATGCTGCGAGTTTGTGGCGAGAGCAAACTCTTCAAAACTCGCAAATTAGGCCGCCATAGTGGGACAGGCCAACTCAGCAGATCAGGCAACATCTCTTGAGAAAAGGAATAGGTGACTTTTCGGGTCAAGCCCCTTCCTCAATCTAGGGAAAACGTAAATGTTTGGCAAATACTGTTAACATACAACTTTTGCATCAATGGAGAGAAGATCATTATTTTGCATAGAAATTGATTGTAAGGAAGAGAAAACACACTTGAAAACTCGGTTATTAAAATAAGTCAGCATCATCTTTTCCAATCCCTTCCCCATTCCCATTCAAAATTTAGTGTTCACTATAGTGGGACCCGTTGGGCCCCGTTCCCCCTACGCATTATTCCACCACTCCCCGTTCCCCTAAAGCAACCCGTTTTCACCACTCACCTGTTCCCCCAACGCACCCGTTTCCACATACACTCTCTCCCCCTCCTTTTCACCCTCCCTCTTCTCTCCTCTCCCCTCCTCCCATCCCTCCCTCACCTCTCCCTCCCTCTCCTTTCCCCTACCCTCAATCACTTTCTACCCTCAGTCACTCCCTCCCTCCCTCCATATCCCTTCTCCCCCCCTACCCCCTCCTCTCTCTCTCTATCTCCCTGCTTCCCCCACTCCTCACCTCTCCCCATCACACTCCCCCACTCAACGCAATGTTTAAATAACATTTCTCCTCCTCCCCTCCTCTTACAACAATGTAACAAATATCTTATGGAACACTCTGCCGTTGCACATCAGACAGGCCCCCTCACTGTCTATCTTCAAAACCGATCTTAAAACCCATTTCTATTCCTTGGCTTTTGACCCTGCATGAGACTTTGCTCCTGTTTTAGTGTTTTTAATTGGTTTTTTTAAAAATTGTTTTTACTCTCTCTTTTAATGTTTTTATTGTCGTGTAATAATTTTTTGTCCATGATTAGTCATGTACAGCACTTTGTTACAACAGTGGTTGTTTTTAAAGTGCTTATAAATAAAGTTATTATTATTATATTAATGCACTAGGTGGAACTCTGTTGATGGGCAGTTTATGTTAATGAGATCCTATTGTGATGTCATTGTCGAGTGGAGCACTGTTCACGGGCAGTTTATGTAAATGAGATCCCATTGTGATGTCATAGCTATAAATTCCACTGCAGTGTTCAAGTCTTTTCTCAAAGTGGGTTTTTGTAAAGTTAAAAATATGAATCATTTGTAAAATATAACATCAATCTGAACGAAACTTGATTAAAAACACACCACAAGACAAATGTGAGTAAGGTAGTCCAAAAATTGTAGCGCTATCGTGTACTGTTTTGGCATAGTTCTGGGATCACATGGGATCACAGACATGCATGCACACAGAATCCCAAACAAGATGAGAGTTTTAGTAATATACTAGACCAAGTTGGACCCGTTGAGCCCCGTTCCCCCAAAGCATATTCCACACTCACCCGTTCCCCCAACGGAACCCGTTTCCACCACTCAACCATTCCACCCATGCAACCTGTTCCCCCAACGCAATATTCCACCACTCACCCATAGCCCCAAACTGCGCAGGCGCGGCTCATACACTCCATCCCCCTCTTCACCCTCCCTCTTCTCTACTCTCTCTCTTCCCATCCTCCACTCCCTCCATCACCACTCCCTCCCTCACCTCTCCTCTACTCTCAGTCACTTCCTCACCTCTCCCATATCGCACTCGCCCATTCAACACAATGTTTAAATAAAATGTCTCCTCCTCCCCTCCCCCACTCCCTCCCTCCCCTTACGCCAATGTAACAAATCTCGAATTGCACAGGGTGGAACACTGTTGATGGGAAGTTTATGTAAATGAGATCCTATTGCGATGACAATTTCGGGTGGGGCACTGTTCACGAGCAGTTTATGTAAATAAGATCCCAATGTGACGTCATAGCTGTAACTGCCAGCAACTGCCACTGCAGTGTTCAAGTCATTCTTTCTCAAACTGGATTTTGTAAAGTTGAAAATGGGAATAACTTGTAAAATATAACCTCAATCTGAACGAAACGTGATAAAAAACACACCACAAGACAATTGTGAGTACCGTGGTGCAAAAATTATAGCGCTATCGTTTACCATTTTGGCGTAATTTCAGGAACGCACACACACACACACACACACACACACACACACACACACACACACACACACACACACACACACACACACACACACACACACACACACACACACACACACACACACACAATGAGAGTTTTAGTAATAGATAGATAGTTTATTTAAAGATTTTCACCTCCAGTCATATTTAAATCACACTCCCCTTTTCCTTGCTGCAGTAACTAAAGAAACATTTCTGAATAACTAATATTCAATGCAACATATGAAAGAAAACAAAGTCTATGATGGGGAAAAAACCACGAGAATGTCAATAGACTTCCAAACTTTAGTAGTTAGGATGTGTAGGAAAGAAATGCAGATGCTAGATTAAATCTAAGGTAGACACAAAACAGTTTGAAGATGGGTCTCGACCCGAAACGTCACCCATTCCCTCTCTCCAGAGATGTTGCCTGTTTTGTTACTCCAGCTGAGTTACTCCAGCATTATATGTCTACCTTTAGCAGTCACTAAGTCTGATCAAACAAGCATATAAAATTAAAACTGTGGTGATGATAAAATAACTTCTTCAAAGGATTCAATCCCTTCCCACAATATTCCACCGTGTAATCCAGCATCATACAGGTTAAAGTTGTGCCATATAATTTATCTAGATTGAAATATGATAAATTTAATGGCACCAGCCACTTATATAACTTTGTTATGAGATAAGGTCAGAGGCCTGAAGTGCATTGCTCATTTCCAACATCACAGAGCCATTCCATTATCTTTAAAGCATTAATCAGGAATAATCTCAACTTTCTTGAGTGCATACAGCTGCAACAACTTTCAAAAGGCAAGTCACCACATATAAATCAAAACTGCCCACTTGACTGGCATACATCCACCACCATAAACATTCATTCCCGCCATCACCTGCACATGATGGCAGCAGTGTGTCCCATCTACACAGTGCACTGCACCCCCTAAACCCCAAATCTCTGCCTCCATGAAGGGCAAGGACAGCAGCTGCACAGGAACACCTTGCAAGACAAGGTTCTGCACCCAAGTAAGACAATACACACACACTATTTTACAGTTCAACACTTGCTGTAAGAAAATTCATTTCGTTGTCTCTAATTGAGACAATGACAATAAATTTGAAATTTGAATATAACAACGACCAGCTATTCTTTTCTTGATAGCGTTATAGTAACATATGAGGTTTATGTAAATTGCGTGTAGCACCCTTTGAATTTTGTCGCACTAGCAGCATGTAACCAGGCTGTAATATGTGGCAACAGTATTGTTTTCTATACTGTGAAAATGTTTAGGTTGTAGGTTCCAGAATGTCTGTAGCAGAGCTGGCTGATAGAGTCTGCATATGTTGCACACCACACAAAAGGGATGCAAGTCCTTTCGGTAAGTGAGTCATAGATTTATAGAGTAACGTAGCAAAGAAACAGGCCCTTCGGCCTACCATGCCCATGCTAATCATCTACACATCCCATCTGCTCATCCAGATACTACTAAAATTATGTGAGCCACTTTCTTCCACCACTCATTGCGTTTCTGATTCCAACCATACCCTGGGTGAAAATGTCCTCCTCAGATCTGTGTTAACCTCTTCTCCCTTACCTTACATCACTGTCCTCTAGCTTTTGACATCTCTGTTACATGGTAAAGTTTCCTATGATCTACCCAGTTTATACCTTGTCTTTTGTTTAATAAATCAATTTTTGTTAGTTTCATCAATTTTCTCCTTTTCCCCTTATTATTGGCAACAGCCTGGCAGCCACCAGTTAAAACAAACATCATACGTTCACCATACCCTCCATCTAGCTGGGCTCCCCTTCAATAATCATGCTAAATCCCAATATTTTCACCACAATGCAACTTCAAAATTCTCCAACTGCAGTAACAACCCACTTATGTCACCAAAATCAGAAGATCATTTCATAAGGTCATAAGTGATAGGAGAGAATTAGGCCATTTGGCCCATCAGGTTTACTCCACCATTCAATCATGGCTGATCTATCTCTCCCTCCTAACCCCATTCTCCTGCCGTCTCCCCATAACCTCTGACACAGTACTAGTCAAGAATCTATCTGGCTCTGCCTTAAATATATCCACTGACTGCCTACACAGCCCTCTGTGGCAATGATTTCCACAGATTCACCACCCTCTGACTAAAGAAATTCCTCCTCATCTCCTCGCTAAAAGAACGTCCTTTAATACTGAGGCTATGACCTCTAGTCCTAAACTCTCCACATCCAGTCTATCCAAGCCATTCACTATTCTGTACATTTCAATGAGGTCCCCACTCATTCTTGTAAACTCCAGCGAATATAGCCCCAGTGCTGTCAAATGCTCATCATATGTTTATGATAAACGGTGATAAATAAAGAATTGTTCACTGTGCTACCTCATTACAGGAACACTGCATATCACAAAAAACCCTTGCTCCTTTGCTTGCTACATATCATATTCCTACATTTGGTTGACTGCTTGTATACTTTATTCAATCTGGAATTTGATTTCTAATGCAGCACTAACAATCCCAGAATAATTTAGAATTGTATGCAATATCTTCAGTTAACATAGATCAATCCTGATGGTTAAAGGTATTAGTTCAAGTTCAAGTTCAAGGAGCCGGCGTGCTTTGTAACTTTGTCAGTGCCGTAGGTGGCTGCTATTTGTATACATTGTGTGTGCGAGCAAAAGATCTCACTGTGCGCAGTCACATGTGACAATGAAGTATTGCTATCCTATTCCTAAGTTCACATTTATTGTCACATGCACCAATTAAGGTACAGTGATATTTGAGTTACCACACAGCCATACAAGTAAAAAGAACACAATACATGATAGAGTTTAACATAAACACCCATCACAGTGGAATCAGCATTCCTCACTGTGTTGGAAGCCGATAAAGTTCAGTCAATCTTCCTCCTTTGTTCACCCGTGGTCGGGACCTTGAACCCTCCGCAGTCGCCTACGTACAAGCCCTCCCGTCGGGATGATCAAAACTCTGACATCGGGACGGATCAGAACACACTCCGCGCCTTGGAGTTTCCGAATCGGCCGCTTCTTACTGGAGACTGCGGCTTCACGATGTTAAAGACCACGGGCCAGCGGTCAGAGCACTTCTTCTGGAAATCCCCGGCAAGGGATCCCAGGCTCCGCGCCCGCAGCTGGAAGCTCTGAATACTGCTGCAGTCAGCAGGCCCCTGCGGTCGGAGCTCCAACACTGGCGATCCTTGGCAAAGGATCCCAGGCTCTGCGATGGTAAGTCCGCGCCCCGCCTGCTGCTGAAGCTCTGAGCCGGTCTCCAGTCCAGAGAGGCCGCACCAAACCAGTTGTTAGGCCGCGAGGGATGCAAAGATGTGACAAGGAGAAAAGTCGCATCTACGTCGAGGTAAGTGACTGAAAACGGTTTCCCCTATTCCCCCCCCACCACCCCCCACATAAAACATACCGGGAAACATTAAATCATCCATTTAGACTCACTAAAAATAACAAAAAATGTCATAAGGACAGACGGGCTGATGGCGAGGCTGTCGCTCACGGCGACACCCGATAACAGCTCTACAGTAATTCAAGTTGTTTAGTTTAGAGATACAGCCTGGAAACTGGCCCGTCAGCCCACTGAATCCTTGCGGCCGGCAGTCACCCGTATACTAGTTCTATCCTACACACTAGTGACAATTTGCAGAAGCTAATTAACCTACAAACCTGCATGTCTTTGGAATGCAGGAGGAAACTGGAGCACCCGGAGAAAACCCACTCAGTCACAGGGAGAATGTAGAAACTCTGTACAGACAGCACCCATGGTCAGGATCGAACCTGGGTTTCTGGCGCTTAAGGCAGGACCTATTCCACTGTGCCACTGTGCTGCCCTACTATTATAAAACTATTATACTAAACCTTTCTCTAGTATATCACTTTTTACAGTTTAGAGAGAATACATTGTGGAAACGGGCTCTTCAGGTCACCGTGTCCATGCTGACCAGTGATCCCCGTACACCAACACTATTCTACACGGTAGGGATAGTGGTAAAGGGATAGTAGGTTTTCTGGTGACCTAGTTTTGTTTCACATGTACTTCATGCCAGATTAACCATTGCAATGGTCGGGAAATAAAAGAACAGATTGTAGTGCATTGAACTGTTGTTTACCAGTTGTTAATCAGCAAGGAGGTAAGAATGAAGTTGTCTGCACAAAGGTAAACAGCACATATAGCTATCTTCCTCTCTGTAATAAAATAACAAATGTCATTACTCTGATCACTACCCAAAATAAACATAAAGGTAGTGCAACTTCCAAACAATGCAATCCCATGTTATAATGGCCCAGGAGCATTGATTTCCAATTAATTAGTGGAATTGCATTCCTGTCTTTAATGTGGCATAAGTTTTTAATGGTCTAAGACTTGTTGGGAAATGCCAGTGGTTCCAAATTGGCAGCATTTTTTATGACAAATTAACCAGATCTAGGATTCATGCATTAATGCAGATATCCCAAACCTGTCGGCTGGTCTTTGTCAACTCCCCAATTATGCTCCAGTACTGATTCTCAGCTGCAAAATTGCAGCTGCTTTGCTGTGAATCTGAAGCTAGTCAGATTTGACTTGAGCACATTTATTTGAATGGTAAGAAGCAGATTAAATTAAATATGAAGTAATCTTTAAAATCAAATGAATGTTTTTCATGATTTTAATTTTTAATATTTAGTCATCTTGATTTGTGTTTCAATTGTTTCCTTGGATTGTCTGTTGTCTGCCAATACACATGGTGATCATCTGGAACACTCTTGACCAAGTTTTGCTGGCTGGATACCAGCCCCACCAAATACAGAGTCAATGCCTAGGGACTTGATAAGAAGACCTGTACGTAAGAGACGGATACAGAGGACATGCCCTGTTGCCCAAAGCATGACAGTTTCCAGTGGCATAGACTGGATGGCAGCAATTCAAAGCATCAACTTTAATTAAAACAACCATCCCTTTGCTTCATTTCTGGTCCCACAGTCCCCATTGGAATGAATAGAGGCTTGGATCCTGTTCTAGATCTAACTTGAGGCAGGGCCTGAGGCAATTTTATTGGAAATCTTGGATTTGTAGTGGGTTAAATAGCCACCAACCCTTTCAATTCTTAATGTTTGTTCACGTGCAATATTGTTATACTTGTGGAGAAGAGATAACACGCATAACAGAATTATTTCAAACCTGCTAATTAAGGCAGCATTTTGGGCATGTTTACGTATTGTATATAAAATTATGAGAGGCATAGAGAGGTAGACAGTCAGAATGTTTTTCCCAGGGTGGAAATGTCCAACACTAATGGGCATGGCTTTAATGTGATGGGGGGGAAAGTTTAGTGGAGATGTAAGGGATGAGTTTTTTTACACAGAGGAAGGTGAGGGCCTGGAATGCATTGCCAAAGGTGGTGGTGGAGGCAGATACAATAGTGGCTTTTAAAGAAGCTTTTAGATAGACACATGAAATTGCAGGAAATATAGATGCTGGGAAAGTGCAGGAACAAAGATCATGTGCAGGCAGATGAAAACAGTTCATCTAGGTGTCATGTTCGGCACAAACATTGTGGGACAAAGGACCCGTTGCAGTGCTGTATTATTCAATGTTCTGTAAAAGTGGAATAGAGATTTGATGATTTCAGTAAGGCAAGTAGTTGGCAATTATGAGTATTTTTCTCTGTATAGGCACCAATGTGATCTTATCAATTAAACCAAATCTTGTTATTATCTTCTCTCCCCCCCCCCCCCTCCCCCCCTTTCCCGAGCAATTCAATTACCTTCTATGGCCATTCTTGCATTGGTTGGAGAGTCCTTTGTTTAGTACATTCCTCTCCATCTCATATCTACTGTAGTTGCCCTATTATTTCACAATTTACCATTGATCAATCTGCATCACTTTTGCACATTCCTCTATGCTGATATCCTGTAATAATATATCACAAGTTTCCAGTTTGGGTCCCTACAGATAGGCTTCTACTCCGCTAAGATCAAAACCACACTGGCCACAAGTACAAGCTACATATCCTGTTTCTGGGATCCTACTACATTATTCCTTTTTAACCAACATAATTTCTTCCTGGCTTTTGATGTTCTCAGCCTCCCCTCCAAGATAAGTTCTGTGGCACTACAACATTCTACTCTGACTGTGCCAGAGCATCTGGTACATCACAGATATTAAAATCTCTTATGTCTTTGCCTCTCTCTTTCCTCACTCTTTTGCCCATCTGTGGGTGAAGAACAGTAACAATCCAATCACTATATTTTCCATCACTTAGAACAACCCACATCCATTATGGTTAATTGTTAGTGCGATATCAAGTTGTGATGAATCAGGACTTTCTCCACTTAAACTTAACATGGGCCAAATCAAATGGCCTTTTAAGCTGTGCATTTACAAGGAGCCACTGTTTGCATCAACCGCTATAGAGACCATTGCTGTACAGTCACATACTCGGAGAGATCTGCAAGCACTGAAATTAAACATTTGTGTTGTATTCTTTACCTAGATTGTTTATTGTGAATTGACACCATTTCAAGTTGCTGCTGCCAAAAAATTAACATGGCTGTTACTTTTGAATGAATCAAGGAAGATTTCTTTTTACAAATGTTATGAAATATATTAGAATCAAATTAACTCAGACAGCTCTGAAAGAGTTCACCAGAAATGAGTAACACCAATAGATGCAACAAACTCAGTGAAACTCCAATCATCCAGAATACAAGAAAATTTGGTGCCCCAATATACTTTAAATTCACTCTTTTTACACAGTATTGTAATAAATATTCCAGTGAACTAGGTGAGTTTCAGGAGAGTGCAGGGATGAAGGTCTGATGGGTTTAAGGCGACCAGGCAAATGGACCCCAGTAGGTTTTGGAGGAATTAGACAATAGACAATAGGTGCAGGAGTAGGCCATTCGGCCCTTCGAGCCAGCACCGCCATTCAATGTGATCATGGCTGATCATCCACAATCAGTACCCTGTTTTTTATGGGGTTTTATGGGGGCTCCAGTCAGCTTCAGAGCAGCACGAGAACAGGGTGAGCTTTAGAACACTTTGGAAACAGGAACCCCAATGAGTATCAGGGGTGCCAGATGACAAAACATTTATATAATCATCTGCAAAACATTATCACCTTTTTGATGCCGATTAGGGTATATATGAACTATTATTTATTGTACATTTTACAATTGTGGCAATGAAAACCCATTCAGTGCTTAATTACATAAGATTTCCAGCTGTCACGTTATATAGTAATTATTACAATATGATAACTATTACAATAATGAGGTTCTGCAGATGGTTGAACACATTTGGATAAGGGAAACAAAAACATATCTGATGCACATTTTCACAAAACATTTGCTTTAGACATTTTACTGGAGGATTGTAGAACACACAGATTTTTTTAATTTAGTCACTGATCATTTAATATTCATTGACACAAATAACAGGCTTTGGTTGAGAAGTAGAAACCATTTGACATTTGTTTTTTGGGAATGAATAAGACTTGCAAATGTATCTGCAGAAGTAGGTAGGTTTACTTTTACATTCTCATGGCTAACGTGAGGATAGTTTCATTAGTTTCTGTACATTTCAACAAAATATTGCGATGTGCAAGTGAGGTTTCATTTAAGATATAGACCCTGTCGTTTGGCTGTGGACTTACCAAGGGTCTGGTATGGTACTTGGCAAATATCTACTTATTTCAGATTGGAATTTGCTGCCTGCCACTTTGCATGTAACAGGGGAGCAAAGGTTGAAAACAATTGAAGAGCAAATCATTTATTCATATTGAATTATTGAATTATTTCTGAAGAGTCTGCCTTTGCTCACCAAAAGATGAATTCACTTCACAATGCAGGACTGAATGGCAAAGAGTCCTCCACACTTATCTGATCCCACATTAAAAGAAAATGGACTATGAAATTAATGGTCAATAACCATGAACTTTACTATTGATCCACAACCAATTACACGCGGCATGGCCTCCATAAAATTCAACCCACCCACAGGTACCTTCAATCCTGCTAACAATCGCTTTCCCTTCTCTTGATCATTGCTACATGAAGTCAAATTCCCACCCAATGTTATACCTTTTTTAACTTACCATGGATAACAGCAGATTTTAGGGTGGCACAATGGTAAAGTTGCTGCCTTACAGCACCAGAGACCCAGGTTCGTGTCTGACTACGAGTGCTGTCTGTATGGAGTTTGTACGTTCTCCCTGTCCCTGGTTTTCTCCGGGTGCTCCAGTTTCCTTCCACTCTCCAAAGACGTACAAATTTGTAGGATAATTGGCTTTGATGAATTGTAAAATTGTCCCTAGTGTGTGCAGGCGATTGTGCAGGGCTGATTGCTGGTCGGCGCGCACTTTGCGGGCCGTAGAGCCTATTTCTGTGCTCTAGGTCTAAAATAAATTCTAAAGTAAAGCATATCGAATGCACTCCTCCAGTACATTCAAAAATAAATGCGCCTGATTTTTTAGGCATTAGTCTGCCCCACAATAATCAGATGAAATATTAACAAGGCTTGAATTTGCATACACTTTATTATGGAAGAACCTGTATAATGGTAAATCATAGTAATTGTTATTATAAATATATTGTATTCCGCAATATCTTGTGCAATACCCATTGAGACACATGTGTGACATCCACAGTATAATAATTACAGCTATGTCATTATCCTACCCTCCACTGTACAGGAATACAGTTGGTAATTTAAACTAACATCATGGGCGTTTCATGAATTAAAAGAGCTTACTTTGTTGGTTTAGCATCTTTTCCTGAACTTTCTACATAGAAGTGGACAGATTCTGCGACTTTCCGTACTGTTGCAATACCTCAGAGAACAGTTGATTACATAATAAAGTTCTTAATGTGCTAAAGTAAAACAGCAATGATTGTTAACAACCAATATTATATATGACATGTGTATTAAAGTTGCCCCTGTGGCACTCATCTTTTCCCACAAAGAATGATTCAATTGCAATGACTATGAATAGATTACGGATAGTGAAATTGATCCTAGCTTCAGGAGGCAATACCATTTTTTAGGTTTCATTGTCCAGTACTCTCTGTCTGCTGTGATGTTACCTCAGGCAATCATTGTTTAGGCTGGTATATGTGGAAGTCTGCAACATCAGAAAAGGTGGAGAGGCAGTTAAAAGTTGGTGAAAAAGAACATCAATGTTAATAGATAATCCATAATGCTTTTTGTGTGACAAATTCAAACTTCACATTTGCTCAAAATATCGAAGTACTTTGAGAAATGATGATTTGGAGAGTGTCGTTATCCAGACTCCATAGATTACAATTTTATATTCAGAATTTAAAAGCATTTAAGAGCTTTTATGATGTTTTCACAATAATTATATGTCAAAGTTGATGATAATACTTGAAAAGCCTACACTATAGAACAGAATGTCATCATTTTGCATGTTAAGTTGTTCCATTTATAAACAAAGTGCTGATAATGATCAGAGCTAAATCCAGTTGCATCTGCTTATGTATAAGTGTGTTTTTTATACACTGACAAAAATGCACCTTGCAAATTTGCAAACAATTTTCCTTCTTCAGCCCTTGATTCCCCGTTTGATTATGGTCAGTCTTCCTCTCCTACCAATGATCATTTCTGGACCATTTTGAGTTCCCATTCAGGATCATGTCTGCATAATTTTAAATCGAGACCTAATATCATTCACGAATTAGACAAATTTAAAAGTGTGATCAAATAGTGTGAGCAATTTTAACTGGGCAATTTCTGAAAACAACCAATTGAGTACTTAGGAACCAGAATAATAACTTCCACCATAGCCAACACGTGACTCGTGTTATGTCCAGTTTTTCATTTTTCTCGGAATATGTGTATTAATTCAGTCAAATATTGAAAAGTCTTTTCCTAATCTATCCCAAGATATATTCTATTTTTGCCTGGAATTGTTATAATATTAAAAAAGGGAATTTCACATAGGATGGTAATAAAGCACATTTAGGAGTGACTACTGATTATCTGGGAATGTAGGTACACAAGAGTTTCGTGCATTAGATCATTTGCACATGCATTGAAACCATGGAGACACAACAGAGGGTTGATGCTGGAATCTGGAGCAATAAAGAGACTGCCAGATGACCTCAACAGGTCAAGCAGCATCTGTAGAGGCAAAGGGATGTTCAATGCTTTGGGTCAAGTTTGTAGAGGGAAAATAGCCAATGTATAGAAGTGAGAGTGTGGTGATGAGACAAGTCGTTGGTAGGTGATTGGTGTCCCCTCCATCAAGAAGGGGATTATTGACAGTTAGAGCTATTTGAGGGAGAGGGTGGGGGAATATCGAGATACATTAAAACAAATTAGACCAATGGGGCCAGGTGGGGGAGGGGAGTGGGAAGGGGATGTGTTGGGTGGAATCAGATAAGGGAGAAATTATGGCAGATGGAGCCGTATGGGTGAGGGGTTCAGAAAAGTGACCAAACAGCATAGTAACCCAATATGTGGAATCTGATGGAACCAGGTAGGGTTGGGTGATGTCTTGGTAATGGATTGGGGAGGTAGGAAGTGATAGCAAGTGTGAACAAAGGGAGAGGAAAGGAACACACAAAAAAAGGAAATATGAACAATGAAAGGGGATATCGGTGTAGTGGCTTACCTGAAATTGGAAAATTCAATGTTCATATCATTGGGCCTTGGGCTATTTTAGTGGAATTTCAGATGCCATTGTTCAGTTTGCATTGGGCTTCACCATAGCAGTGGAGAAGGTCATGGATAGATAGGTTGGATTATGAATGGGAAGTGGAGTTGAAATGCAACCAGAAGCTTGAGATGACAGATCCTCCTCAATTACATTCAGTTACCAAATCTTTGCTTGGCCTCACCATTGAAAATAAAGCCACATTACAAGGACCAAATGCATGCTATTTATGTTCTGATTGGATAAAAGTGGAATGAGAACATACATCTGGAAAATGAGTGAAATGCATGCAAGAGCTAAACCAGAGGGGGTGGAGAAGCTGGGAGAATGTGCTAGAGTCCTTACAGGAGAGATGGTGGGAGCATGTACAGTTAAAGAAGCTGATGGACTTCATAGGTTTACAGTAGTTCAGTGTGAGGTTGGTCTGTGAGAAATCACATCAAAGGGACAGGAGGCATGTAGGTAGCCCGGAATGTTGAAAATCTAAAATAAAAACAGAAAGATAAAAACAGCAGGTTTAGACTTTAGTTGACCCTTCAGCTCACTGAGTCCACGCCGATCAACGATCACCCATACACTAATTCTATCCTACAAATTTACGGAAGCCAATTAACCTACAAACCTACACGTCTTTGGAGTGTGGGAGGAAACCAGAGCACCCAGAAAAAGCCCAATGGTCACAGGGAGAATGTATAAACTCCCTACAGCCAGCACTCTATACAGGATAGAACCTGAGTCTCTGACACTGTAAGGCAGCAACTCTACCGCTGCACCACTGTGCCGCCCTAAAGGGACAGCGGGTAAATAAACATAGAAACATAGAAAATAGGTGCAGGAGGAGGCCATTTGATCCTTCGAGCCAGCACCGCCATTCATCGCGATCATGTCTGATCATCCACAATCAGTAACCCCTGCCTGCCTTCTCCCCATATCCCTTGATTCCGCTAGACCCAAGAGCTCTATCTAAGTAACAATTCTTGTTGGGGAGCTCGACTAGATAACTCAGCACTGTTGAACTACTAATGAACTGCATTGAACTGGAATATATTTAATGATTCAGCATCCACAACACTCTGGATTAAAGACACAAAAAAATCACAAACCTTTTAATGTGGAGAAATTCTTCCATATTTCCATCTATTGTTCTGAAATGTTTCCTCCAGTAGTGGATTCCCACTGAAGCGGAAATATCATCTATGCACCTACCCTGCCAAGCCATCTATGAAACATATGTTTGAATATGATCGCCTCACATTATTTTAAACTCAGAGGCTTGGTGCAGCCCCTACATCCCATAAATCAACCTTGGAAGCCTTCACTGAACTTCTTCAAATGCAAGTACATCCCTCCTTAACTGAAGATGCTGAAACGGTTTCCAATACCCCAATTATTTTTGCACTAGAATCCTGTACATCACCAGCAATGATTTCACTTCTTTTTACTCAATCCGTTTGCTTTAAAGGCCAGCAATTTGCTGCCATAATTACTTTTGTGCCTTCATTTTCATTCTGCTTTTGCATATTAGAAATGTTTATAAATGAGTAGAAAATAGAGATGGTAGGGCAGAAAAAGAAAGCATTAGTGCCCAAGGGGAAAATGTGGAAAGATCAAATAAGCCATTTCCTGGCCATAAATTATACTCGAGGATAAGTGAAATGTGACCTTTTCTACCGGCCATTTCAGTAATTTCTCGGGCAGTATGTCAAAAGCAGTTTATAACAGGATTTTGCACAATGGCTTTGTAATCAAGTTCACCTTTTCTGTTTGTTGTTGTGAACATGGAACCCCTCATTCCCCTGCCCTTCAAAAAAAAAGTAGATTAATGTTTTTTCTTAAATGTTGCAAGAAAAACAAATGCTTAGATTTGTGGTTGAGATGAAAATGTAACTGGGGAAGCAGAAGAAATAAATAATTTTGGCTTTGGTAAAGAACCTGAATTGTACTAACAGTGGCTGTGTTATATAAAGTGTTAAGGGCCTGTCCCACTTAGGCGACCTTTTAGGCGAGTGCAGGAGACTCGCCTCATGATCACCACATGGTCGCCACATGTTCGCTGGTGGTCTCTGATGAGTCTCCTTCATGGTCGAGAGGAGTTTTTCACCATGTTGAAAAATTTTCTGCAACCAAAAATTGGTCGCCATGGAGAAAATCGATACTTTTGTAGTCGTAGGTGCAGTGGTAGTGGGCTCGCCATGTCATTGTAGGTTGTCGAGGTAGCTGTGGGTAGTTTTAGTTAATCTCCTTTGCTGACTGGGTATTTTCATTGACTCATTGGGGAAGAAAAAACATAAGCACGAGTTTCAGAACCAAGGAAAATGACTAGTGATGTTAAATGCCCGCTAAACTTCACAGCTGTGTATCTCTGACTTATTAAAAGGTGTCTGGCTTCTTAAAAGTGTCTCCACTCCTTCTCTCCCCCCTTCTCTCCCCCCTTCTCTCCCCCCTTCTCTCCCCCCTTCTCTCCCCCCTTCTCTCCCCCCTTCTCTCCCCCCTTCTCTCCCCCCTCCCCACTCTTTTAAAGGACTTACCATACACTGTGTTAGCCGCCTAAACCTTCCTGCCATCACGGTGTGTGTCTGTATCACCTTGGCTTAGCACCGTGTGAATTTCAGACAGCGCTCCCCCGCTTTCCCTGGCCCCCTCCTTTGCTGTGTGTGTGTGTGTGTGTGTGTGTGTGTGTGTGTGTGTGTGTGTGTGTGTGTGTGTGTGTGTGTGTGTGTGTGTGTGTGTTCCGCTCTGATGGTCGCCGTTCCAGTCCGCGGTTTTCAGGCGAATGCCGCGAGCTTGTAGGTCGCAGGCCATCCGCTGAAAAGTCGCCTAAGTGGGACAGGCCCTTTACTTAGCCATTTGCACATCCATCAGCCGTGAGTGCCTTTCGCGGGTTGAAAGCTGCCTTGAGTTTCTGAAAGCAGCTGTAATCGTTCTTTTACACAATGGCATGGATTTTGCAAGGGAATTTTGTCAGTCCTGGACTGGCAAATCATTGACATGGTATCGCCACCTTGGAGACAATAAGCTTGAACAAGCCATGAGTTTACTGAAGTAAAAATTGCGATCATGAAGACTGCAATCCACTGAATTCTTTCAGGCATTTTTGGAGCTTTTTTGGAGACTCCTTTCCAAATGTTGGATCGTCTTGCAAACTTGGTATTGATTGTGTGATTAGATGTAAGCCAACAAAGACTCATTATTCTGTTAATATATCTTGTGAGGAGGTTCTGTGCCCATCAATTTACTTTGATTGTCATTGGTAGTTATGGCTGATGAATTGTTTTGAGGACATTCATATACAAGAAACAAATTGTGATTGATTTTCTTTTGTTTTGAATCTGCAGACTTCAAATCCTCCTTATGCAACTAAATAGAAGGCATATACCGACTAAGTATGGCAGTAAGAAAGAGATTATGTAAAAAGCATAGCTCCATAACACAATCAACTGAATCTGCGGGCCAAATTGAAGTTATGAATGTTTATGTTTTCTCCTTAAAGTCAGCAAACATGTCCAATTCATTTTCAAAAATCACAATTTGATTGATGTTGTGCCAGTCACACACACATGCCTATAATACCAATTTATGATTTTGCTAAAGCATGAGGGGACATGGCTTGTACAAATCATCCTGTTGTGAATCCGTAAACATTTCTGTTAAAGGCTCTAACTTCATAGGTATTGCAAGATGGTGTAATAATGAAGATGAAAATAGAAATAACAATAATAGTAATATTGTCAAGTATGGCAAATAAATTCACCAGCAAAGAAACTATATATTTAATTAGAAGATAGTCACAAAAAGCTGGAGTAACTCAGTAGGACAGGCAGCATCCCTGGAGAGAAGGAATGGGTGATGCTTCAGGTCAAGATCCTTCTGAGATGCCGCCTGTCCCACTGAGTTATTCCAGTTTTTTGTGTCTATCTTCGCTTTAAACCAGCATCTGCAGTTCCTTCTTAAACATTTCATCAGTATTTAAATGATTAGTATTAAAATATTTATTTTATATTATGTTCAAGGTTTCAAGGTCAGTTTATTGTCACATGTATCAATTAAGGTTCAGTGAAATTCGAATTACCACACAGTCATACTAAAGGGCCTGTCCTACGGGCGTTATTTGCGCGTCATTTACGCGACATCATTTACGCGTCACGTCACACGACACGCGCGTCGTGACTTGCGCGTCATGACGCACACATGGCACGTGGTGAGATGTGGTGGTTTAGGCAGTGATGCGCGGTCACGTGCGGCGCCCCAGGATTTTGGGATTCTCAAAATCCTTGCATGATGCCCAAGTGGGACAGGTCCTTTAAAAAAAGCAACAAGACACACAACTAGATAAAAGTTAACATAAACATCTACCACAGCGGATTCTGCACGTTCCTCACTGTGATGGAAGGCAATAAGGTCCAATCTCCTTCCTCTTTATTCTCCCTTGATCGGGGAAGTCGAACCATCCGCAGTCTTGGCGATCAAAGTCCCCGCAGCCGGCGATCGAAACTCCCGCATTGGGGCGATCGAAACTACCGCGTCGGGGCAGTCGAAACTTCTGTGGATTGGCGTCCCCGATGTTGGTCTCTAATCAGAGACCTCGGGCTCCGCAATGTTAATGACCCGCAGGCTCCTGCGATGGAGCTCCCGGTCGATCTCCAGCAAAGGCCGCCAACTCCACAGAGACACAATACGGGGAAAAGGCGCATCTCCGTCAAGGTAAGAGATCAGAAAAAGTTTCCCCCAAACCCACCCACCTACATAAAACAAACTAAAGAATACTAAAAAACATACATTTAACACATACAAAACAGGCACAAAAAAGGAAAGGACAGACATACTGTTGGCGAGGCAGCCATTGATGGTACCGCCCGGTGGGCAATTAAAAATTCTGGTTATGACATTCACAGCTGCAGTTTGATGAGAAATGTAAACATTAAATTATGCATAACCTGAGAAAAATATTTGATAGTTATGTCATACTTACAGAAATATAGTTATTACTAGACTAAGTTGAACCCGTTGGGTCCCAACATCACATAGTCCCCCAACGCAATATTCCACCTCTCCACCAATTCCAATATTGGTGGCCAGTGGGGGGGGGGGCTTTCTGGAGCGCTAGTATGGGTGTTGTGGGCTGATGGGGACTGGATTCCAGAGGGCTAGTATGGACATTGTGGGCCGAATGGTTTCTTGGGCTGGTGGCCTGTTGTGCTGGCAGCTCACTCACTCACGGCTGATGGACTGGCAGTTGGCACGGCTATTGTTTGAAATTCCATTTCAAACAGGGTGCAAGGCCACCAAATTCAAGTGCAGTTTCTTACCACTTCTAGCAGGGTGCAAGGTCACCAAATTTAAGTGCAGTTTCATACCATTTCAAGCAGGGTGCAAGGCCACTAAAGACAGCGAGTCGTGACCTCTCCATCTTGCAGGGACTGAGCCACGCCCACACTTCTGGGTTTTATAGTCCCTCACCCCCCCACCAGAAGGGGCGTGGCCTTCATGGCATGATTGACAGGAGAGAGAATCTCAATATTTTTTAAACACTAATAACTTTTATTTTTCATCGATGGGAAAAATCTTTGGCACCTGATGAGCGGAGGGGGACACAGCTTTAGCATTTCTAAACCAAAGGCAACACAGCTTTACCATTTCCAAACCAAAGGCAACACAGCTTTAGCATTTCCACACCAAAGGCAACAGAGCTTTAGCATTTCCAAACCAAAGGCAACACAGCTTTAGCATTTCCAAACCAAAGACAACACAGCTTTAGCATTTCCAAACCAAAGGCAACACAGCTTTAGCATTTCCAAACCAAAGGCAACACAGCTTTAGCATTTCCAAACCAAAGGCAACACAGCTTTAGCATTTCCAAACTATATTTTCAAACCACATTAAAGGGCACTGACAGGTCAGTAAATCCACTCACAGTTTAGTAGACATGTGTTCAGTGTTATTCACAGCTCAGACTGAGAGACGTGACCCTCTTTCTCCCCCATCTTGCAGAGCCTGACTGAGGCACTCAACACTTCCGGATTTTACAGGACCTCCGGAAGGGGCATGACCTTCATAAGAGAGAATCTCAACATTTTTTAAACACCAATAACTCTTTTATTTTTCATTGATGGGAACAATCCTCTTGTCCTGCGCAGCGGAGGGGGCTCTGAGTAAGATGACCAAAAATCACAGCTGTAAGTGGCAGCATTTTTTCTAAAATCAATATACAGAACAACAGGAAGTGGTGGGGTGAGGGATTGCAACCTTCACGTGGTCCGCACTGTTTCAACGAATGCAATCAACCTGGCGTGCACAATCAAATAAGATCAAATAGAACAAGTTGTCATACAACTTTTGGCTGTGCACGCCATACGCAAGAAGAAGAAGGAAGTGGTCAAGATCAAACTTTTAGTAATATAGATGATTAGTTGTATTATATATAACATCAGTGTTCAGTTTTCTTGGAGCACCTTATGCATCCTGATTGCACAAGAAACCTTGAGTAAACCTCATGTCTTTGTGTCAAACATAAAGTGCAATAGTGTCTGGAGTACTGCAGCACATTAGACATTTACTCTACCCAAAGGACTGCTTTAGTTCATTTATGCACAACACTCTCCTGCATACAGCCATACCACATAGAAGGAGACAAATGTTGGCCTTCAATTCTTTTCAGCGTACAGAACAATCCCTGACATTTATTGTCTGGCCAAATTGCTTTTGAACTTGTGTTGGAAGGAACTGCAGATGCTGGTTTAAACCGGAGATTGATATGAAAAGCGCTTGAATTTGCTTGGCCATTTCAGAAAGAAGAATCAACGACAATAATGCAAATTTTAATAAGATTAGTAAATTTCTTTCCCCAATAAGAATGATTTAGAGTTTTACTGCAATCTATGTTTTTCCAGCCTTTACCATTGATAGTAGTTTTCATTGCATAATTATTTAATTGTTTTTGTTATCCACACACTGGGATGCGATTTGAGCTTCTGCCTGTGGATAATTAACTTAGACCTAATGGATCACCTGTCCAGTAAAATAACCAGTGTGAAACTACACTCCTTGACTCTATCTTTAAACTCTAGGATGAAATGATTGACAATTGTTTCAATTTCTTCAGAATTTTATGTTATTATTTATTTTTGTTTCCAGGTATCCTTCTTCCTATTCATTGTTTTTGTCGTCTACACAATGCTACCCTTTCGTATGCGAGATGCCGTGGTGGCCAGTGTGTTGACATCATCCTCCCATACTATTGTGCTGAGTGTCTGCCTATCAGCCACATCTGTCATAAAGGATCATTTGGTTTGGCAGGTGAGTGCTCAGTAAGATAGGTGCAGATGTTCACGTTCAATTCTATCGTGTATTGTGTTCTTTTTATCTGTATGGCTGTGTGGTAACTCAAATCTCACTGTACCAATTGGTGCATGCGATAAGAAATGTAACTTGAACTTGAGGTTAAAGCCCGGGTAACGTTATGGGATTTGCAAGGTGATTATTTTTAAACATACCAAACCAAAAATAATTTGTTAGCAGTAAATAAAATATGAGTTGTGCTCTGTGAATAATATATCTGCGTGTAAAACCCATGTGGCTCTTTGTATGCTTGAGAAATAAATCACTGTTTTTCTGGGTGAAATATTTAAAGAGTAATTTCAATATTTTCTCAGCCTGAACATATCTATTATAAATATATCAATCAAAGAGGATGTGAAGCGCGGCAGTTAATCAATCAATCAATCAATCAATCAATCAATCAATCAACCAATCAATTTATTCATCACATACACAATAAAGTGCAGTGAAATGAATTTTGCCAGCAGTGGTACAATCAAAAATGAACACACAATATACAATATATAATTTAACATGCTATAACATTGTGATGTCTTCTGTAAGACCGTTGTGACTAGCACAATGAATCCGACATCTTGTAAGAAGGATTTAATCTGCACAACCCGGAAACTTTTAGAAGGTCACCTGACCTCAGTCACGAGGCACAGGCGCATTTGCCAGCTTCAGCTTTTGGTCTCAAGGGGCACTGGCATTTATATTACATATACATCACATCTTCCCCTTCACTGTAGTTACATCACATCTCCCCCTTCAACGTTGGGGTCAAAACTAATAACTTGAACCTTTAATCAATTTAATGTGGATAAAGTACCACAAATAACACAGTGCTCTTCATACTACAAAACTATAAAATAATTGCCCAACAATTTTACATAACAAGTCGAGTTGGGGGTTTTGACAATCGCCCACTTCTCGTGCAAGTCGTATTTCCAACTCGTGCTGTGTCGTATTTCTGTTGTGTGCGAGTGTAGCTTGGCTCGCTTTGAGCCGATTCCCCCACCACAGAACCTTGTGATGAGGCCTGTGATAGTTCTCTTGAGTCTGGGAGACTAGCTGCTTCTGGGAGAGGAGCTCCTCCGCCTGGTTGACTCTCAGTCTCGTCTGGGAGAGTAGCCCCTTCTGAGAGACGGTTTCCTCCTTGTGGGAGAGTGTTCGCACTTGTCTGCTGCGTGTTGCCAGGGCATGGCTCAGCTGCTTCGTGTGCAAGTCGTATGTCCTTCCTGTTCCTGCGGAACTCTGTACCGCTCGGTGTAGAGATGACGTAGCTCCGAGGGGACAGGTTTTCTCTTGCAATACGGCCGCGTTGCCACTCAGTTGGTTTGGCATGAAACCATACCTGTTGTTGTTGTTCCAGGCACGGCAGTGGCTCGACGCTTGCCTTCTCATTGAAGTATGCTGCCTGTTTTTCTTGTCGGACGGCCAGTTGTGGTCCCATGGGAGGGACATGATGAGGCAGTAAGAGTGATAGAGGCGATGGCAATTTGCTTCTTAACAGTCTACTGCTCAGTAACTGTGAGGGGGCATAGCCGCCTGTCCCATCAAGGGGGGCGTTGCGGTATTCGAGGATGGCGTACACCGGGTCACGGCCGCTGCGTTTGGCTATCTTCATAATACTTTTCATAGTTTGCACACAGCGCTCTATCTGCCCGTTGCTCTGTGGATATATGGGACTTGAGGTGACATGGGCAAATTCCCAGTCATCCTGGAACCTACGAAACTCAGCACAGTCAAATTGTCTCGCTTTGTCTGACATCACCAAGTCAGGAATGCCATTCCGGGCAAACATGCCCTTCATCTCACGTATCACCGAATGTGACGTCATGTCTGTCAGTTGCACTATTTCTGGGTACTTGGAGTAATAGTCCACTACAAGCAAATGGTCAACTCCATCCAGATGGAAGATGTCTGCGCCGACCTTAGACCAAGGTCTGCTGGGGATGAAGTGTGATTGGAGCGGCTCGCTTGCTTGTGCTCTCCTAGTCGCCTGGCATATCGAGCAAGTTCCCACTGTGTCCTCAATCTGTGCATTAATTCCTGGCCACGCAAATAAATTGCGGGCTCGTTGTTTAAGTTTCACTACTCCCAGATGTGATTCATGTAGCGCGTTCAGCATCTGCCTCCGCATGCTTTGGGGGACTACGATTCGGTTTTCCCTCAAGACTAATCCATCAACTTCAACCAGCTCGTCATGGTATGTATGAAACGGAGTCAAGTCCGAGGGCAGATCACGCCTGTTACTAGGCCAACCCTTCCTTATATACTCGCACAACAGTGTTAGGGTTCGATCTTTTTTTGTTTCAACTTTGAACTGCATTAGGCGCGCGTCTGACATGTGTAGGATGGCTTCTACAGCATGTATCACGTTCGGCAGTGCGGTGTGCTCTTCCGCAGGCGTGTTTTCACTGGGCAGCCGGCTCAGGGCATTGGGGACAAACATTTCACGTCCTGGCTTCCACCGTATTTCCAGGTCGTATCGTAGCAGGTGCATTCGCATGCGCTGGAGTCTGGGGCTTAGTTTGTGTAGCGGCTTGGCGAGCAAGCCTACTAATGGCTTGTGGTCAGTAAGGATTACTGTGCGCTGACCGACAATGAAGTCATGAAACTTTCTGCATGCGTACAATATGGAGCACAGCACCTTCTCTATAGTTGCACAGTTGCGCCCGGCTGCGTTCACACATCGTGATGCATATGCAACAGGTCTCTCGTCTTGCATCAGGACCGCTCCAAATCCGCTGTTGGAAGCATCTGTAGCAATTGAAACGGGCGCGTTCACATCGTACAGTTTGAGTATGGGTGGCGATGTGATAAGTCATTTCAGCTTGTCTACTGCATGTCTGTGCTTCTGCTCAAAATGCCACGCTCCTCCCTTTTCTGTTAGCTGTCTAAGTGGGGCGGTGATCTCCGAAAGGTTCGGAATAAACTTGGCCGCCATGTATGTCTCCATCCCCAAGAACATTTGCTCTTCAGCCTTGTTTGTCGGGTATGGCATTTGTAGCATGCTGCTGACACGAGATGGGCTTGGCGACACGCCTGCTTGCGAGATGACGTGTCCCACATATTCAATCTCGTTTGAGCGCATTACTGACTTTCTGGGATTGAGCTTTAGGCTGGATTCTTTCACCCGTTCGAGTAGGGCTTTCACCCTTGCGTCATGTTGTGCTGCATTCACACCCCAAACGAGAATGTCGTCAACGACTATCTCCACCCCTTCTAAATCGCCAAACTCTTCCTGCATCGCCCGCTGCCAAATCTCACTTGTGGATGAGATTCCAAATGGAAGCACGAGGTATCGGTATCTCCCAAAGGGAGTATTAAATGTGGTCAAACGCGAGCTGTCATCGCTCAGTGGGAACTGCCGACGTTCGAGAACATTGCAGCCCGCATGCCAAATGCAGAATGGTTCTCGTCAATTTTCGAGAACCATTCTGCATTTGGCATGCGGGCTGCAATGTTCTCGAACGTCGGCATCGGGAAATGCTCCCTATGAATGGCCGCATTGAGGTAACGTGGGTCAAAGCATATGCGGACTTTGCCATTAGGCTTGCACAGTCATTGAATTCACCCAATCCATCGGTTCGCTCACGGGCTTTCCATGCGCTCTAATTCGGCTTTGACCTTATCCCTGATCTTATAGGGGATAGTGCGGGGCAGGTTTTGCTTAGGTTGCACGTTCTCTTGCAGCGCTATGTTGTACTCATGTATTTTTAGCCTTCCCAGCCCTTGGAAAATCTCGCGGTTTTCCTCAATGATCCTCGCAGTGTATGATGGACTCGCACTCACGCCACCAACCGCCTCCTTTCGCACAAGAAGCCCTAACTTTTCACAAGTTAGTTTCCCAAATATGGATCTCACATTCCCCCTCACCATTTGAAAGACAACCCTGTGTTCTTTCTTACCTACTTTGACGTTCCCCTTTGCCTGCCCCACAGGCTTCATTGTATGTCCAGAGAATGATCTCAGTGTCACGTTTGTGTTCTAAGGCAAAGACTAAGGCAAGACCAGTCTTTCTGAACAAGTGCTCTGGCAGGATGTCCACTTGAGCGCCAGAGTCAAGTTTGAACTCAATGTTCACATTGTTGATGCTGCACATCTGTCCCCATTCACACATCGACTCAATCACAGCGTCAGTCACGGCGTCAATCTAAAATACATCAACATCGTCGTCCACTGGCTCAGGCAGCGGTGAAGTGTTCATCTGGAACTCAACGTCGCGGACGTCACGGCTCCAGTCCCCGGCCTTTTGTCTGATTTACCGGTCATGTTGTCGGGGACGTGGGCGGCTGTTGGGCGCTCTATTTACCGGGCAGTCGGGGGATCTGGAAAGATGTCCAATCTCTCCGCAGGTATAACATCTCATGTACTGAGCAGGGCAGTAGTTGCCTTTATGCCCGCGGGTGCATGACCGGCAGACGGTATCCTTACCAGAATCACGGATTTCTGTCTGGTTGTCTGGGTCGCGAATCCCTGCCTCGGCCCTAGGGCCGACTGGCGCTGTCCCGTTTCACGTAATCAACAGTCTCTTCGGTGTCGATGGCAGTTGGGGCAATCTGCTTCATCTGTTCGGCTGCTGCTTCAGCTATCAGACACATGTCACTGCATTTGTCCAGTGTTAAATCATCGCATTGTAGTCGTTTCTCCTGGAGCAGCTGGCTGGTGATGCCGCAGACAATTCTGTCTCACAGCAACGAGTCATGGATAATGCCAAACTCGCAATCATTAGCTAAAGACTTCACTGCAGTCAGGTAGCTGGAGAAGCTGACTCCAGCGACTCCCCTCGCCGCTGATTACGTGTGTTAAAGATGTATCTTGAGACAGTTATGTTATTTTTTGGTTCACAGTATGTCTGAAACTTATTTTCTTCAGTGGTTGTATTTTGTTACATTCCTCCTGGGCAAACTCAAAGGTTCCACAAGTCTCCTGAGCGGCCGGCCCGGCTACGTGGAGAAATATTGCACAGCAAATCTTATCTGGCTTACTCGTCAGTTTTGAAGCAGTCTCGTACAGCTGGAATGCTCTTATACAGTCCTTACTGGCCAAGTTCCCTTGCAGGGAAAATGGACCCGGTGGCTTGAGTCCAGACATTCTTTTCTTTAGTTTTTCCCTCTGACACCATGTGATGTCTTCTGTAAGACAGTTGTGACTAGCACAATGAATACACGTCCGACATCTTGTAAGAAGGATTTAATCTGCACAACCCGGAAACTTCTAGAAGGTCACCTGACCTCAGTCACGAGGCACAGGCACATTTGCCAGCTTCAGCTTTTGACCTCAAGGGGCACTGGCATTTATATTACATACTGTATATATCACAAACATGTTTCAATGATATTTCACTCACTAGGATTCATCTGATCTATTGCATGAGGTTTATTTAAATTTATAATGGTGTGTAAATCAACTGTAACTGAAGACTTACTGACCTGGACTTAATTACCTTTTCTGGTAACTCACAAGGGGACTGTCAAAATGATGCTAAATATAAAGTCAAAATAGATGTTTTGCCATTTTCAGCATTTTCCAAAACTAAATGAGCTTTTTAAGTGCATTGTAGAAGTTTATCTTGGTCAACATGAATGAGTTGGGCTGAAGGGTCTGCTCCTGTGCTGTATGACTCTTAGTTGTCATTGTAATAGATAATATTCGAATGTGTAGGAAAAAAATCAAATAGTATTGTTATTTTCTGTAATTCTCAGACACCTGAGCCTCTGGCGGAAAGCTTTTCTGGTGATGCAGTTAAATTAATAATGTAAAGTGCTTGGAGGCAACCATTATTAATATCTTTGTTGATTTGATCTGTAAATTTGATAAAATGAGAACACTGTTACCAATCCCTGGAAGTACCAGATGGTCAATTGACATTGATTTAGCTGGTTAACGTATATTTGATTAATGCCTTTGTCACTGTCTGTGACATTCTGGAGTCATAGCTGCTGAATAGACTTACTATTTTAACAGTCACCAATAGGTTGCTGTACTGATTTATATTTTGCTGCACTGGAGTTTTATTTTCATGCTAGTCAACGTTTATAGTACAGGGCATTTTGAATGCTTATTGATTCTTATAGACATGTGAATGATAGTTTAACATTAGAATTTTTTAATGCTCCTTCCAGTACATTACCTGTGTATCTTATCACCTTGCATGGACAGAGAGCAGCAAATTCATGCTCGGTGCAAAGCTGTATCCTTTCCTGCAATATTCTATTTTATTCTGCTAAAAATGAGATTAGCTATTTATAATGAGCAGAAAAGTGGTGATGATGATGAGTATGTTTGTTTTGCACTATTAAATATGGGCATCATTAATATGGGGCTCATCAGCCTGGGAAGGCAGTTCATCCAGGAGAGGAAAAATTCTGATTTAAAACCTCCACTGCCTTGTGGCCATATCCAGTCATGGAAAAGGCTCCAGGAGTAAACCTCAAGAAAATCCGGAGTCGGAGCCACTAAGGCAGTTCGTCGTTGTCTACAATCTCGCTCCTGCGACGGCGCTGGTGCCAAACTGTAATGGCCCTGCTGTTCCTTTGGATCGATCAGCGACGTGGAGAGGGGGGATGTGCTGCCTGGGCAACAGCCTGTCCTCCATATGACATTGCCCAAGCTTGCATCCAACCATCCAACCCATGGTCAGTCATGACCGAGAGGGGCCTACATTAATATAGGGTTGGCTGGACTGTTGTAAGTTGATTTTATCAGAAGATAAAAAAGACACCCATAATTAATTATGTTTGTTACCAAAACTCTCAAACCTTGAACCTTGCAGCATCTATTGTTTTTGCACTTCAGAATGTGTGCTGGAATCATAATACACAAGTAACCCATGTCAATGTGGTGGAATGAAACAGAGAGGTTCTCCATACCCACAACCTTGTGTGCATTTTAATGTTCTATTGACAGGATGTGACTATTCAACATAACTTCAGTGAAATTACGTTCAGGTTAAAATGTAATGCTGGAAGATGTTTAATGCCTAGGGCAGCACAGGAGCACAACTGGCAGAGCCACTGCCTCATAGCACCAGTTTCGATCCTGACCTCGGATGCTGTCTGCGCAGAGATTGCATATTTGCCCTGTGAACATGTGGGTTTCTTTCGGGTGCTCAGGTTTCCTCCCACATCCCAAAGACATGTGGGTTTGTTGGTTATTTGGTCTCTGTAAATTCCCCCTAGGGTGTTAGAAAAGTAGGATAACATAGAACCAGTGTGGACGGGTAAATGGTCGTCGTGGACTTTGTGGGCTGAAGGCTTAGTACCATGCTGTATCTCTAAACTAAACTAAACTTCACATGTGGTCAAAGTTAGTGAACATTACACTGCATCTTTTGGTTACTCATCTATACTCTGTTTTGTGCTATTCACTCCCATCGCTTCATGAAATAATTTCTACCGATCAAGACTTGAAATCAGCATTTGCATTCCCAGCACCCACTCCCACAACTTTCAGTGCCCTGCACTCACCATCACACTTCCCTCTCTTGGAGATTACACAATTCCATATATCTCTAACAGACCAGTAATATCAGAACAATGCTTATCAATTTACCATCTGCTGAGCATTAGTGGGCTTGATGACACAATGTCTAGCAGTGGTATAGGCCGCTACAATAGTAGCAGGGAGGTTGTTGGTTATAAAGGTATGTTCACATCCAAAATATAAGTGTGTGCTGGCAAATAATAAATCTCAGGTACACAAAAATGCTGGAGAAACTCAGCGGGTGCAGCAGCATCTATGGAGCGAAGGAGATAGACAACGTTTCGGGCTGAAACCCTTCCTCAGACGTTTCCTCAGAAATAATAAATCTCATTAAGTTTGGAGTGTGGGAGTAGTGATCTTCATTTCAACGCATGCATGAACCTGTATTTCAACTTACATTGAAAACCAAGCAAAACCAACCCAATCTGTGTGCAGTATTGAAAAGATACTTGTACAGATACATTAATAGAAAAGGTTTTGAGAGTTATGGGCCAAACATGGGCAAAAGGGCCTCGCGTAGATTGGGCATCTTCATAGGCATGGATGAGTTGGGCCCGTTTCCATGCTGTATGACTCTCTTTATTCCTAATATTTGAAGCTCTCAACCATCTCCACTTCAGGACTATTGATGCTGATTTGGCATGTACTCCACCTTGCCTCCTGAAATTAATATTATCCTTTATCTTGCTAACTTTTATGACAATGTTATTTTCTTGGCATCATGTTACTAAACTGTTTATCTCCTTCCTGTACTCCATTTCTTCACTGGTCAGGTTCTGGGCCACCACAGCGATGGCATCTGCAAACTTGTAAATTGAGTTAGAATTGAGCCACACAGTCTGGACTGTACAGGAAGTATAGTAAGGGGCTGGAAACATATTCCAAGTGGACATTGGTATAGAGAATGATTGTGGAGCACGTTTTGTCACATATCCTTACTGATTGTGATTAATGGTCCAAACCTAAAGTCAAGGATCCAGTGACAGAGTACTGATTCCTGGCCCAGGAATTTAGAGATGAGTTTGGTTGGATTTATGGTGTTGAAGGCAGTGCTTCAATAAGTAAGATTATGATGTAGGTATCCTTTTCATCTTGATGTTTCAGAAATAAGTGTAGGACCAGAGAGTTAGCATCTGCCATTGACCGGCAAACTGCAGTAGATCAAAGCTGTTTAAGAAGGAACTGCAGATGCTGGAAAATCGAAGTAGACAAAAGTGCTGGAGAAACTCAGTGGGTGCAGCAGCATCTATGGAGCTCCATAGATGCTGCTGCACCCGCTGAGTTTCTCCAGCACTTTTGTCTACCGTAGATCAAAGCTGTCTGGGAGGCTGTAATTAATGTGCACCAAAACCAGCCAGTTGAAGCACTCCATGATAGCGGATGTCAGGGCCCTGCACAGTGGTAATTAAGGCCCACTACTTTATTTTTCTTTGGCAACGGGATGATAGTGGTCTTCTTAAAACAAGTGGGGACCACATATTGAAGTAGTATAAGTATGCAGTTGTGCTGCAGGTGTGAATTCATATTTGCTGCCTCAAAATGCAGCCAGTGGCACCAGAATGTCTGCAATCTTTGCAACGTCATATGCTTACACTGTTGTACTCTGACGGAAAAATAAGATGAATTCTTCTTGTCTCCTAGCTCCTTAATATATTAATATTGTGAAAACTATGAAATGTGTGCAGATCATCCATACTCCAGCCCAGATAGTAACACTTTGTGGCCAATGCCTTTGACAGCTACAGGGAAAGACCTTGGAGGATTCACTCAAAGAATAACATCACAAAGAAGATGAAAGCCGTTCCAAGATAATTGTTTCCTTTCTAATTGATCCAACAGCAACTTCCAAGCACACTATATTCAGTTGTTTCCAAGACACTAGTCACTGCAGATTAGTGAAAAGTAAGCTACCCTGCTGTTTGCTCTCTTTAATTAATGAACATTCTTCTGCTCAGAATTCTACTTTCCCATCTATATCCCTTGTACTTTGTCTTTGTTGCATGCATAATCTTTTCATTCTAACTACTTTTTAGCAGTTTTCTGCCTATTTTGGTCATACCATTTCATCTGATTTATTTCTCATATCTTAAATTCCACTATTTCACATATCATTAATTTTGTCCTCATTTTTTCTGCATCTCTTTCAAGGACTTGTGTTCTACCACACATCCCTGTTCATCTTTCTTTGTTCTTTTAATTTTTCTCCATAATAACCTACATGAAAAAAGGTCCAGATTCCCTATCTGTATTTTATTTTACAGAACATTGCATTTCATAAGAAATTATATGAGCTTAAGTAAAAGTAGAACTGCAAAATAGACTATGAGAAAGACAAACCAAAAGAGGCATAATTTTCTAGGGAGCCAATTGGTACAGTACTTGAGCATAAATAAATGGTGAAAGTACAGAGAAAAAACATTCACATAATATTTAACTATTTGTTTGACAAAGCTGTAGCAATAAGAACTGTGTATATGGTTAATATTATAGTTCAGATGGGAAATAAAACATCCAAGGAACTAAAGACCAATCAACTTAACATCAGTAGCAGAACACCAAAGACTTCATTGACCAATCTCACTAATTTCTTTGAAGAGGTAACAATGAAGACAAAGAGAAGCATGACAGATGTAATGGACAAGAATTATGATAAACAATCTACACCCAACCAAGAGCCAGCTAGGATTTTATTTTGTAAATCACCTTAGAGTCTCTGGCAGGTTTTGAATAAAAATGGGTGGTCCAAATGGCCACCTTCACTAACATGTAAATGTACGAGTATGGCATGTGAAAAGGAATAGAGGGATGGCAGAGTAGACTCGATATGCCTAATGGTCTAATTCTGCTCCAATGTCTTATGATTTTATGATTATGTGGAGAATTGTGCTTCAATTTCTCAAAGCTCAAAATACACACATGGTGCTCACAATTGCATTTAGATATCAGGTATTTTGCTAACATTCTGCAACATAATGCATAGCAAATTATGTAATCTAATTTCCAAGCCAGTTGAAGTTTATATATTTCATTGTGGATGGAATAAACTCAGAACATGAAAAGCAAAATGCAGTTAGATGACTTTAAGGTCAATAGGGTTAATAGAGATTTATAGGGTAACCAGTTTTGTTTATGATTAATTAATGATTTATACCATAGAATTAAAAAATCCCAGTTTCTACATTTGAGATGGCTTTAGAGAGGGAAGGCAATATTGCAGAAAACTGGGGAAAAATATGTACTAAAGTTAATTAACTTCCAGAATAGACATTAAATTGACAAACAAAACTCCACAGACCCTGGTAGCTTATTATGAAAAATTACAATTTGCTTGGTAAAAGAATGAGTCACGTTACTGGGAAAGAAAGAATGTAAAACAGCAGACTAATGAAAGATCTGAGATTTATGATTGGTGTTGACAATGTAACTCTGGCCAATCACAGATTTCCTTGATTTTTTTCCTATGACAGTGAAGGAGATCATTTGGATCATTGAGAGCATCCCTTCTCTCACAGTTCCATTTCCTTACTTATTTCCCACAAACTTCACTCTCTCCCATGTCTATCAACACCTGATTTACCTGCCAACAACCACCTAGGGGCAATTTACATCAGTCAGTTTTCCAATCAGGTAGCACATTTTTTGGGATGTGGGAGGATACTAGAACATCTGGCAAAAATGCACCTGGTCTCAGGGTGAACGTACAAACTCCAAAGCCAATACTGGCGATCAGGATCAAAACTCAGGTTGCTGGCAGTGCTATCTGCTGCACCATGTGCTTTACATTTTTTTTCTGAATTCTCTGAGGTTCTATAAAACAAGTGACTGGAAAAAAATGTAATTGTCAAATATGTAGCTCAAATTCAAAAAGAAGCACCATTGAAAATTTTAGAATGACGGTGACCGTAATTGAAATAAGTAGCTTGCTAATATTCTACCCCCATCCATCCATTCACCTAGAATCACCTGAATTCTAAAGATGTCTTCTCTGGGAAACCTTTGCCTGTTGAACTTTCTGTATGTATGCAGCAACAGGTAATAATAGGCCAAAGCTCGTCAGCTGTGGACAATATTTTCAGAGAACCTTTGATGTTCAGTAAGTCATGCACTCAGAGCAGAACTCTTATATGTTCAGATGTTATTTTGCGGGAACATCTGTCACTACCCTCCAGACTGAGCCCTGTCTTCTTCTTCTTATCGAGTCCACACACAAGATTAGAAGTTGTTCAGCCAGAGCTGAACACACTTCTCGGCATCTGCACAATGGCGTCTGTCTTGCGCTTCTTGTGCTTCTTGTGCGTGGTGGTGGAAAGATTGGTTGAAACAGGGCCGCGACGTGAACGCTCTTTCCTTAGCCCCTCTGAGCCCTGTGAAATCCAATGATACAGACCAGTCCTGCTGGGATTCCTTACTATTCATTTGAATGGGAATTCTTGCCCAATTTATAATTATGTTATTGTAGTGTTCGTATTGACTGGTCAGTGTTTCAAAATATTTTCTAAAATATTTCTATGTGTTATTTTAAATTATTTATATTACCTTGTCAAGTTTGGGAAAAGCCTCACAAGATTTGGCAGAAGGGAGAACTTCAGCCCAAGTCTTTGCCTGTGATCAGAATGTTCAAAGCAGTGCTTCGGTATATGCCACCTGAACCTTGCTCACCTCCCTCTGCTTTACTTCCTGATTCTAAGCTTACTTGGCTTAGTTCTCTGCATTGGTTCTAGGTGTCAGTGGCTGCAGGTGATGGGCAAGGTTGAATACAATCCACAATGGGACATAAAATGCTGGAGTAACTCAGCAGGTCAGGCAGCCTTACTGGAGAACCCGGATAAGTGTCATTTCGGATTCAATCCAGATATTTTCATTAAGACTTCATTTCATTGCTTCTTCCAGATATTAATGTCAAAAAGTAAAAGCCTGCAAGATCTGTAATACCATATCTCACCTCTGGAAAATAAACACACTGCATCAACACCAAGTATTTTTCATTTGGCAAAAGACAGATGGCTCTTTATTGCATGGAGTGCTGGCTGTGAAATATAACTGCTCAATTGTTGTATTACTGCATTAAATAGAAAGTACTTAAGATGTTCTGTTTCATACGTTTTTGGGAAATGTCAAGGTACAAGAAGGTTAAGGGGGGACTTGATAGAGGTTTTTAAAATGATGAGAGGGATAGACAGAGTTGACGTGGAAAAGCTTTTCCCACTGAGAGTAGGGAAGATTCAAACAAGGGGACATGACTTGAGAATTAAGGGACTGAAGTTTAGGGGTAACATGACGGGAACTTCTTTACTCAGAGAGTGGTAGCTGTGTGGAATGAGCTTCCAGTCGAAGTGGTAGAGGCAGGTTCGTTTTTATCATTTAAAAATAAATTGGATAGTTATATGGATGGGAAAGGAATGGAGGGTTATGGTCTGAGCGCAGGTATACGGGACTAGGGGAGATTATGTGTTCGGCACGGACTAGAAGGGTCGAGATGGCCTGTTTCCGTGCTGTAATTGTTATATGGTTATATATGGTTATATGGTACAATGACGTTGGCTAACAACATTATGATGCGGAATCTATAGATAGCAGTAAAAAAAACATTGATGTACTACAACAGATGTTTCTAATGGTGTTGCTCATTTAAAGTCTAATTTTGAAATGGACCAGTGGGAGATTTAAATTTAGTTCAACATTATACAATCTGATAACTTGCCAGATTTAGAAACCATCCTCCTTTCTGAGCAGATTCCTCAACTAAAGATTAAGGCTTATTCAGACTGATTCTTCCCACAGCCACTTCACAGCCTCTGTAGAGTTCTCTCTTACCCTTATATTTCAACTTTCAAGTGCACAACCCTAAAACATGATGACCTAAGAGCCTGTTCATGGAGTGCCCAGTGAACAAACTGCATTAAAAGTTAAGGACTTTATGTGACTTCCATGAGAGCTACAATTTTAATTCCATGTTTTCTGTTCCCTCGATGCTCAAAGGATCTCAAACTTATGTAATGGTGTCTGTTGGTGTGCTATGTTTCTGGGACCGCACATCAGACCTGACCCCTATCATCTTTACTTGTATTGTGTGCAGTTCCAGTCACCACTCTACATGAAAGATGTGAATAAACTACAGTGCATGCAGAAAAGATTCACAAGAATATTGCCTGGGTTAGAGGGATTGAGTTATCAGAGGAGATTGGATAGGCTTGGTCTGTTTTCCCTGGAGCGAAAGAGGCTGAGAGATGACATAATAGAGGTATAAAAATTCTGAGAAGCATAGATAGCGTAGATAGCCAGAGCCAGTGTCCCATAGCAGAGGGTCAAAAAGAGTGGACACTGTTAAGGTGTTAAGGTGAGAGGGTAGAGCTTTAAAGGGGATATGAGGGGTACTTTTTTCACACGAAGAGTATTTGGTATCTGGAATGAGCTACCAAAGGAATTGATGGAGGTAGGAACAATCGCAAAGTTTAAGAAGCTTCTGAACAGGTATTGAATGAGCAAATCATAGAAGGTTGTGCAGTTAACAGGCAAGAGGGATTGGTAAAGCTAGGCATGATGATCAATAGGGATGAGGTGGGTCAAAGTGCCTAATTCCATTCTGTACAATATATGATCTCATGACCTTCTCAGTCAAAGCAGCCCGTTTGATTTACACTATCTTAACATTCTTCTTAACACATATTTCTTCAACCATTGGCACCTAGTGGCTGCCTTGCATACCATCCACAAAATGCCCTAATTTACCCTCATGGGCTACAACAACAGCACCTCCCAAACCTCCAGCCACTGCTACCGAGATGGATAAAGGTAGCAGGCAGGTAGAAGGTAACTAACACCACCAGTTGCAGAGTCTCAGCAAGTCATGTACCAAATATATCATTGATCCTTCTTCATTGCTGGATTTAAATCCAGCAACTCCTTGCCCCATAGCACTAGGATGCACCTTCACCAGAATAACTGCAGTGTTTTAAGATGGCAGCTCACCATCATCTTCTCCAAGGTAATTACAGATGATTAATAAATGCTGACTTTGGTGGTGATGGCCAGGTCCCAAAATGAATATCTGAGGATTGAACGTTGCAGCACTCCATCCAAGCCTTGGGGCTTTTCTCCTTGTCTTTTCCTCAATTTCTGTCTCATCCAATTCCCACACCTAGGCTTCCTCTGAGTTGAGGACTACTTTGTGGAATTCAATGCAAATGATTGATCGGTCTAAAAAAAAGTCTCATGAGCCGGCAACAGAGTCAGAGGTACTGAAATTGGATGCATGTAACGATGTGCTGCAAGGGTAATGTTTGTCAAGGGCAGATTAAAAGCAGTGTGGATAAATCACAAAGACATGTAAATAGATTGAAGAAATGGGCAAACCTGTGACAAATGTTTCCACATGCAGATTGGACCCAAATTGAAGTCTACTAGAGTCACCAATAAGGAATTTGGACAAAATAAAAACAAAAAATGCTCGTCCCTCATCTGGCCATATAATATTTATAGAAGGAAAAAAAAAATAGACTTGAAGATCTTTCATTAGAACTGACAAGATGTTCAGAACTCATAAAAGCAAAAGTAGGTAATTTGTCCTATTGGATCTACTCCACCATTCAATCATGGCTATTCTATCTTTCCCTCTCAACCCCTTTTTCCTGCCTTCTTCCCATAACCCTTGATACCCTTACGAATCAAATGTCTGTCAATCTCCACCTTAAAAATACCCAAATACTTGGCCTCCAACCAGAAGTCTTCAACCTGAAATGTTAACCCCCTCTCATTCCATTCTTCCTGTCTGATATGCTGAGTATTTCCAGCATATTTGTTTTAATTTCCAAATTTCAGAATTCCTGCATCTGAAAGTCTTTTTAAGAATTGCTATTTGCTGATGAAAATTCAAAATAAATGTTATTGCAAAGAATAATGGAAGAATGGGGACAATATGCATAGTTGAATTTAAGACGTTAGATGAAAACTGGTAGGTGGGTGGGTAGGGAGAGTGCATGTAGACCACAGGCACTGGCATTGGTTCCCTTGGGTTGAATGGTCTGTTTCTGTTATCAACAAACTATATAATGCCAGTCAGTTTGCTTCCACAATTCTTTTCAGGTGGTGTATTTTAAATCCACACCACCACAACTTGCTGAATATCTATTATTTTTTTATTTATTTCAAATTCCATTCCTTTACTAATTACATTAAAAATGTATCTGCTGGCTAACAAACCCCTGCCAGCCAAAACAAATTCTGATAGCGGAGATATTGGAAGGGATTGGGTTTGACAATGTGAACACTCCTTCCCTGACCATAGATATTTTTACATCGGGTGATTATCCTAACTGAATGTGCTCCCTCAACCTGAACAACTCACTACACTCATTTTTGCTGTCTTTTGGGGTTGTAAACCAGGAATTCAAAGCTAAAGCACCAATTATCACTCGTCTGAATTTACCTGCAGGTTCAGTAGTGCGTCTTAGTAGCTCTAAGTTAAAGGCTCACTTCCATGGGGTAGATTGTCTAATATCAAATATTAATTGCAAATAAGCTACTGTTTTTTTCATCTGCTGTGACATTGCTTTCAGCTGGAGAGGGTGAAAGTATATTGCAGTATTGCACAATATTCTACATTCTGGTATTTTTCTCTGTGCACTACCTATATGACATGTTACTACTCATGTATGGTATGATTTGACTGGATAGCATACAAAGAATATATTCACTGTATCTTGGTACACATGACAATAATAAACACATTCTAATACCATTCATCATCCATGTTGCTGTTCAAAGCAACTGAACCAAATAACATTATGTAGTGCATACCTTGTTTGCTAGATGGATTGCTATTAATGTCACTTGGCATAAAATTGATGCTCTAGATCTTATCAGTGAAAAGCACTATTTTAATTTCCTTAATGCTTTAAATAAATGTCTGGCTATTTATCTACCTGCACTGAAATTGAAGTATGTAATGAAAAGTAGGAAATGGATCGATTCAATCTGCAAGTTTTGGATGGGCTAGAAATTCAAGATTTGGTGCAAATTGCATCGTCCATAACATTCCTTCCAAACAAACACTGTTGCAGGAACTCAGTGGGTCAGGCAGCATCTCTAGGGGGAATGGACCAACAACATTTTGGATCTGGACCCTTGAAGACGGGATGCTGCCTGACCCTCCAACAGTTCCTCCAATGGTTTAATTTTAGCTCAAGATTCCAGCATCTGCAGTCTCTTATGTCTCAATGATTTTCCTGTTTGGCCCCCTGCGCATCTGCATTGCTATTGTTTGGAGAACCCCAGCATTCCACCCAGCTCTCGCTGTATTTTGGCTTCCTCCCTTTCCTTCCTTTCCCTTTTCACACTACCTCATTCTCTATTGTTATTCCTTTTTCCTATGCGTAACCCTCTACCTCTGCTCGTCACTCTCTCCCTATACTTTCCATCCCACTGCCCCGTATCCCTTTCCTCTTACTGCCATTGACACCATTCTGCCTACTTTCCCCCTCTGTCCTCCCAACTCCTGGTTTCTCTGCCTTCTACTGCTCGGCCCCATGCCATCTCCTCTGCACCAACTTACGTTTCCATCCACTATTCCACCTTCCATCTCCCTGACACTTCAGACCTCCTATCACTGTTATCCCTTTTGCTCAAAGTGCTTTCCTTTTGCAGTATTTCAAAGTATTGGTATTCATTAATAGTTTAGATTGCAATGAACTGCAATTCATTAATAATTTACATTTATAATCACAATCAATTTTCTTGATAATTTAACTATACAAATTATTTTGTTATATTGTTAAAGACATTTGATAGTGTTTTGCTGCATTATTTTGTAATATGATAATAATGAACCGATAAAACTTACTTCTTACACACTTCTGAACTGATCAAAGTTCGATGTGTTTCTCTAAAATTGTTCTGTCATGAATTTACATTATTAGTTTTATTGATTGAAAGATACAGCATGGAAACAGGCCCTTTGGCCCATTAATTTCACACCAATCATAAATCACTTGTTAACACTACTTCTTTCTTATTACTTATCGCTACTACTTTCTCATCCACTCCATGCACACGAGAGGCAACTTAACCTGCAAATCTTTGTGATGTGGGAGGAAACATGAGCACCTGGAGGAAACCCACACAGTCACTGGGAAACGTGCAAACTCCAAACATATGGCACCCGAGGTCAGGATTGAACCCGGCCTCTTTAGAAATTTCTAAAGTGTCAGAATTTGAGGTTTTCCTTTTAGAAACATAGAAACATAGAAAATAGGTGCAGGAGTAGGCCATTCGGCCCTTTGAGCATGCACCGCCATTCAATAGGATCATGGCAGATCATCCAACTCAGTATCCTGTACCTGCCTTCTCTCCATACCCCCTGATCCCTTTAGCCACAAGGGCCACATCTAACTCCCTCTTAAATATAGCCAATGAACTGGCCTCAACTACCTTTTGTGGCAGAGAATTCCATAGATTCACCACTCTCTGTGTGAAAAATGTTTTTCTCATCTCGGTCCTAAAAGATTTCCCCCTTATCCTTAAACTGTGGCCCCTTGTTCTGGACTTCCCTAACATCGGGAACAATCTTCCTGCATCTAGCCTGTCCATCCCCTTAACAATTTTGTAAGTTTCTATAAGATCCCCCCTCAATCTTCTAAATTCTAGCGAGTACAAGTCGAGTCTATCCGGTCTTTCTTCATATGAAAGTCCTGACATCCCAGGAATCAGTCTGGTGAACCTTCTCTGTACTCCCTCTGTGGCAAGAATGTCTTTCCTCAGATTTGGAGACCAAAACTGTACGCAATACTCCAGGTGTGGTCTCACCAAGACCCTGTACAACTGCAGTAGAACATCCCTGCTCCTATACTCAAATCCTTTTGCTATGAATGCTTACGTACCATTCGCTTTCTTCACTGCCTGCTGCACCTGCATGCCTACTTTCAATGACTGGTGTACCATGACACCCAGGTCTCGTTGCATCTCCCCTTTTCCTAATCGGCCACCATTCAGATAAAAGTCTACTTTCCTGTTTTTGCCACCAAAGTGGATAACCTCACATTTATCCACATTATACTGCATCTGCCATGCATTTGCCCACTCACCCAGCCTATCCAAGTCACCTTGCAGCCTCCTAGCATCCTCCTCACAGCTAACACTGCCCCCCAGCTTCGTGTCATCCGCAAACTTGGAGATGTTGCATTCAATTCCCTCGTCCAAATCATTAATATATATTGTAAATAGCTGGGGTCCCAGCACTGAGCCTTGCGGTACCCCACTAGTCACTGCCTGCCATTCTGAAAAGGACCCGTTTACTCCTACTCTTTGCTTCCTGTCTGCCAGCCAGTTCTCTAGCCATATCAATACTGAACCCCCAATACCGTGTGCTTTAAGTTTGTATACTAATCTCTTATGTGGGACCTTGTCGAAAGCCTTCTGAAAGTCCAGATATAACACATCCACTGGTTCGCCCTTAACCACTTTACTAGTTACATCCTCGAAAAATTCTATAAGATTCGTCAGACATGATTTACGTTTCGTAAATCCATGCTGACTTTGTCCAATGATTTCACCACTTTCCAAATGTGCTGCTATCCCATCTTTAATAACTGACTAGCAGTTTCCCCACTACTGATGTTAGACTAACTGGTCTGTAATTCCCCGTTTTCTCTCTCCCTCCCTTTTTAAAAAGTGGGGTTACATTAGCTTCCCTCCAATCCTCAGGAACTACTCCAGAATCTAAAGAGTTTTGAAAAATTATCACTAATGCATCCACTATTTCTGGGGCTACTTCCTTAAGTACTCTGGGATGCAGCCTATCTGGCCCTGGGGATTTATAGGCCTTTATTCCATTCAATTTACCTAACCACTTCCCGGCTAACCTGGATTTCACTCAGTTCCTCCATCTCATTTGACCTCCGGTCCCCTGCTATTTCTGGCAGATTATTTATGTCTTCCTTAGTGAAGACAGAACCAAAGTAGTTATTCAATTGGTCTGCCATGTCCTTGTTCCCCATGATCAATTCACCTGTTTCTGACTGCAAGGGACCCACATTTGTTTTAACTAATCTTTTTCTCTTCACATATCCATAAAACATTTGCAGTCAGTTTTTATGTTCCCTGCCAGTTTTCTTTCATAATCTATTTTCCCTTTCCTAATTAAGCCCTTTGTCCTTCTCTGCTGGACTGAATTCCTCCCAGTCCTCTGGTAGGCTTCTTTATCTGGCTAATTTGTATGCTTCATCTTTTGTTTTGATACTATCCCTGATTTCCCTTGTTATCCACGGATGCTCTACATTCCCTGATTTATTCTTTTGCAAAACTGGGATGAACAATTGTTGTAGTTCATCCATGCAGTCTTTAAATGCCTTCCATTGCACATCCACCGTCAACCCTTTAAGAATCAATTGCCAGTCTACCTTGGCCAATTATCTGAATTATTTGAATTATATCTGAATTTCTGAAGAGTTTGAAAGCTTTTGTATATTAGATTGGTTTAGAAGCATTTGTCGCTATATTTGCAGAGCTTTAATTATAATCCAAGGTCTTGCAATTTTATCACCTTTTGTGTTTATTCTGTAAAACCAAGAATGCGTATTTTCATTTATAAAGCTTTACCTAACAATTAATATGACCCTCTTTTTCTGTTCCTGTTTCCACAATGTGTTGGTTGACTTGATTGACTTACAAATTAAGTATTTATTTTAATTTCCACGTTCCTTACATGCAAGTTTTTTTTTTCATTGTTAGTGTTGATTAGGGGAGTTTTTTACATTTTTTGTAAGTAATTGCTGAAATCAGTATATTTTGGTTCTAAAAATTAAGTCGAGATGTTTCAGCCGATAAAAGGTAAATTAATCAGTCAGTAATAATAACAGCGGACTTTTCTACTTCCTCATGTAATTCAATCTATTTAACCTTGGTATCATTGGTAAGTCTGCAGTAGGCTTCCTCAGAGGCCAATATGCAGTATGAATTGCAGACTCCAAAACTGTGGATAATAATAACAATAACAGCGGACTTGTTTAGTTCTTTATCATTCATTTTCTTTCATATCATCATAAACACATTGTTTGTCGCCCCAATTTAATTTACCTCTTATTTTTTTCAAACCTTTTCATCACCATTAATTACTAACCTAAGCATCTTGGCATGGTGCTGGTTAATATATAGCATTTTGAACTAAACTAGATGAAAATATGATTTATGTGTTGTGAAGTTCTTTTGCAACACAGAAATCATCTCTCTCCCCCCCCTTCACTCCCCCCCCCCTTCACTCCGCCCCCCTTCACTCCCCCCCCTTCAGTCCCCCCCCACTTCTCTCTCCCCCCTTATCTCCCCCCCTTCTCCCCCCCCTTCTCTCCCCCCCTTCTCTGCCCCCCTTATCTCCCCCCCGTCTCTCCCCCCCTTCTCTCCCCCCTTCTCTCCCTCCCCTTCTCTCCCCCTCCCCTTCTCTCCCCCCTCCCCTTCTCCCCCCCTCCCCTTCTCCCCCCTCCCCTTCTCCCCCCTCCCCTTCTCCCCCCTCCCCTTCTCTCCCCCCCCCCCTCTGAAGGACTTACCTTACACTGGGCAGCCGTTTTACCTTGTTCTTCATCGCGGGTGTGAATTTCAGACAGCGTTCCCCTGCTTTCCTGGCCCCCGCATTTGCGATGTGTTTGTGTGCGCGGTTAGTCGATCCAGCTCGCGGTTTCAACGCGGATGGTCGATCCAGCTCGAGGCTTTCCAGGCGAGTGCCCTCGAGCTTGAAGGTCGAAGACACTCTTCTGGACTCGCGGATTAGGTCGCACAAGTGGGACAGCCCCTTAAATGTATCAGTGCCAAAATAATTTATTTATGGAGATTAAACATGTTGTTGCAGCTCTGTGCCACAATGGGTTTGTATGTTTTGTATCAGCTCAGAGTTTGGCCATCAAAAATGTTTGGGGAGTGCCCAGAGATAAGCAATGAAGTGTGTTCTTAATAATGCACTATGTTACAAAGCGCCACTTGCAGACCGTTCCTGGGAAGAACACGTTGGAATTACGTGTGATTGAACTTTAGCTGCTCAGAGAAATTGGACCAATGTTGAATACTATACTTAGTTTTGGAGTCTACAATTCAAGAAGCATATATTGGCCTCAGAGGAAGTCTACAGCAAATTTACCAGAGTGATGTCAAGTTCAAAAAGATTGTATTATATGAGGATAAATGGTAGACAAAAATGCTGGAGAAACTCAGCGGGTGAAAAATATGAGGAAGTAGAAACATGAAATTCCCTGTCAGTAGGCTCTTCAGACTAATTGGCAGTTCAGAACCACATTTGTTTTTTTATTCCCTGTCCTGGGAAAAAGACTGTGCATTCACCCTATCTATTTCCCTGATTTTATACACCTCTATAATACCATCCCAACAGCTCCCTCCACTCCAAGGAATGAAGTCCTAGCTTGCCCAACCTCTTCCCATTACTCAGACCCGCAAGTCCTGGAATCACCCTCATATATCTTCTCTGTACTTTGTCTTGTTAATTGGCATTTTTCCTATCGCTTGGTAACCAAAACTGAACATGATTCTCCAAGTGCGGCTTCACCAGAATCTTGAACAACTGTAATGTAGCGTCCCAACTTCTATACTCAATACCCTAACTGATGAAGGTATTATTTACTTGTGATGCCACTTTTAGGGAACTATGTATCCGTCTGCTTTAGAACACTCTTCAGGACCCAGCATTTACTGTGAAGGTCTTGCCCTGGGTTTTCCTAAAATGCAACACCTTACACTTACCTTATTAAACACTATTAGCTATTGTTCGTCCCACTTGCCCAGCTGATCAAGTTCACACTCTAGTTCTTAATAACCATCTTCATTGCCCATGATGCTACTTATTTTAGTGTCATCTGCAAACATATATGCCTTGTACATTCTCCTCCAAATCGTTGCTAAGATGACAAACAGTAATGGGCCCAGCACTGACTCCTGAGGCACACTGCAGGTCACAGGCATACAGTCTGACAAACAATATTCCAACCATGAAGCCAATTCTATATCCAATTTGCTAGCTTTCCATGAATCTAAAGCAATCTAACCGTCTAGAGCAGCCTACTTCTTTATAGGAAGAGTAAAATATGCAGTACACCTATTTTGGCTACACTATAGATGTGTCAGTCTCTAAACATGCCTGTGTTGTGAGAAAATAAATATAATTAAGGCATGTGTGAAAATTCCAAGCTTTCTCAAATTATCGCAAGCTTCAGTCTTTAATCTTACTACAATATGGATTCCTCATTAGCTCTCATTTACTTATGGACATTGAATCATGTGACAACATGAATAATAAACAGAACAAGTACAAATATATTCAAAATAGTGTCTTTGGCAAAGAAACTGCATATTTGCTATTTATATTACAGCTTTAAGTATAATGGTAATATTTTGTGAACATTCAATCAGTTTGCTGCCTAATTACATTTTTATCCTTTACTCATTTTCCATAATTATTAGAATTCAACACATCCAAATATTTTTTCAGAATTTGATGTGTGTTTTCTTTTTGCCTGAGGAAGCTTTTGGCTGCACCCATTACAAAGCACAGGAGAGGATAAATATAGACAAATGAACATGAAGAACAAAAATCCAAGTGTTTTTTTGAGTGTCAATTTTGGATCAATGGTGCTGTCGCTTCTAAACATTCTATGTCCGTATTCCACTGCACAGGCTTGCGTGCATATTAGACTGATGTTACAATACTGTATTGTTGGGGCAATTGCCATTGTTGTGCACTGTTAAACTAAAGTTCAAAATGCCCTCTTGGGTGAATGCAAAGTTTACCAAGACTTTATTTGAAGATTTGTCTTCATCTTCAGGCCAAGAAATCAAGACATTTCTAGAACATTTCTCCTTAATATTCTTAGTGATACTGGCAACCACCTTCCAGTAATAAGGAAGTATTGATGAGCTCCTACCATCGGCTTATTATGTGGTACGTAGTGCAGGTATTGTTCCATTGTTGGACTGTATTGGTCGGTCAGGGGGTTTGAGGATAGGGAGTGGGGAAACAATACAAAGCCCTGAGATTCAAACAGTTTCTCCAAGGCTCAACAGTTCGACCAATCATCGATTAACAGGATGACATTCTTGCAACATTATTTATACTATTTACAATGCTTTTGCAGCGATCCAATCGAAATGATGCATTTAAGGTTTGTTTACAAAACTGCTATACGTTATCAATTTAAGAGAAACGGAGAACACCTGGACCCCTCACCATCCTGCATACCAGTCTGAACCTAGACTGGTTGGTGCCAATCAAAGCCTGTAAAGTTCAGCTGACAAGGGTTAAGCAATTCTGACAAGTGCAGGGATCCTCCATTTTATGGTGTCTTTAATTTAGCCAATATTAACAATAGTTTTTAATAATCTGATAGTTGTGGTGAAGAAGTTGCTCCTCAAATTAGTAGCATGGGCCAGATGTGAAATATTTCCTTTAACCTCTGTATTTACTCCTGGTCAGTCTTTTAGGAAACATTTTTGTCTTCAACTCCTGAAAAGAACCGATGATCCACCCAGTTAAATAACACAGTTGCAAGGCTTTGTCTGTGATGTTCTGACCTGTATTCCAGTGCATGACCCACGCAAAGTGGTTTCACAGGAGAGATGTCAGCTGGCTCTTCTAGTCCCAAAGCCACATTTGTATGAAGATTTTCATTACCCCTGTATACTTTAAATGCAGTACAAATGAAGAAACACAAAATGGAAATTTACCTTATGCACTATAAAGTCGCAGTCAAATTTCACAAATTATTTTATGCTACAAATCCATCACATAGCATATAAAAAATCCTAGTTTCAGTTTCCTATTGACCACTGTTTCCAATTGCAATTTAGTTACTTTGGCACTTTTTATATTAATGGTATGGAAGCAGACTCTTATGTTTTTACGTTAGATATAATCTAGGTAAGATTTGGATATCTGCAATATTCAAACATTACTATTTGTTCCTAGATGATATATGCATACTTTGTTTCAACTTACTAAATCAAAGGAATGAGTGTTGTTATAAAGCTGGATTAAATGCTCATCGCTACTTGCTTTTGAACCATATGATGTTCATGGCTACAGAACCCTTACAACTCAAATATACTACTGTCAGACTGGGTATGGATGCTCGATTTTTTTGGTACCAGATGGATTCTTATGGCCCTCTTTACAATCACTCTTTCATTATAAATGTATTAACTTAGCTGAATTATAGTTCCCCTATTCCCCCAAATTCCTGGTGTAATTTCAATGCATGTCACAAGATTATTCATCCAGATCCTCTGGAATACAGGTAACATAAGAATGATGTTGCAATGCCCATGAATCTATATTACTAAATCTCTGATCTTGACCGCTTTTGGCCCACTGTGCTGCGATTTCCGACAGAACGCCGCCACCTACAGCCATCATTTTTGGCCACCTCGCTCAGAGCCCCCCTCCGCCTTACGGGTGCGGAGGATTTTTCCCATCGATGACAAATCGGAGAAAATATTAATGTTTTAAAAAAAATCACCATTCTCTCTGCTGCCCCTGCTGGAGGGAGGGAGAGGGACTATAAAACCAGGAAGTGGTGTGCCTCACTCAGTCTCTGCAAGATGGATGAAGCCAAGGGTCATGTCTCTCTGAGCTCTGAATAACACAGAACAAATGTCTACATAACTGTGAGTACCATTAATGTGGTTTGAAAATGAAAATATGGTTTGTTTGAAGTAAAAAGGCACTGCCTGCAAATGGTTGTTTGGGTGCTTTGGCTTGAAGTTGAAAGGCACTACACTGCAAATGGTGGCTTGGGTGCTTTGACTTGAAGTTGAAAGACACTACTTACTGCAAATGGTGGCTTGGGAGCTTTGGTTTAAAGTTGAAAGGCACTACTTACTGCAAATGGTGGCGGGTGCTTTGGCTTGAAGTTGAAAGGCACTTCTTACTGCAAATGGTGGCTTGGGTGCTTTGGCTTGAAGTTGAAAGGCGCTACTTACTGCAAATGGTGGCATGAGGTTGAAAGGCACTACTTACTGCAAATGGTGGCTTGGGTGCTTTGGCTTGAAGTTGAAAGGCACTATTTACTGCAAATGGTGGCATGAAGTTGAAAGGCATTACTTACTGCAAATGGTGGCTTGTGGCTTTGGCTTGAAGTTGAAATGCACTATTTACTGTAAATGGTGGCATGTAGTTGAAAGGCATTACTTACTGCAAATGGTGGCTTGGGTGCTTTGGCTTGAAGTTGAAAGGCATTACTTACTGCAAATGGTGGCTTGGGTGCTTTGGCTTGAAGTTGAAAGGCACTACTTACTGTAAATGGTGTCTTGGGTGCTTTGGCTTGAAGTTGAAAGGCACTATTTACTGCAAATCGTGGCTTGAAGTTGAAAGGCACTACTTACTGCAAATGGTGGCTTGGGTGCTTTGGCTTGAAGTTGAAAGTCACTACTTACTGCAAATGGTGGCTTGGGTGCTTTGGCTTGAAGTTGAAATGTACTATTCACTGCAAATGGTGGCTTGGGAGCTTTGGCTTGAAGTTGAAAGGCACTACTTACTGCTAATGGTGGCTTTGGTGCTTTGGCTTGAAGTTGAAAGGCACTACTTACTGCAAATGGTGGCGGGTGCTTTAGCTTGATGTTGAAATGTACTATTCACTGCAAATGGTGGCTTGGGAGCTTTGGCTTGAAGTTGAAAGGCACTACTTACCGCTAATGGTGGCTTTGGTGCTTTGGCTTGAAGTTGAAAGGCACTACTTACTGCAAATGGTGGCGGGTGATTTGGCTTGATGTTGAAAGGCACTTCTTACTGCAAATGGTGGCTTGGGTGCTTTGGCTTGAAGTTGAAAGGTACTACTTACTGCAAATGGTGGCTTGGGTGCTTTGGCTTGAAGTTGAAAGGCACTACTTACTGCAAATTGTGGCATGAAGTTGAAAGGCACTACTTACTGCAAATGGTGGCTTGGGTGCTTTGGCTTGAAGTTGAAAGGCACTACTTACTGCAAATGGCAGCTTGGGTGCTTTGGATTGAAGCTAAAAGGCACTACTGCAAATGCACTTACTTCCTGTTTGCACTGTATTTTGATTTTAGATAAAACGCTACCACTTATGGCTGTGATTTTTGGCCATCTTACTCGGTCCCCCCTCCGCTGAGCAGGTGCAGAGAATTCTTCCCATAAATGAAAAATAAAAGTGTTTAGTGTTTAAAAAATGTTGAAAATCTCTCTCCTGTCAATCACACCCTGAAAGCCACCTTTTCCGGTGGGAGGGGTTATAAAACCTGGAAGTGTGGGCGTGGCTCAGTCTCTGCATGATGGGGGAGGGAGAGGTCATGACTGTCTGAGCTGTGAATCAACTGAACACACTGAATGTCTACTGAACTGTGAGTTTGGTGTTTTGTGTGGTTTTATGGTGGTTTCACCCTGCATGAAATGGTATGAAGCTGCATTTGAATTTGGTGGTCTTGGACCCTGCTTGAAGTGGCATGAAACTGCACTTGAATTTGGCGGCCTTGCATCCTGCTTGAAGTGGTATGAAACTGCACTGAATTTGGTGGCCTTGCACCCTGCTGAAAGTGGTATGAAACTGCACGAATTTGGTGGCCTTGCACCCTGCTTGAAATGGTAGGAACATGGATTTGAATTTGGTGGCCTTGCACCCTGCTTGAAATGGAATTTCAAGGAATAGTCATGAGTCAACTGCCAGCCCACCAACCGTGAGTGAGCTGCCAGCAGATCAGGCTTGAGGGACTGAGCTGCCACCCCAAGAACCCATACCAGCGCTCCAGAAAGCCCCCCCACTGGCCACCAATATTGGAATTGGTGGAGAGGTGGAATATTGCGTCGGGGGACCAGCCCTCCCGTGTGAACATGGGACCCAACGGGCCCCACTTAGTCTAGTAATCAATACATTCCTGCTTTAATTGGAAGCTTTATATGTAGATAGTTTAAAAATCTCTAATAATATTCCCAAACTAAAATGATTTTTGTGAGAAAAAGTATATTTTGGTATCACACTCAAAAATGAATCAGAGATTTTCATAGATATCATTGGGCCATTAATGTCCATCTTGGATTTCTTAGGAAGAAGACACATGTTAATTATTATTTGAGGTTTTTTTTTGTCATCTCAATCCTTTTTCATTTTGCACCACTAAAAAAATTTGAATACAGAAATGGACCACTTCAATAAGCTATAGTGAGCTTTAGATTTCTGTCAAAATCAACAATGCTTTGCAATCCGATTATTTACATTTCCAACACGACTGTGGATGGCATGGGTTGAACTCAAGGAATATAGTCCAACACTGAACTACATCCCCCAATGAAACAGATCTTGATAATTTGACACATAGGGATGGGTGAGCAGCTTGTTATCCAGCAGAGACACAATGGAAGGCATGCATCTTTATTTCCAACTTGCAATTCACTGCTAACTAGTGATGTAGTTATGGGCATGAAGCCCTGTGGTAACAACCTGGCATTTCTAAGCCATTTCTTTCATCATCGGCATAGAATTGTGAAACAATTCTCCTGCCCATTTTTTAAATTTTGTACAAACAGGCTAGAATTCACCTCAATAGAAATGTTACATTCAGTAATATGCATAATTAATGCACAACACCATTTCAATGTCTTCAATAAATTGTCGCCTCTTTAGCTTTTGCATCTGTGATTATACAGTGTGTTTCTTAGTAGGATGTAAACAATTGCTGCTTTCTTTATTGTCAAACTCAAAATACTAGGCATATTCAGAATATACATTTTAGAAGGGAGTGTTCTTGAAAAGGAAATAAACTAGGGTAGCAATAGAATAAACAACGTTAATTAAAAGAAAAGTTCTAATTCATAGCTCCCTGAAAGTGACAGCACAAGTAGATAGAGTACAGAAGGTGTGTGGTATGTTTTGTCTAACAGGGCCTTGAGTATAACAACCAGGAAGTCATGTTGCTGCTTTATAAAACTTTAGTTAGACTGCATTTGGAGTGTTGTATGCAGTTCTGGCTGCCCTGTTACAGAAAGGATGTAGAGCCTTTGGAGAGGTGTAGTGGCCATTTGGCCATTTGTCATTATTATGGCATTTACCTTTAAATTTAGTCTGCCCGTATTTATGTGGGTGGGATTTATTACGTAGTCGGAGGCGTGTTTGCTGCTGGGTTTCTTGGGCAAAAGCTGTTTTTTTTTGTTAGTTTAATTCGAAGGATCATGGTTGCAGGAATAACTTTCGACCATGAGGAGTTTTCTAACGTTTCTAAGAACATGCTGAAGTTTGACGAAGATTAAAGTGTACGAGTAAAAGAAGAAGGTTGGATGAATATCTTACTGTTTTTCTTCAACAATAAAGAAACTAATAATCAAAAGACTGTGTAATAAAGATTTATCTTTTGAGAAGCTTGGAAAGTTGCGTGGAGAGCTCACATGTGTAAAACGACATTCTCCTAATGCCATGTTTACTCCAGAGTGGCTTGAGAGATAACAATGAAATATTCATTGTTGTAGACCCTACCATTTTGTAGAAACATAGGAAATGCAAATAATTTTTAAATGGTGAGAATTTGAAAAGTGTTGGTGTACAGAGATAGAGATAGATTTTTTTGGATCAAGTGATATGAGCATAGGAGATCAGCCAATATCTTATTAAATAGGAAAGCTGGAAAAAAGGACCAATTTGCCTCTAATTTTCTTTCATAAGTAGGCTTTCCCAGATCCTACGTGCCAAATCTAATTTTCCATTGAGCAGGACTTCAAAAGGAAATGGGCAAACACCAGTAAATGTACAAAATACTGTTCATATGTAAATTCTGCAATGTGAAAACACTTTGATTTTCTAATGCAATTTACTTGCTTTATTGAGATATGATGAAAGAAAAATACACAGAAACTGCAATGCATGCTTATATACCTATTAAACCCCCTATAAGGAACATCTGTAGGTCAGTTGGAGCTTGGCCATAAACGGATGCGTGGGAGCTCAAGACCTCAACAATTCACTATCATTGTGCTGGGGTAGAAACTTTCTGCCTTGTGGTAGGCAATAATTGTTGCATTCCAGACATTGTCTTGTTTATGTTGATTCCAAAACTGTGAGGAGTTGAATTCTGCCTCTAAGCCTGCTCAATTTCTGAAATGGAATCCCCATCCTATAGCTTATCAACCGTGTTCATGACCACATTGGTTCATTGTTGTAGACCCTAACATTTTGTAGAAACATAGGAAATGCAAAGAATTTTTAAATGGTGAGAATTTGTTGGTGTACAGAGATAGAGATAGATTTTTTTTTTGGATCAAGTGATATGAGCATAAGAGATCAGCCAAGATCTTATTAAATAGCAAAGCTGGAAAAAAAGGACCAATTTACCTTCTTCTTCTCTTGCATTTGTTCTTATGACCATGAAACTTTAAATGGATTAATAACTGTTTTACTGGGAAATTAAAGACGGGATGGGGTTCAAAGTGCCATGGAGTTATACAGCACAGAAATGGGTCCCTCGGCCCAATACACCCAGGCCACCTTTTTTGCCTATCTAAACTATTCCCATTTGAATACAGGAGAACTGCATTCTCCTATAGTTTGCCTATTTGTGTTTTTCTAAAAGCCTCTTAAACATGATTATTGTATCTGATTCCACCACCTTCTCTGGCAGCATGTTCCAGATGTTAATTACTCTGTGTAAACAAATTACTTCTCAACTCCCTTCCTTAAATCCCCTTAAAACTCCATCTCACATTAAAGCCTGCTTTCTAGTTTTTGATAACCCTACCACAGGAAAAAGACTCTCACGTACTGCTATACTTCTTTCAGAACACCCCTCGGCTTTCTCTACTCCAGGAAAACAAGCCCAGTCTCCAGTTCCATTCCTATAGCCTCCAATTCAGGCAACATCCTGGTGACTTTCTTCTACACTCTCTCCAGTATAGTCACACCCTTCCTGTTGTGTGATGACCGGTCCTGCACACCATGCTCCAAGTGTGGTCTAACACAGTGTTTAGTAACATAGTTGTACCATAACCTTCCAACTCTTATATTCTAATAGCTGACCTACGATGGCAAACATGGTACAGTATATGCCTTCTTCACCATCCTAACAATTTTTCAGGGAACTATGAACTTGGACCCCTAAGTCGCTTGGTTCATCAATATTTGTACAATTGTTCATACCCCATTTACTGTACATGCCCCAGACCTATTTGATTTCCCAAAATGTGTCACTTCACACCCGTTGCGATTATTAATAATAATAATAATAATATCTTTTATTGTCATTGCACGTCAGTGCAACGAGATTTAGTGTGCAGCTCCACTGATGTACAAGAAAGGTAAATAAATACAATACATAAATAAGCAAGCTGAATTGATTGACGTGACCATCTGAGGGAGACTGTCCAAAGGGGGTGGGTGGGGGGGCACTCATTAGGGCCGGTTCAGAGCCGCTATGGCTCTTGGGATAAAACTGTTCCTGAGTCTGGAGGTTCGGGCGTAGAAGGCCTTGTAACGTCTGCCGGAGGGAAGTAGTTGAAACAGACCGTGGCAGGGGTGTGATGAGTCCTTATGGATGCTGAGGGCCTTCCTGAGGCACCGCGTGTGGTAGATGCCCTCCAAGGCTGGTAGCTCTGTCCCGATGATCCGCTGCGCTCTGTTGACGACGCGCTGAAGAGCTCTCCTCTCCGCCTCCGTGCAGCTGAGATACCACACAGAGATGCCATACGTTAGTATGCTCTCTGTGGTGCAGCGGTAGAACGTTGTCAGCAGCTGTTGGGGCAGACCAGTCTTTTTTAATGTCCTCAGGAAGAACAGTCGTTGCTGTGCCTTCTTGACCAGCGCGGCGGTGTTTGTGGACCATGTGAGGTCTTCTGAAATGTGAGTGCCCAGAAACTTAAAGCTGGACACTCTCTCCACACTTTCCCCGTAAATGGAGATTGGGGCGTATTCTCCAGAATGGGACCTCCTGAAGTCAATAATCAGCTCCTTGGTCTTGGAGGTGTTTAGTGCCAAGTTGTTATTGGCGCACCAGTCCACCAGGTTCTGCACCTCCGCTCTGTAGTTTGATATTGGTTTATCATTGTCCCATGTACTGGGGCACCTTGCAAATATTTTGTTTGCGTGCTATCCGATTAAATGAGATCATACTATACATGAGTATAATTAAGCCATGCACAAGTACAACCTGATTATATTCCATCTTCAAATGATCCGCTGAAGTTTCTATCTGATTTACATCCAGCTATATCCTGTGACAACCTTCCCCATTTAGGAGCTGGGAGTGACCCTCTGCATTTTCACGGCCCATCGCCCTTCAATCAAACCACAGTTGTTTGTGCATCACCTAGATATTTAGAAGAGTACATGCCCTGGTAAACCTGCAACAATCTGGGGTATTATGAATGCATAAGATGAAAATTATTTCAGTCATTATTTTCACCAGAATGCTTATTGCAAACGTAAGACAGGATCAATTTTGATTATAATGGCTGTATTGATTGAATTGCTGATGAAAAATATTATATTCGTTGAGAAATTCCCTCTTGGGCAAAATAGCGATAGACCAAGGGTATCCTTTAAATTATATCCTGGAATATTAGCGGCACAATGGCGCAGCGGTAGATTTGCTGCCTTAAAGCACTAGAGACATGGGTTCGATCCTGACTATGGGTACTGTCTGTATGGAGTTTGTATGTTCTCCCTATGACCACATGGGCTTTCTCTGGGTGCTCCGGTTTCCTCCCACACTCTAAAGATGTGCAGGATTGTAGGTTGATTGGCTTCTATAAATTGCCCCTCGTGTGTAGAGTGCTAGACAGAGATAACATAGAACTAATGTGAATGGGTAATCTTTGGTCGGCATGGACTTGGTGGGCCGAAGGGCCTGTTTCCACGCTGTATCTCTAAACTAAACTAAAACTCAACTATGTCTATGCCTTGTGTAATTACAGAGCAGATGGTCGAGAGAGCGAAAAAACGGAGTCAATACAATGCAAGAGAAAATGAGAAATAGATGAGGATATGAGTCAGACAAAGGATTCACTTGAAAGAGAATGCTTTGAATAAAGTGTACTAACAATGACCTCAGGACTGATTACATAATCTGTACTGTTGTTACCGAGTTACAAAAACATTGAAAAGAATTTAATGCTCTCTTTCAATTTGTATTCAAGCCTTTCTACAGAAGCATTTGCAAGAAATCAAAGGAACTGTCAGTTACAGCAGAACGGACACATTTGTTTCTTAGTAGTGGATTGTAATTAGAATATTATGGATATCCCAATATTCTGGTGTCGTATCACGTACACTTTCGTATTTTCTTTTGGAACCTAAAGTGATGATGTGCAACATTACCATGCAGATTTTAAACAGTTAATACATTGAACAAAGGAGCAGATAGAGGGATCACAGCATTCAAATAACAGTAATGTGGTCTGATTTTACCTCCAAAATTATTACACCACATTAATTCTGGTTCTTTATCCTTCTTCATTTTCCTGATAGTAATAGAGTGCTAATTTACATTCTATTAGAATTAATTATATTATACTATGTTTTATTAGTTCGACTTCTGGCTTTAGTTTCACAATCATCACAAACTGCGAGTTGAAATCCTGGAAAGTGACCTTCGTTTTTCAAACGGTGCAGCAGACCATACAGAAATTCCAAGTAGTGGAATTAATGGATTGGAAAATTCTGCAGGGCATGCAGTCTTGCCTGCCCAAATTCCCAATAAGCATGCAGATCTTGTTGTAAAATTTACTCTGCATTGTAACTGGTGCTTTTCTATTGCTGTTTGATTTGATTTTGTCTGTGATGTGAATAATCAATTTGCCATGAACATCAGAAGATTGTAGTTGAACTGTGTTGCTTGCATTATAGGCAACTCTTCAACAACTATCTGCTGACATTTGCTCAGCTCAGTTACTGCCAAGGTCATTTGGTCTCATTGCAACCTTTATCCACCAGGAGCTTTATTCCAGAGGCATGATAGCAATGGGTATTCTCTAAATCAAGGCTGAACTATCTTCACTGCTAGGAGATTTAGTAATACAGTCAATGGTGATGAGGGAAACAGTCAGCTGCTGGACTCAGAGCTGTCTGAAGAAAGGTGATTTTTTTTGTAGGTCAATTATCATTACATTGCTGCATTGTGTTGCTTCATCTGAATTGTCCCTGTATTATTTCTTAAATGTTCCTGCTTGCTGCTGAGTGCATAATGTTTATATTCAGTTTAGCAAATTATCTCTACATGCAACAAAGCCTGAACAATAGCTAGGCTTAGGTTGATAGAGGGTGCATAACCTCCAACTGTCCCCTTAACATTTGAAGTCATAAGATTCACTGGACAGGCTTTATGTTACTGGAAAAAGTAACTTAGGAATCTGAACTTGTTGTCCTGTCCACCATTGACCCGAACTTGGTGCCCCATCCACCAGTGACCTGCATCCAGTCTTACCTTTCAATACACACTCTGTGCAGCTTGCATTTTCTCTTTGTGACCATGTGAGTCTCCTTTGGGTGCACAGGCTTCTTATGTTCCAAAGACATGCAGGTTGGTGGGTTACTATAAATTGTTCTGGGCACTTTGGTGAATGGTAGAATCTGGAAAGGTTATAGTTAAAGGGAATGTGGAAAGACCAAAAACAGGATTAGTAAAATAAAATGGGTGCCTGATGTTCAATACAGACTCTGTGGGCCGAAAGGCTTTTCAGTTCTGTATGACTCAATGGCAGCAGGGTCATGGAAGTTCCTCGGAGAACAGTTGCTCTCCATAGTGTGCACCATCCTGATTCGGAAGTATATCCCTGATCCCTCATTGTCACAGGATCTGCATCCTGAAACTCCTTACCCAACAGTCCTCTGTGAGTGTCTTCATCAAACAGGTAGCTGTGGTCCAAGAAGGCAGTGTAGCACCACCTCTCAATGCACTTCGGTGGCCAATAAATACTTGCTAGCTATCTCAAATTCCAAAGACGAAATAAATAAGTAAAATAAGTGTTGATTATAACTGTGCCTGAAGGCCAGAGGAACAATCTCGGGGACACAGAGATGAGTGGCTTCATCGTGGTCCCCCATAACCCTTCCATCATATGCAAGGTTCATCAGGTGCTCCAGAGGAAACTATGTGGATGACTTAATCCATGCAGCATTCAGGAAACTTAACACCATGCAGGACACAGCATCTGCATGATTAGCATCATAGAGTTAGATAACAAAGGCCCGTTGGCCCACCACATGCCGATCATCGTATCCATTTTAATTCTTATTTTAATTCTCCTCACATTCCCATCAGCTTTCCCCCAGATTCTGCTACTTACCTGCACACTAAAGGCAATGTAAAGTGGCCAATTAATCTACCAATCTGCAGATTTTTGGGATTTGGTAGGAAACCAGTTCCGAGAGGAAGCCCATGTTATCTCAGGAAAATGTGCAACACCACATAGATTCTACCAGAGGTCAGGAATGAACCCAAATTTACTAGTGCTATGAGGCAGCAGTGTCTCTTCTCCATTATTTTTAACATGGAGCCATCACAGGCACAAAGTGGCTCCTGAATACCCCATTTGCAAGATTAAAATATTTGCTAAGGCTACTTTGACAACACTTTTCCAAACTTCTTCCAGCTCAAAGAACAAGCGAATCAGTCATACGCACCTTCCAAAGTCCCTCCAAGTCAGACGCATCATAGCATAAGCACACATTCCTTTGTTGCTGTTTGAAAGCTCCAAACCTGACAGCATGTGGGAGTGCCTTTCACATAAAATGTAGGACTTCAAGTAGGTGGTGTACTACCACCAATTCAATGGCAATTAAGACTTTGCTAATGACTCCCATATTCTCATAAACTAAACAAAACGATCAAATTTTTTCAGAATCATAAATGATTACCAGTCAACCACCCTTCCCTAAAAATTAACATTTAAAAATTTGGAATCTTGTTTTTCAATTGGCAAATTCTTTTAGAAGTTGTTAAAAATATGCATAAGGAAGTACCTTGCAGATTATAACGCTTTACAAGTGAGAAGTGCATTGCTGGGATTTAAATGTGCACCAGTTGTGAAATCTTTTCACCAGTGAAGCATTGTAAAATTGGTTGGAAGACATGGATAAAAAATTGTTCAAGAAGGAACTGCAGATGCTGGAAAATCGAAGGTACACAAAAAAGCTGGAGAAATTCAGCGGGTGCAGCAGCATCTATGGAACGAAGGAAATAGGCAATGTTTGGCAGACAAGAACCAAAGAGTAGGAATTAACGGATCCTTTTCAGAATGGCAGGCAGTGATTAGTGGGGTGACTAGTGGTGTTGGGACCGCAGCTATTTACAATGAATATTAATGATTTAGATGAAGGAATGAAAAGTAACATTAGCAAATTTGCAGATGACACAAAGCTGGGTGGCAGTGTAAACTGTGAAGAAGATGCTATGAGGATGCAGGGTGAGTTGGATAGATTGGGTGGGTGGGTGGGCAGATGCATGGCAGGAACAGTATAATGTGGATAAATGTGAGGTTATCCACTTTGGTGGCAAGAACAAGAAGGCAGATTATTATCTGAATGGTGTCAGATTAGGAATAGGGGAAGCACAACGAGACCTGGGTGTGTGTGTACATCAGTCACTGAAAGTAAGCATGCAGGTACAGCAGGCAGTGAAGAAAGCTAATTCTTCATGTCTTCATAACAGCCTTCATAACAAGAGGATTTGAGTATAGGAACAAAGAGGTCCTTCTGCAGTTGTACAGGGCCGTGGTGAGACCACACCTGGAGTATTGTGTGCAGTTTTGGTCTCCTAATTTGAGGAAGAACATTCTTGCTATTGAGGGAGTGCAGCATAGGTTCACGAGGTTAATTTCCAGGATGGCGGGACTGTCATATGATGAAAGAATGAAACAACTGGGCTCGTATTCGCTGGAATTTAGAAGGATGAATGAATGAATGAATACGTTTATTGGCCAAGTATTCACATACAAGGAATTTGCCTTGTTGCTCCGCCCGCAAGTGACAACATGGCATACAGTGACAGAGAGGGGATATTCTTTCTTCTTTCTTTATTTATATAGCACATTTTTAGTCAACTTGCATTGACCCCAAAGTGCTTCACATAATTACATTCACACACACAGGCAAAGATGGGTGAAGTGTCTTGCCCAAGGACACACACAGGCAAAGGTGTGTGAAGTGTCTTGCCCAAGGACACAACGACAGTATGCACTCCAAGCGGGATTCGAACCAGCTACCTTCCGGTTGCCAGCCGAACACTTAGCCCATTGTGCCATACAATTATTAAGGGATTGGACAAGCTAGATGCAGGAAACATGTTCCCGATTTTGGGGGAGTCCAGAAGCAGGGGCTACAGTCTGAGGTGAGCGGTTGGGGGCGCTATCCTGTGCATGGCTGCCCAGCCAGCAGCTGTCTGTCTCTTCATATTTTTTTTTAATTTTTAGTTAGTTAAAGTGTTTTGTTTGGAGGTCTAAACTTTTTTATGTGTGGGGGGGGGGGGGTAAGGGGGAAACTATCCTTCAGAGTCCCTACCTGGTCGGAGAGGCAGCTTTTCTCCGGGCTGCAGTTTCGACCCGTCCTCGCGGTCTACCAGCGGGCCTGGAGCGGCGTTTCCTGTCGGGGACCGCCCAGTACCACGGCTTCGGCGGTGGCACAGCGCTGGAGCGCTATCGCGGAGCGGGCGATGCCTTGCCCGGGTCGCCGCGCTGGAACTCCGGTATGTTGGGACCGGCGATAAAAAACAACGCGGAGCTGCGGGTCTGAGGAGCGGCCAGCTGCGGGCGGCGGCGCTGATTTTACATCGGGAGCCTGGGATCTCTCGACGAGATCACCAGTTGTAGAGCTCCATCCGGTGCGGCATTGTTAGCTTCGGAAGCCGCGGTCTCCAGTACGGAAGCGGCCGTTCCAGGGTTCCCATGCCGCTGTGAGGATTCTCCCGACGCCGGAGCACCATCACCCGGCGAGAACGGCCTGGAACATCGGGCCTCCGTGGAGGCAACTGTGGAGGCCTCAATAGGCCCGACTATGGGTGAACTGGGGATGGGGACTGGACTTTGTGCCTTTCCCCACAGTGGGAACCATTGTGGGGGGATGTTTTTATGTTTAAATGTCTTTATTATTGTTATGTCTGTATTCTTTCTTTATGTGCTGCACGGAGAGGACGCTGGCGCTGTTTGTTCGCCGCTTCGCCGTTTGCTATTGTCTGTTACTATTGTAAAGCGACTTTGAGTCTTAGAAAAGCGCTATAAAAATTAAATTTATTTTTATTATTATTACAGTTTAGGAATAAGGGGTAGGCCATTTAGAACTGAGATGAGGAAAAACTTTTTCTCCCAGAGAGTTGTGAATTTGTGGAATTCTCTGCATCAGAAGGCAGTGGGGGCCGATTCACCGGATGCATTCAAAAGAGAGTCAGATAGAGCTCTTAAACCTAGCAGAATCAAGGGATATGGGGAGAAGGCAGGAACGGGGTACTGATTCTGGATAATCAGCCATGATCACATTGAATGGCGGTGCTGGCTCGAAGGGCTGAATGGCCTACTCCTGCACCTGTTTTCTATATTTCTAATTAGGTAACATTATTTCTTTAAATTCCACCATGAGGTTCTGCCAAATCAGAATTAAAAAGCACACGTTTATATCTTTTTCACTATTTGTCAATAATTTCTATCATCTGCTCTCTAACTGCTTGGTGTATTAAAGTAAATGTTGCAGAATTTAGGTTTGAAAACATTGGAGTATTCTCAAAAAATGTTGATTGTAAGCTTTGGTTGCTAGAAGGTCATGACCTAATAATTCTCCTGTGCATAAAAAATGTACATTGAATCTTTGGTTGAAACCTCAACTATCTGGGGACTTGTGCTGAGTTTCTTTTGAACTTGGGCACTGATATTTCAATCATTCCTGAGAGCAACACATTTTTGCACAGCTGAATAAGTCTCATAAGAGCAAATGCGCACAAGCACTCACCTGTGTGAACATTGGAGATTGCAGTGGACATGCTTCAGGAAATGGATTGAGGATAGAAGGAAAATGAGTGGAGGGAATAAGATATTTGGTGGGAAATACCAGCAAAGGTTTGGGGAAAAGATTGCACAAAATGGTATTTTTGTGGGAAAAGACTAGTCTTGTAGGAAGAGATGGAATTTTCTGGTGTTTGAATGATATTGGCGGGGATGCGTTTTTTTTGTAGTTTTGGAAGATGATTTGGGGGAAGGTGACACAAGAACATTGACAGGGAGTAGCAGAAGTTTAGAGGAGGGCAAGAGGATGAAGGCCATGGATGCTGTTGACTCCCTGTACTGGATCAGGTTGTGTTTGGCCATTTAATTAATGTTGCAGCAGGCCTCAGTTCAACCATTTAGAGAGAGCAATAGATTTAGTGTTTCAGTATGCTTGCCTGTAATGAGAACTCAAAAATATTTAAAGTTGGAGAGGAGGAGGAGGAGGGGGTGAGGGAACAATCGGAATGATATAGGTAATGTGGATAGGTTCAAGAGAAACTAAATGATGCAAGTTTAGTTGCTGCCGGCCAAGAGAAGATGATGTCAGCCTGGTAACTGCAGTTGATTGGGTTGAAGGAGGGCTAAATATAGATGAGGACAAAGGAGCATGAACAAAAACATTGCTAGAACTGTAGGGCACAGGAACAGTGGTGCAGCTAGATTAGCTGTTGCCTGACAGCTGTAGAGCCACAGGTTCAATCCTGAGTTTAGAAGGTGCCCGCATATAAATTTGTATGTTCTCCCTGGGTTTTCTCGGCGTGCTCCAGTTAGCTCCCACATTCCAAAGGATGTAACGTATATCCAGTTGCTGGAAATCTGCAATATAATTGTGTGCTAGAAACATCCAGAGCGAGGATAGTTTCCCATTGTCCTCACCTTCTGTCCCACCAGCTTCTACATTCAATGGATCATCATGATTGTGCCAGCTTCAACAAGAACTCACCCAGCAGACATATATTTCTCTTCCCTCCAGTGTCAAATTTTATCTTATCCAATCACACTTCATCCACCCAAATCTGCAACAATTGACAACCTGTCTCCCTCCTCACATAATCCTCCGCCATTTCCGCCACCTCCAACGTGACCCCACCACTCGCCACATCTTCCCATCTCCCCCCATGTCTGCCTTCCGCAAAGACCGCTCCCTCCGCAACTCCCTCGTCAATTCTTCCCTTCCCTCCCGCACCACCCCCTCCCCGGGCACTTTCCGTTGCAACCGCAAGAAATGCAACACCTGTCCCTTCACCTCCCCCCTCGACTCCATTCAAGGTCCCAAGCAGTCGTTCCAGGTGCGACAAAGGTTCACCTGTATCTCCTCCAACCTCATCTACTGCATCCGCTGCTCTAGATGTCAGCTAATTTACATCGGTGAGACCAAGCGTAGGTTGGGCGACCGTTTCGCTGAACACCTCCGCTCGGTCCGCCTTAACCTACATGACCTCCCGGTGGCTCAGCACTTCAACTCCCCCTCCCATTCCCAATCCGACCTCTCTGTCCTGGGTCTCCTCCATTGCCAGAGTGAGCAACAGCGGAAATTGGAGGAACAGCACCTCATATTCCGTCTGGGGTCCTTGCGCCCCTATGGCATCAACATTGAATTCCCCCAATTTGGCTAGCCTGTGCTGTCCCCTCCCCTTCCTTCACCCTCTAGCTGTCTCCTCCCACCCTCCCATCCGCCCGCCCTCGGGCTCCTCCTCTTCCCTTTTTCCTTCTTTCTTTCCCCACCCCCCATCAGTCTGAAGAAGGGTTTCGGCCCGAAACGTCGCCTATTTCCTTCGCTCCATAGATGCTGCTGCACCCGCTGAGTTCCTCCAGCAATTTTGTGTCCCTCCTCACTCATCCAGCTTCGGAAACCTTGAGTTTCTCTATATCTCCACCTTATCACATGTACTTCCTTTGTACTCTCTACCCCTCCTCGACTCTACCATTTAAAACATGCATTTTTTTCTAAGTTTACCAAGTTCTTTTGTAAGATCATTGACTTGAAATATCAATCTTGGTTGCAAAATTGACTTTTCAGATTGAACTTCAGAACACAATATCTCCAGCAGTCATGTCTTGGTGCTTTTATACCTCAACAAGTGCGCTTGACTGAGGTTCCGTATTCTCCTGTGAACCTATAACTACATCAATTGTGATCTCCTGTAGCAGTGCCAATCTTTTGTATATGTTTCCTGTTTTAGAGCGACTCTTATGACTTGGATTTTCTTAACGAATATAAATTAGTTCTAAAATTGATTCTTTTAAAAAATAATTGTTGCTGATATATTTAAATCTTGTCGTTAATTTATTCCTACCAGATAACAACAACAGTTTGCCTAAATTTCATTCAATGGGGACATGCAAATGAGATCCATAAGATGTTGCAGCACTTCAGCACCTTTATATATTGTTGAATAAATTAGAAATCAAATTCTGATGATTGTTTCATGTTACAAAGCTTGAGGGTTGGTTGGGAAAAGAATGGTATTTTACAGAATGTCACATGGAGTCTGAACTAGCTGTTCCACAATAACTACCCAGTATATCTATTAACAAACTTAATTTCTGCAAAAATAAATTTGTGTTCTAAACTAGATGGATTTCCGTATGGTTGAATTGCTACATCAAAAATGAGCAGCAGTATTTATATGTCCATAAAAAAATAATCTACAGTGTCAAGTGGTGCAACATAGAATTACAGTATGAGGGCCTTAGATAGAGTGAAGAGACAGCATCTTTGTGTCCCAGGGCCAGGGAGATTGGTTGAAGAGGAAAGTATCAGGCATGTTGGTTGGTACTTCCATCAAAGGGATTGTGGAATTAGTTAGTAGGATCTGGCTTTGCACAAGCACTTGAATCACCAAGCTACAGTAGGCTGTGGACTAAGTGCAGTTAAATAAGATTAATATAGATGGGTATTCAATAGTCGAATCAGACATGGTGGGGTGACACACCTGTTTCTATGCTGTAGGTCTCTAAAGCTGAGGAGCCAGATACAAAGTCTATCTCAATTTGGCGCTCAGCTATGTCATAGGCTTTGATATCTTAGGCTCAGTGCTGGGTTGAATGTTGAGCAAAGGATTTGACCTTCAGGCCTTACATATTTCCATGCTGTAGTGCACAAGCACCATAGTCCAGAACCCATTAACATGCTCACAAGAGTTTGCCAACAATGGCTAGGCCATTACATTTCTTTGTGAATCCACAGAAAAGCACTAGGGGTGCTTCCTTTTATTGGCAAAGGCACAGCATGTAAGATCTGGGAGGACATTCTAAAACTGTATAATACCACTAGTTAGACCAAGAATAAGATATTGTGTACAGTTCTGATCACCAATTTTGTGATGACACCAAAGAAAGATGATTAAAATATTATCAGGACCTGAGAATTTAGTTAGTAGGTGAGACCAATTGTTTTTTTGGGGGGGGGAGAGGCAGATTTGATTGAGTGTTATTAAAATTATGCATGGCTTTTACAGAATGAGCAGAAAAAAAGATTCCTAAAGGCCTGTCCCACTTGGCCATCATTTGTGTGCCATTTACGCAACCTGGTAGCGTGTGGGTAGCGCGGGACGGGCGCATGGAGTGGCGTGGAGGAGTGTGGAGTTGCGCGCGGTATCGCGCAGCGCTCAAGAATTTCGTTCTGCACTAAATCTTCGCGCGCCACTGGCCTGTCGTGTAAATGACAGCCAAGTGGGACACCCTGGCGAGGCGCAATGTCTCACCTCCAACAGCAGCAGAAGCAGGTAAGTGATCGCCGAGCTCGGCCTGGGACTCACGGGAATTGTGGATCCAGATCCGCCTCCACTCCTACTCCCAAAGCGGGGCCACTATGATTGGACTGAAGAAGAGTCTGACCCAAAACATCATCCATTCCTTCTCTCCAGAGATGCTGCCGGTCCCGCTGAGTTACTCCTGCATTTTGTGTCTATCTTCAAATGACGTCACGTGCTCCAGACGGCTGTGCGGAAGCATGATGACGCGCGCGACCATCGCGTGACTGTCGCACGTCAGTCACTACCGGCCTGTCGTGTAAATGACGGCCAAGTGGGACAGGTCCTTAATCATCAATAACTAGACCCTTGGGTTTAAAATAATTGATACAGGATTGTGGGAGAGTTAAGCAAAATACATTTCATTCAAATATTCAGATTTATTTGTTTATTAATGTTTATTTGTATTTATCAATTCTGGGTGCTTCTGGCAAGGCCAGCATTTTTGTTCATTCAAGTTGCCTTTGAGAGGGTGATAGAGAGCTGCCATTGCAGTTCCTCTGGTTTAGGTAATCCTTTAATGTCATTCAATAGGGAGTTCCAAGATTTAGATTTAATGTCAATGAAATCACTGAGGATTAATTTCCAAGTTATAATGTTGTGCAACTTGGTATGGGTCCTGTGAGTGGTGATGCGCCCCTTGTTCTATCTAATGACAAAGGTTCAGATTTAGGAGATACCATTAGAGTAGCCTGTGCGAGTAAATGCTGTGCATTTAGTGGATGGCACAAACCGTATGGTCATAGTAATAAAGTCATACAGCTACACATCATGGGAACAGGCCCTTCAGCCCATCTTGTCCATGTTGATGAAGTTTGCATATGGGGCAAATCCCATTTGCCTGCATTTGGCCTGGAGTCCTCTAAACCCCTTTTTATCGATATAGCTGTCCAAATGTCTTAAAAGTCATAATTTTATTTACTTCTAAAGCTGGCAACTCATTCCAGGTATGGATTACCCTATGAGTGAAAAAGTTGCCTTGAAGTCCCTCTTAAATCTCTCCCCTCTAATCTTAAGTCTACGCCTTCAATCTTTAGCATCCTCTAACTTGAAATACTGAATGGATGAATAAATTAATTGGCCAAGTATGTTCACATACAAGGAATTTGCCTTGGAGCTCCGCTCGCCAGTGACAACATGACATAGTGACAGTTAAGAATGACACATAAAACATTAAACATTAATAATAATGATTTGATTAAACATGTGAATTAAATAAAATACCAGAGCAAAAGGAGGCTACAGATTTTTGGTTATTGAGTAGAGCTACTGCTCGTGGAAAAAGAACTGTTTTTATGTCTGGCTGTGGCAGCTTTGACAATCTGGAGTCGCCTTCCAGAGGAAAGTGATTCAAAGAGTTTGTGGCCAGGGTCAGAGGGGTCAGAAATGATCTTACCCACTCGCTTCCTGCCCCTTGCAGTGTACAGTTTGTCAATGGAGGAAAGGTTGCAGCCAACAACCTTCTCAGCTGTTCGGACAATTCGCTGCAGCCTCCAGGTGTCGTGCTTGGTGGCTGAGCCAAACCAGACCATGATGGAGAAGGTGATGATAGACTCTACGACGGCCGTATAGAATTGGACCATCATTGCCTGTGACAGATTGTGCTTCCTCAGCTTCCGCAGGAAGTACATCCTCTGATGTGCCTTTTTGACTGTGGAGTCGATGGTGGCCCCCCATTTAAGGTCCTTGGAGATGATGGTTCCCAGGAACTTAAAATGCTCCACAGATGTAACTGGGGTGTTGTTCATGGTGAGTGGAGGGGGAGTGGGGTGAGGGAAGGGGGAGTGGGGTGAGGGGAGGGGGAGCTTGCCTAAAGTCCACAATCAATTCCACCATCTTAAGAGCATTGAGCTCTATGTTGTTGTGATGGCACCAGGAAGCCAGCTGTGTCACTTCCTGTCTGTAGGCAGATTCCTCCCCATTCTGGATCAGTCCAATCAGGGTTGTGTCATCTGCAAACTTGAGAATCTTGACAGAGGAGTCTATGGAGGTGCAGTCGTTGGTGTAGAGAGAGCAGAGAAAAGCATGAGAAAAAGACTGTGAATGTTCACTTTGTTCATGCCATTCATGATCTTATACACCTCAATAAGGTCACCTCTAGCTTCCTATGCTCCAAAGAAATAGTCCCACTCCTATCCAACCTCTCTCTATAACTCAAGTCCACAAGCCCAGATAACATCCTGGTGAATCTCTTCTACATTTTTTCCAACTTAATCATATCCATCCTATAGCTGGGCAATGAAAACTGCACGGAGTACGGCAAGTGTGATCTCACCAACAACTTGCCATTCCTTAGCCCACCTTCCCAACTGATCTAGACTCTATTGTAAACTTGGATATCCTTCTTCACCTATTCACCTTCATCTGCAGATTCACTAACAAATTTAAATACATTGTCAACCAGATTGTTAATACTTACAATAAACAACAGTGGATCCAACACCAACCCCTGCTGCACATCACTGGTCACAGGCGCAATCAGAAAAACAACACTCCACAACTCCCCTTTGACTCTTTCCTCCAAGCCAATTTGAAATCCAGTTGGCTAGCACACCTTAGATTCAATGTAATCTAACCTTCCCAACAAGCTAACCATGTGGGACCAGGTCATAGGCCTTACTAAAGTCGATATAAACATCTTTAAGTGCATAAAGTCCGTTGCCCTGCCCTCACTAATCCTCCTGGTGACCTCTTTAAAAAATCCATCCGATTTGTGAAATATTATTTCCCATGCACAAAGCCATGTTGACTAGCCCAAACCCATCCGTATCTATCCAAATGTTAGTAGATCCTGACCGGAAGAATTTCCTCCAGCAACTTACCCATCCCTGATGTCAGGCTCACCAGCAACATTACAACATTAGCCTCTCTCCAGAACGTCTCTGCAAGGGCCTCCACAATTTTCTCCCTGGCTTCCTATAAGGTAAAAGGATATATTTTGTCAGGCCCGGGGGATTTATCTACCTTAATTAACTTTCAAACCACCAATACTTCCCCTTTAGTAACTTGTATATGACCCAAGACATCAGAGCCTTCACCTCAATTCCCTGGCAGGAATTTGATAATCACTGTGGACACAACAGAATTAAAATAATTAGGTAATTAGTGATTAATTTCCACAGGGAATTTTGTATCTGTAATACACTAACTGAAAAAAGCAGTAGATTTAGATTCCAAAGGAACTATGAGTAATTGGATATTTATTTAATAAGCACTTATGTTTCTTATGGTGCAACAGCAAGAGAGTGGTAGTTCTTAATCCTGTCCACAGCCATGACAGAACATCATTAATAACCCAGATAAACTGTTTCTATTTCTTTGGTATTTCCTTTTGTCTTCCACTGGAGTTAACAGCAAGGGATGTATATGTGTCTGCAATTGCTTTTCAAACTCAAGACTAATTTGTAGAAAGTGGTGTCAGTAAATTACAACTGTTTGCAAAGCTCTTTAAAGATGGGAGAGAAACTCAAATTACATATCTTTACTATAAGTAAAACAACTATATTTTGTAAAAATCAAATCACTGCAAAAACTGGAAATCTTAAACAAAAACAGAAAATATTGGAAACACCCAACAGGTCAAGCAGCATCTATGGAAAGAGAAACATTTCTGGTCTGGGATATTGCATCAGAACTGTGATAATGGGTTATGAAAATGAAACAATAACATATACTCTTTTCACAAGCGCTACCTGACCTGCAGTGTGTTCCAGTATTTTCAATTTCTAATATGTATTTTTGTGAAGTTTGTACTTAAACTATTTTGTGCTGGTCCAAGAAAGCTGTTAATTATTTTTTTAATAAATAGACTGTGATTATCACTCACTCAATTTAATTTAACGATATTACCAGCCAGCAAGTGAAGCTTCCCGATGGTAGTGAGAGCTCAGAACATTATCTAAGTAATTTCAGAATTAGGATACGAAATCACTTACATTGCCATCAGTTCTTGATTCAGACACATTATGCTTTCATGTAAGCAAAAACACTCAGAAAATACTTGCATGGTTATGTTTTGTAGACTTCCTCATTAAGTGCAGAATGAATAACAGTACTGGTCACGATATTTGCAGAATTGTGCAATCTTTCTTTGAAAGAGTGAGTAAGTTATTTTCTCAGGTACACAAAATTGCTGGAGAAACTCAGCGGGTGCAGCAGCATCTATGGAGCGAAGGAAATAGGTGACGTTTCGGGCCGAAACCCTTCTTCAGACTGATGGGGGGTGGGGGGGAGAAGGAAGGAAAAGGGGAGGAGGAGGAGCCCGAGGGCAGGCGGATGGGAGGGTGGGAGGAGACAGCTAGAGGGTTAAGGAAGGGGAGGAGACAGCAAGGGCTAGCAAAATTGTGAGAATTCAATGTTAATGCCATCCGGACGCAAGGTCCCCAGGCGGAATATGAGGTGCTGTTCCTCCAATTTCCGCTGTTGCTCACTCTGGCAATGGAGGAGACTCAGGACAGAGAGGTCGGATTGGGAATGGGAGGGGGAGTTGAAGTGCTGAGCCACCGGGAGTTCAGGTAGGTTATTGCGGACTGAGCGGAGGTGTTCGGCGAAACGATCGCCCAACCTCCGCTTAGTCTCCCCGATGTAAATCAGCTGACATCTAGAGCAGCGGATGCAGTAGATGAGGTTGGAGGAGATACAGGTGAACCTTTGTCGCACCTGGAACGACTGCTTGGGTCCTTGAATGGAGTCGAGGGGGGAGGTGAAGGGACAGGTGTTGCATTTCTTGCGGTTGCAACGGAAAGTGCCCGGGGAGGGGGTGGTGCGGGAGGGAAGGGAAGGGACATATTTTCTCATGTCTTTGAATCCTTCATTATATGCATTATTTTCTGAAAAGGCACAAAACTTGTAGAATTACGGATACTGAACATCCCGCGGTGTTGCTTGATAGAGTAAATTATGCCCAAGTGAACCAGAATATATGATATGAATGATATGAAAATAGAGAAAAGAACTTAGCTGTAATTAAACTTACTGTGGAGCAATTTATTTACATATCACAGAAAATAACAGCTTTAGGAAAATGTGATGCCGTCTTCAGCAGAAGGAAACATAATCCACTTGGGACAGAGATAAAAAAATAATCATGAACGCATCATTCTAATGTGCTACAAAAAACAAATAGCTGGACCGGTTCAGAGGGTCAGTCAGCATCTGTTGAGTCAACACTTTGGATTTTGGCATAAAAAGGTGCAGGAATAGGCCATTCGGCCTTTCGAGCCAGCACCGCCATTCATTGTGATCATGGCTGATCATCCACAATCAGTACCCCGTTCCTTCCTTCTCCCCATATCCCCTGACTCCGCTATCTTTAAGAACTCTATCTAACTCTCTCTTGAAAGCATCCAGAGAACAGGCCTCCACTGCCTTCTGAGGCAGAGAATTCCACAAACTCACAATTCTCTGTGTAAAAAAGATTGTCCTCATCTCCGTTCTAAATGGCTTACCCCTTATTCTTAAACTGTGGCCACTGGTTCTGGACTCACCCAACATCGGGAACATGTTTCCTGCCACTAGCGTGTCCAAACCCTTAATAATCTTATATGTTTCAATAAGATCCCCTCCCATCCTTCTATATTCCAGAGTATACAAACCCAGCCACTCCATTCTATCCACATATGACAGTGCCGCCACCCCGGGAATTAACCTGGTAAACCTATACTGCACTGCCTCAATAGCAAGTATGTCCTTCCTCAAATTTGGAGACCAAAACTGCACACAATACTCCAGGTGTGGTCTCACTAGGGTCCTGTACAACTGTAGAATTACCTCTTTGCTCCTATACTCAACACCTCTTGTTATGAAGGCCAACATGCCATTCGCTTTCTTCACTGCCTGCTGGGTATCCGGACATGGCGCCGACAGACAAGAAACCGAAGCAAAGAAGTCGAAGCCAAAGAACCAAATGGAAACGAGGCCGAAACGCTAATAAACCGAAAGAGTCCGAAGACGAAACGCCTACTAACCGAAAGGATGGGACGCCTAAACGCGAACTAACCGAAAGGGCGGACACCTAAAATCCAACGAACCGAAAAGCTGCGTCACCTAAAAGCAAACTTACCGAATGGCCGCTCTGTCGAAACGCCACCTACCCGAAAGGTCAACAGAAACGTCCAATAACGGACATGACGTTGCCGGGGGGCGGGACTTGTCAGCGATTGGTCCAGACCCCCACGTCCATCACATCACTGTGAAGGCATGAACATTGTCCCACCGGCTGGGTCACTGTGTGATAGTAGTCTCACCGGCTGGAACACTGTGACAGCAGCCTCACCGGGCAGCATCTCTGGGGAGAAGGAATGGGTGGCGTTTCGGTTCGCGACCTTTTAGACGCACTCTGAAGAATGGTCTCGGCATGAAACGTCATCCATTCCTTCTCTCCAGAGATGCTGCCTGTTTTGTGCGTGGGAGCTTGGGTGCGTTCCGCAAGCACCGAGACGGTAATAAATATAACGTCTGTCCCCGCTGGGGTGAATCACCCGGTGTGGAGGTTGGGGTCCGATGGCGGTGCATCGCGGTCAGTAACTGAGGGACGCTCCCGCGGGTGGAGACGGAGGAGAGAGAGAAGGGGGAGAGAAGGGGAGAGAGAGAAGGGAGAGAGAGCGGGGGAGAGAGAGAGAAGAGGGGAGAAAGAAGGGGGAGACGGGAGCTTGGGATTCATTTTCTCACAAAAGCCATAGGTGACTGGGCAATCTGAACCCAAGCACCAAGTTGAAAGCGGCCGAAGGTGTGCATCGCTCGGGACAGCCCCCACTCTCCCACTTCCACCCTCCGCGGGCTGTGGGTCGGGTGGAGCGGAGGTTTGGGACAATGTTCATGCCTTCACAGTGATGTGATGGACGCGGGGGCCTGGACCAATCGCTGACAGGTCCCACCCCCCGGCAACGTCATGTCCGTTATTGGACTTTTCTGTTGAGCGGCAGTCGGTCCGTAGGCTTGTAGGCGACGCCGCCTTTCGGGTAGGTGGCGTTTCGACGGAGCGGCCATTCGGTAAGTTTGCTTTTAGGCTATGCAGCTTTTCGGTACGTTAGCTTTTAGGCGTCCCGCCCTTTCGGTTAGTTTGCATTTAGGCGTCCCATCCTTTCGGTTAGTAGGCGTTTCGTCTTCGTAATCTTTCGGTTTATTGGCGTTTCGGCCTCGTTCCCATTCTGTTCTTTGGCTTCGACTTATTTGCTTCGGCCTCTCGTCCATCGGCGCCACGTCCGCACATGGTCTGCTGTACCTGCATGCTTACTTTCAGTGACTGATGAATAAAGACCCCCAGATCCCGTTGTACTTCCCTTTTCCCAAATTGACACAATTTGGATACTAATCTGCCTTCCTGGTTTGGCCATCAAAGTGGATAACCTCACATTTGTCCACATTGAACTGCATCTGCCATGCATCAGCCAACCTGTCCAAATCACTCACCCAACCTGTCCAAATCACCCTGCAACCTCATAGCATCCTCCTCACAGTTCACACTGCCACCCAGCTATGTGTTATCTGCAAATTTGCTAAAGTTACTTTTAATCCCTTCATCTAGATCATAAAAGTATATTGTAAATAGCTGCGGTCCCAGCACCGAGCCTTGCGGTACCCCACTAGTCACTGCCTACGATTCTGAAATGGACCCGTTAATCCCTACACATTGTTTCCTGTCTGCCAACCAATTTTCTGTCCATGTCAGCACTCTACCCCCAATACCATGTGCCCTAATTTTGCCCACTAATCTCCTATGTGGGACCTTATCAAATGCTTTCTGAAAGTCCAGGTACACTACATCCACTGGCTCTCCCTTGTCCATTTTCCTAGTTACATCCTCAAAAAATTCCAGAAGATTAGTCAAGCATGATTTCCCCTTCGTAAATCCAGGCTGACTCGGACTGATCCTGCAACTGCTATCCAAATGTGCCGCTATCTCATCTTTTATAATTGACTCCAGCATCTTCCCCACCACCGATGCCAGGCTAACTGGTCTATAATTCCCTGTTTTCTCTCTCACGCCTTTCTTTAAAAGTGGAATAACATTAGCTACCTTCCAATCCACAGGAACTGATCCTGAATCTATAGAGCATTGGAAAATGATCACCAATGCGTCTATGATTTCCAGCGCCACCTCCTTAAGTATCGTGGGATGCAGATCATCAAGCCCTGGGGATTTATCAGTCTTCAGTCGCATCAGTCTACTCATCACCATTTCCTGCCTAATGTTCCTCCGTCACCCTAGATCCTCTAGCCACTTCTATAGAACAATAGAACAAACAGTTTTTTGCAGAGTTCTGAGAAAACACACCCACATAAAAAACTAAATGCTCCAAGGCATAATGATGAATAAAGACATAATGGAAAAATCAAGTTAGGATGCATACAGCAAGTCCATGTCCAGCAGACGAGACTGCAACAAGAAGATAATAAGTAATTTGAGAAGTCAAAAATCAATTGGGATTGTAAAGTGACATTTTGTAATTAAATTATCCAAGGAATATTAAACAAAATATTGAATTATTCTTCAGGCACATAAATAAAAACAGGAAAGTTGAGATTACGTTATGAGCATGGATATGATAAAAATCAGGGCATCATGCTGAAATGGAAGAAGTATTAAATCACTTTGCTTCAGTAATGATCAAAGAGGTATATCAGATATACATTATCAGGGGATGAAATAAAGAATGATGTTACCACAGTAAAAACAAAGAGGATATATATAAACTAAATTAATCAAAGTACAGAGGATAAATTCCTGGATGAATAAATTGCATCTGCTTCTTAAAACAGAAGGAAATGTAAACGGCAACCCCTCACATATTTTTAATATTTTTTTAATGAAAATTTATAATGTGAGAGGTTGGGCAGATAAGTAAAGTTAAGCTCATACTTGAGATTAGATGGATGAGGAACTCTGGAGCAGGTAATTTAACATAATTGGGTATGTATAATATTGATAACCGTACTGTAAAATAAACTTTTCACAAATCCCCAAACTAAAAATATGAATTAATACCCAGCATGTATCTCCCAAAGTAAAATGTTATTTGACCGATGTTACTAATTTATTATAAAAGGGAACTAAGTGAGTGGATACGGTGAATCCAGTAGATATAATTTCTCAAGATTTTCATAAGACTTTCTGAAGTAGATGAATAAATATGGTCAGAGCATGCAATGTCAGGGCATAAACAGCAGAATGGATATTTATCTGGTTGCAAGGCAGAAATTGGAAGGTAAGAGTAAAGAGAGTTGTCAGAGAGGAAATGATAGAAAATGACGGCCCACTAGAATGAGCCTTCATTCAAAAAGGGCCACTTTTCAACATAATTGTATAAGGGGTAAGAGTGTTGTAAAAACAAGCCTGAAGGCTTTGTGGCCCAATGCAAGGAGCATTCGCAATAAGGTGGATGAGTTGAATGTGCAGATAGATATTGATGAATATGATATAGGCTGGGAACTGAACATCCAGGGATATTCAATATTCAGGAGGGATAGACAGAAAGGAAAAGGAGGTGGGGTAGCGTTGCTGGTCAGAGAGGAGATTAACGCAATAGAAAGGAAGGACATTAGCTTGGAGAATGTGGAATAGATATGGGTAGAGCTGCGAAACACTAAGAGGCAGAAAACGCTAGTGGGAGTTGTGTACAGGCCACCTAACAGCAGTAGTGGAGTTGGGGATGGCATCAAACAGGAAATTAGAAATGCATACATATAGATTGGGTGAATCAAATTGGCAAGGGTGCTGAGGAAGAGGATTTCTTGGAATGTATGCGGGATAGTTTTCTAACCCAACATGTAGTGGAACCAACGAGAGAGCAGGCTATTCTAGGCTGGGTATTGAGTAATGAGGAAGGGTTAGCTAGCAGTCTTGTTGTGCGTGGCCCCTTGGGAAAGAGTGACCATAGTATGGTTGAGTTCTTCATTAGGATGGAGAGTGACCTAGTTAATTCAGAAACAAGGGTTCTGAACTTAAAGAAAGGTAACTTTGAGGGTATGAGACGTGAATTGGCCAAGATAGACTGGCAATTGATTCTTAAAGGTTTGACGGTGGATATGCAATGGAAGGCATTTAAAGACTGCATGGATGAACTACAACAATTGTTCACCCCAGTTTGGCAAAAGAATAAATCAGGGAAGGTAGTGCATCCGTGGATAACAAGGTAGTGCATCCATGGATAGTATCAAAACAAACGAAGCATACAAATTAGCCAGAACAGCCTACCAGAGGACAGGGAGAAATTCAGAGTTCAGCAGAGGAGGACAAAGGGCTTAATTAGGAAAGGGAAAATAGATTATAAAAGAAAACTGGCAGGGAACATAAAAGCTGACTGCAAAAGCTTTTATAGATATGTGAAGAGAAAAAGATTAGTTAAAACAAATGTAGATCCCTTGCAGTCAGAAACAGGTGAATTGATCATGGGGAACAAGGACATGGCAGACCAATTGAATAACTACTTTGGTTCTGTCTTCACTAAGGAAGACATAAATAATCTGCCGGAAATAGCAGGGGACCGGCTGTCAAATGAGATGGAGGAACTGAGTGAAATCCAGGTTAGTCGGGAAGTGGTGTTAGGTAAATTGAATGGATTAAAGGCCGATAAATCCCCAGGGCCAGATAGGCTGCATCCCAGAGTGCTTAAGGAAGTAGCCCCAGAAATAGTGGATGCATTAGTGATAATTTTTCAAAACTCTTTAGATTCTGGAGTAGTTCCTGAGGATTGTAGCTAATGTAACCCCACTTTTTAAAAAGGGAGGGAGAGAGAAATCGGGGAATTACAGACCAGTTAGTCTAACATCAGTAGTGGGGAAACTGCTAGAGACAGTTATTAAAGATGGGATAGCAGCACATTTGGAAAGTGGTGAAATCGTTGGACAAAGTCAGCATGGATTTATGAAAGGTAAATCATGTCTGACGAATCTTATAGAATTTTTCAAGGATGTAACTAGTAGAGTGGATAAGGGAGAACCAGTGGATGTGTTATATCTGGACTTTCAGAAGGCTTTCGACAAGGTCCCACATAAGAGATTAGTTTGCAAGCTTAAAACACACGGTATTGTGGGTTCAGTATTGATGTGGATAGAGAACTGGCTGGCAGACAGGAAGCAAAGAGTTGGAGTAAACGGGTCCTTTTCAGAATGGCAGGCAGTGACTAGTGGGGTACCGCAAGGCTCAGTGCTGGGACCCCAGCTATTTACAATATATATTAATGATTTGGACGAGGAAATTGAATGCAACATCTCCAAGTTTGCGGATGACATGAAGCTGGGGGGCAGTGTTAGCTGTGAGGAGGATGCTAGGAGGCTGCAAGATGACTTGGATAGGTTGGGTGAGTGGGAAAATGCATGGCAGATGCAGTGTAATGGGGATAAATGGGAGGTTATCCACTTTGGTGGCAAAAACAGGAAAGTAGACTATTATCTGAATGGTGGCCGATTAGGAAAAGGGGAGATGCAACGTGACCTGGGTGTCATGGTACACCAGTCATTGAAAGTAGGCATGCAGGTGCAGCAGGCAGTGAAGAAAGCGAATGGTATGTTAGCATTCATAGCAAAAGGATTTGAGTATAGGAGCAGGG